>NC_090934.1:885396827-885699857 GCF_040938575.1 Ambystoma mexicanum | reverse complement strand
TTCTGGCCCGTTCCGGGTACTTTTTCGTGTTAAAATGTAGATTTTGGGCAGTAATGGGTTAATGACAGCACATTGTTCATCGTTTGCCATTTCAAAATGTTCTTCATGTGTGTTTGCATCATTTTCAGGTGAGTTTTGCTGCCGTTTTATATATTAGGGTACCGTTCCGGCCCGTTCCGGGTACTTTTTCATGTGAAAATGTAGATTTTGGGCTGTAATGGGTTAATGACAGCATATTGGTGCACCTTTCTCATTTCAAAATGTTCTTCATGTGTGTTTGCATAATTTTCAGGTGAGTTTTGCTGCCATTTTATATATTAGGGTACCGTTCCGGCCCGTTCCGGGTACTTTTTCATGTGAAAATGTAGAGTTTGGGCAGTAATGGGTTAATATTGGTGCACCTTTCTCATTTCAAAGTGTTCTTCATGTGTGTTTGCATTATTTTCAGGTGATTTTTGCTGCCTTTTTATATGTTAGGGTACCGTTCCGGCCCGTTCTGGGTACTTTTTCGTGTGAAAATGTAGATTTTGGGCAGTAATGGGTTAATGACAGCATATTGGTGCACCTTTCTCATTTCAAAATGTTCTTCATGTGTGTTTGCATCATTTTCAGGTGATTTTGGCTGCCTTTTTCTATGTTAGGGTACCGTTCCGGCCCATTCCGGATACTTTTTCGTGATAAAATGTAGATTTTGGGCAGTAATGGGTTAATGAAAACATATTGGTGCACCTTTCTTATTTCAAAATGTTCTTCATGTGTGTTTGCATAATTTTCAGGTGATTTTTGCTGCCTTTTTATATGTTAGGGTACCGTTCCGGCCCGTTCCAGATACTTTTTCATGATAAAATGTAGATTTTGGGCAGTAATGGGTTAATGACAGCATATTGGTGCACCTTTCTCATTTCAAAATGTTCTTCATGTGTGTTTTCATCATTTTCAGGTGTGTTTCGCTGCCGTTTTATATATTAGGGTAGCGTTCCGGCCCGTTCCGGGTACTTTTTCGTGATAAAATGTAGATATTCGGCAGTAATGGGTTAATGACAACATATTGGTGCACCTTTCTCATTTCAAAATGTTCTTCAGGTGTGTTTGCATCATTTTGAGGTGATTTTGGCTGCCTTTTTATATGCTAGGGTACCGTTCCGGCCCGTTCCGGGTACTTTTTCGTGATAAAATGTAGATTTTGGGCAGTAATGGGTTAATGACAACATATTGGTGCACCTTTCCCATTTAAAAATGTTCTTCATGTGTGTTTGCATAATTGTCAGGTGATTTTTGCTGCCTTTTTATATGTTAGGGTACGGTTCCGGTCCGTTCCGGGTACTTTTTCGTGTGAAAATGTAGATTTTGGGCAGTAATGGGTTAATGACAGCATATTGGTGCACCTTTCTCATTTCAAAATGTACTTCATGTGTGTTTGCATAATTTTCAGGTGATTGTTGCTGCCATTTTATATGTTAGGGTACCGTTCCGGCCCGTTCCGGGTACTTTTTCGTGATAAAATGTAGATTTTGGGCAGTAATGGGTTAATGATAGCATATTGGTGCACCTTTCTCATTTCAACATGTTCTTCATGTGTGTTTGCATCATTTTCAGGTGAGTTTTGCTGCCGTTTTATATATTAGGGTAGCGTTCCGGCCCGTTCCGGGTACTTTTTCGTGTTAAAATGTAGATTTTGGGCAGTAATGGGTTAATGACAGCACATTGTTCATCCTTTGCCATTTCAAAATGTTCTTCATGTGTGTTTGCATCATTTTCAGGTGCTTTTTGCTGCCATTTTATATGTTAGGGTACCGTTCCGGCCCGTTCCGGGTTTTTTTTCGTGTGAAAATATAGATTTTGGGCAGTAATGGGTTAATGACAGCACATTGTTTAACCTATCCCATTTCCAAAATGTTCTTCATGTGTGTTTGCATCATTTTCAGGTGAGTTTTGCTGCCATTTTATATATAAGGGTACCGTTCCGGCCCGTTCCGGCCTGTTCCGGGTTTTACACCGTTCCCATGGCGCCTCACCATCACCCCCATGCACCTACTGCATTTAATTTTTTGCCTAGCTTGTTCCCGCCAAATCAGTTCAGAATAACCCGAACAAAAGAGCCCCCACGCCAGTGCTTTGCACTTAACGCATACATGCCTGCCACGTGTTTTATTTTCCCATTGCCACGCTGTGCGGGCATGCGGCCCACCGCAAATACAAGCTCATCTCCTACATATTCGAAAACCATGTGTCTCCGGTACCACAAACATTTGCCGTAAAGTCGCCGAACTGCTTTGGCTATTTTTCGTGCAGCTCCCACACCCTTGTATTCTTGCACACTGCAGCTGACCAATCGCCCAAAGCAAACACGCGCTCAATGCCGCTGCCCTTTGCTTAGTGCTCTCACGGAAAGGAGAAACCACAGAATTAACCCCACGAGGTACGGCACCCGCAGCGTCCATGCCCTTCCTCCCTGCTGTGTTTCCTGTAGCTCATGCACCCGGCCAAACACAATAACATAGTGCCTTGTGGCGACGCTAACACATCCTAGCCCATCTATAAATCACAAACTTCTTGTGCGTACTAAATCTTTGCCCCGCCCGCACCAGTGGAGGAAATGCCAGTGGCCCCCCGGCCTCGGGCAAGGGTATGGTTCCTGCGTGCACCCATCGACTCCACCCCTGCTGTCCGCTCCAGCCGCTGCAATGCCCACAGCCCCCAGGCCCTGCAGCAGGTAGGCGCCCCTGTGCCGCAGACAGCACCCGATGGAGGAAATGCTTGCGGTCGCGGCAAGGGCAAGTGCCAAAGCGCTGCCCATCAACTCCACACTTTACCTTATATAAATTGCAATCCCGCCCAGTGGCGGCTGGTGAGTTTGAAAGCTGGTGGGGCGTGAATTTCCCAAGGGTAATTTTGGAGTGAGCGCGCGCAGCGCGCAAGCCCACTCCACACAAGGGGGTTCCGGGGCAGTTCTCCCCCCCGGAAATGTTGGGAAAACTGACCTCCAAAATGTGCAATTTACTGTCCAAACCCACTGAAATATGACATAAAAAGCATTAGGTTTTACATACTAATGGTGGTACATCATTCTTACGTGCGCAAGTGTGATGGTGTATTTTACAGCAGCTGGTACTATGGTGTATGCATAAAGAAATGAATTACATAAATAACCAGTAATGATGGAAAAATATAATTTTGTCGTGCTGTTACTGGCATTCATATGCGTTCATCCTCTTACTAAGGTGGGATTTTAGGCATTTTCTGAAAGGGGACAATCTAAGCTAAAATATTACTTGTTAACCACTTCATTAATGCAGCGTTTGTCCTATCTCTAATGGCTGTCTGCCTCATTGAGTCGCCATTGCTTCAGTTGCTCAAAGTTGAAACATGTGGAATGCACAGGTCACAGAAATAGCACATACATATTGCATGGAGAAAAATGCAACAGAAATAGTTTAAGGAGAGAGTTAACTGCTTGTAACATTGAAGCTGCACCAGAATAGTCTCATTACAATGTGTAAAGAAGTTAGATGCCCCCACACTAGTAAGATTGCCCTTTCCCCAAAGTCTCTGAAGTTACCCTCCCTACATTTGAAAGGTTAGCCCCTCCACCCCACTGAAATGTCTTGCCTTATTTATAAAAAAAACAACAGAACAACTTACATTTTATGGTTATTTACCCACCCATTGACTACCCATGGCCAAGCTAACCCCCATGGCGATTCCCAACCACTTCCTACCCTTCCCCATGCAAAACACATCCTCCTGGGATCTCTTTAACCTAGCTGTCTTAAGCATAATCAACAAACTGTGTGCTCGAATGGCCTCCCAGTGTTTTTTCAAAGCAGTCTTCTTAGAATGAATGACTCAATTGGAGCAAAGTGGTGCATATTGCCCAGCCTGGGGTATCTACGGTAGGCAGACTGAACGAAAAGAGTGAAGGGGAATTTTAGGCTGTGTGTTGCATTTCAGAAGAGTGTGCAGGCATTGCCAACCAACTGCAAGCACTGTACACAAGCAGCATGCTAAGTTCAGACATTTCAGTGTACCAGTGTATACCCTTTTCCAAAAAAAGTTGGGAGACCCTCAAACTAGTGTTAGTACAACACTGCAGTCATTTGCAAAAACAGCAACAGCCCCTCAGTCAGCAGTAGCCACTAAATCACTTCACCATCTACAGCTGACATCTGGCTACGGACAGCCTCAAATGCACAAAGTGGTACCTCAACATGCCAAGTTATGTGTCATATGGACAAGTACTGCCATGAGACGCCATGTACTTTCATGCATGGGAATATGCAACCAGGACACCCTAGAGTCAAGTTTCACTTTCCACAAGCGCTTCTATCAAAAGTACTCACAGTCCCACCACAGTCCATAATAGATGATCCTTTCCTATTCACTACCACGGGTGGACTGGCCTATAGGGATTTCCTGGTTGGCGGCCTCTGCACCCTGTGCCTCTTTTGTGTGGGTTATTTCCTATTGTGCTCATAGCAAAATACTTCAGCTGCAATACTGAACGTGTGTAATATGGGGCCACTATGAATATTATTTCCATGGCCTCTTTTGGTTCCCAGTCCACCCCTGTTCACTATCAAAACATGTAGCAATGAAATATGCCTGGGCAAAACATGTTCCAATACAGATGTAGCAATGAAATATGCCTGGGCACTGTATGTGCTCAATTCTACAAGTAAAACATTCAGGAGCACCGTACCTCAACAACTGGTACCACCATAGCTGCCAAGCCGTTAACTCCTTTGCTGTGTGGCAGCTCCGCCAACTAGAACATCACTTAGACTCCTAGCAAATGAGGACACTGCATACACCAGGCTTCCTCGACCCTGCATAATGCCACAGGCTGTGGCTATCTTAAGGGCCCATTCTGCAGAAAAAGGCGCCTTCCTCTGCTGCGCACAGCCATCAAATAGAAATGGGTGGTGTATGGCGCCTGGATAGGTCGTGCAGACTTACTGGCGAACGATGGCCGTTTGGTGCCACTTCCCACTTTAAAAAGGCCCCTTCAACCGGCCTGGGTTTGGGAGGAAGCCATGCCATGCCTGCTTACCAACGTTGTAGAATGCCTCCCTTCACCAGGCACTGCTGCAGAATGCAGATCCCGTCTCCGGGTCCACTCGCTCCTAAAGAACTCGGCTATACCGATGAGCCTTTTCACAACGCCCTGCAGACATTCCAGTCTCGAGTTAAGTCAGGCATGGACTGGCTTGCTATTAGACTCCCTGGCTCTCCGGCAGCTCATTTGTAATACCTGTGAGTTAAAAAAAAAAGATAATCTTTCTATTCTAACTGCAGTTGATGTAACCTGTCCAAGTGGAGCTTTAGCAAACATTTCCCTTCTCTTCAAATTGTCTTGGAAATTGTGTGTGCACACGCACAGCCTGTACAACATAGCAATCAGCGGTGCAAGTGTAAAAGGCCAACAGTTTACTTACTGAGAAGTTTGTACATGGCTGGCTCACTCGAGAGAAGACGATCCAAAGTGTAGGTGGCACGTACCCTGCGCCACCACCCCACCCCCAAACTAAATGTCATTGGCTGGCAAACAGCCAATGACATTTCAGTATCTATGCAACAAGGGTCATCAGGCAGATTAGTGTAATAAATCTTGTTCGGTGCGCTGTTTCCGTATATGTTATTACTGGCGGGGCCACCACTCAAACGCCCCGCCAGCCTCCTAGTTTAAATGGCTTTACGTAAGTGAGTGGAGCTATAAGCTCCACGCACTTTACTATAGAAAAAGCTGCGTAAAATGGGACGCGCCCCGCTGTGGCAGCTGGCACTGATAAAACGGCCACAGCTGAGCTCACGGTAATGGTATTTAATCTTTTATTGTGTTTTTTGACATTGCAGCACTGCGCTGCTGCTGGCAATGCCATGTAATTAAAATACACATAAAACAAACCAAGATTCAGAAGAACGTCTGAATCTGAGTAGCAAGTCCAAATTACCTATACCTTGGTGGGGGGCCCTGTGTAGGGGGGGCGGCGCCCCCCCGCCCTAATGAAGCGGCCGCCACTGATCCCGCCTGTAAAAACAACACTGTTTCCGAACGTCCTCCTGCTGCTGCCTGGGCTGGAATAGAGACCTTGCCAGGGTCGGACTGGGACAAGAAATAGGCCTGGGCACCCAAATAAAAGTGGCTCACCCTCCCCATAAAAAAGTGGCCCACCCCTCGCCCTACGAACCTTGACCTCTGATAACATCACCGCAAGTGATGTGACCCCACCCCAATGTGACATCCCGGAAGTGATGAAACATGACCTTTTACCCCTTGACAAAACAGGAAGTGGCATCATATAGCATTGTTCCTAAGGACACTATGAACAATATGGTTATGATTTCACTAATGTGGTATACATTTCATACAAGAATGAATCACCATATGTTTCATTAATATCTTTGTGTATAGGTCCATATTGTCAAATTACTGTGAATACAAGCAGGCGTCCAAGGCCAAACAATAATATATTATATAGCCCATACGCTTAAATTCTTTTTTTATAGAACAAATATGCATAAAATATCACCCAGCCTGTGTTGGTACTCATTTATCGACCTACAAAGGATGAAAGGCTGAGATGGCCTTGCTGGGATTCGAACCTGCAGATAACACACACACATCACAGCAGTAAGTGCTCAACCCACTGAGCTATCATATGGGCTATAGTAAAATGAGCAATTATTCTGTAGTGAATACCATTAAACTGGTAACTGAGATTTAACAGCAAACCAGCTAAGTTCATCTGCAGGCCTGGTGCAAAGTTGGCTGCATGTCAAGCCTGCATGCATCTACTTTCAGGCTTCAGAGGTTGGCAAAATAGGGAAAGCAACGCACTCACAGGACATTCCATACTCTGAGCACTTGTTACCTCATACATGAAAACAAACATCCTGAACAGCATGCCAGGGAGATGGGAAAGATAGACACATTACAATAAAGCATTCATTGCAGCACAATGAAGTCAACGGCCACTTGATGTGCTATGGTCAAACATTTCTACCCTATACAGAAGCTTTTTGGCAGAAGGATTTTGTCAAGTGACCGAGGACACTGAGATGGAATGTCCTGTATGATCGTAACAGAGACAACGGCAGAAAAAAAACATGCTATTACTGCAACTTGCGAAAGGCAAAATACATAGGCCGAAATGGATGCTTATTCAACTCTAAAATTGTTAGTTTATCACTAATATCACTAATACATATTTATCACTAATACAACAGCACAGCAACTCCAGAGGGCACCGTGCCCCCTGGAGTGGCAGCACAGTGACTGCCGCCAGCGGCCTCGGCCCCTCAACTTTGCATGCTGCAGCAGCATGTAAATGATACATGCATCATAATTTATGATGCACACATCATGCATGAAAATAAATCATCAAAGCAAGGTAACATCTGTTACCTTGCTTTGATGAATTATGCTGTTGCAGGTGTTATTTTCCACAAATATATTATTTTTTTTCAGAATTTTTTTTTCCTTTCAAAATGTCTTTTTTTTTCAAAACTGGCCCAGAAACCGGCCCCAACTCCCCAGGGACGATTTCGGCCCGGCCACGGCCGAAAGGCCAAGGGTGCAATCCGACCCTGGACCTTGCTCTTTCAGCCCAGGCTATTTATGGCCCTCGACGGGACGGCCGTTTCCGGCCAGACCCTTGAGGGCACCTTCACTATGCCCTCGAGGAGGTGAGTCCACAGAGGGCGTGGCCAGAGGGGCAGCCCGCTATATGAGCTGCACCTCTAGCGCCCCCTGCGTGGGCTGGTGCACCTGCTGAATCGACCAATATAAAATCGTTTTTCGAGATTATTGAGAGCACTATCGACCAATAGGAACGCGGTTTAAAATATTATTGACAGCACTATGAAATCTCTAGGGCTCTCAGTTCAAAAGAAAGAGCTATGGTAACAACGTACAGTGGCCATTATTGTAAACGTAGAAGTTGAGCTGTGGCAGTATAGAGACCTGGATGTACAGAGAAGGATCTCATCACGTGTCTGTTGATAAACGCTGTGCGTGCATCAAACCCCCGAGGGGCTGTTGACAATTCTCTTAGCGCACACATTCTCAAGGTGCATCGCTTATATCAGCAGGACGGGTAATAGGATGTCAGAATATGCTGATGAGCGCATTATTTCCTGCTTCTGACTGTGCGCGCAGGGTGGGGGGACTGCCTGCTAAGCGCAGCCAGCTAGCTGCCTGGAAACTTCAACGACAGATCCAGAGACAGCAAGGACACGTGTTATGGGCATGGCAAGATTTATATATTCATAACAAGAATTAGAAAATCCCTATTATTTGTTCATGTGCCTATGTAACCAGAATTAAGCTGCATTTGACCTAATAACCAGCTGGCAGCCCCGTCCCCCACCCTCCCCAGCCCCCTTTCTGGAATGCTACTATGTCTCTACTTTTGAAGCAGCTCTGAAATGATATTATGCTATGGCTTCTGGGCCCAGGTCTCCTGGTGTACGACCCACCCCATGTGACTGAAGCAGTCCCAGAAGGTAGTCAGGGTAAGTGTGGTAAATACAGTGGTGGAAGTGGGAAAAGATAACTAGTTGTACTCTGGCTACATCCAAAAGTAGCGAGTGGGATGGTGAGGGGGCGGGTTTCCAGTGGGGGGGAACTGGGGGTGTTAGCGGGATCATAAACATTGACTCTGATAGTTGGATTTCAATGTCTACAGATATCAACATGTTAAGCCTAAAGAATATCACTGTAGCAAACTATAAGTACCAGAATGCAAGATAATGCCACCCGAAAAGGCTAGATTAGCCCCACTTTACTTAGTTATTCATGATTTTGAAAACATTTGATTAGTGACATTTTTTTTTTTGCATGTCAAGGTAGTAGTCATCATGGATATAAATAATTATTTAAATTGGTGCTTTCTGTTGCTCACTTTAACTATCATAGATCTGCAAGGTGACTGGTGCTTTGGGAGCTCTTTGAGTTGGAAATGAAACATCGTGCATATGAAAGGCTCTGCCACTGATAACAAAAAAGAAATGTGTTTGCAACCTGAGCACCTTAACGATCTGTGGAAGCTGTGTGCGTGTCTTGGGAGCTGAGACTTGGGAAACTGGCCGTACTTGAATGTCCGGCCGGAGTAGATTCTATAACTGCATCATCTGAACGCATTTGTTGAGCCCATGGGCGGACTGGCAGTGCCAACATTTGGCCCAAGGGGCAAGTTTACCTTTCTGGCACGTAGTGCAATGGCCCAAGCACACAATGCAGCGGGCCGAACTTCCAGAACAAGTAAAGTCAATACCAACCTCTCCCCTCACACATTATCAAGAATAGATAATAGAATCATTGACATTATTTTCCTTTTATGCAACATATTTTTCAATTATGTATGTGGTTTCTTAGAGAACCGATCTCTGGAAATTCTCCCACTTAGCAAACAGTGAAATTATTTCACCAGTATAATATAATTAGTGAAATGGGAAAGCTGGGTTTTGAGTCCAGCTTTCATTGTGTTGCAGTTTGTCATTTGACAGCATGCTACATATCCTCCCATCCCAACCCATCCTTAGTTTTAGAACAATGTAAAGAGGTGGCGAAGCTAAAGAATTAATTGGTAGAGCAGATCCATTATGAACCAGGAGGTCTAGGTTCGCTCTCAGAGTCAAACATGAGCTGGCATGGCAAAATACCCATACCTGGCTTCTTGCCTCCCCATCCCTTAAAACAAATCCCGCACCTGCACACTGTGTACCCGACCCCACAACATATGACCCCCACTTGTCATCCTGTCTCCTCACAAGTATGCGTAAACATAATTTGTTACAATTATAATTATTTATAGAGTAACAGTATAGAGTAGAAACTCATATAAGTGAGGCTTTTTTGACAGAAAGTTACGGAAAATAAGGCACAGTGATAAAAAGGGATTTGCTCAGGTTCACATAATGGGCCTCATTACAAGTTTGACGGTATTCTGGTGGTAAATCTGCCGGAATACTGACACATGTTATTACCGTTACCACTACTTGGTACAGCGGAATTACAGCCAGATTCCAAGTGTTAGTATGGCAGTGTTAGTCCCCATGGACTCAATGGGGATTTTGGCAGAATTACCACTCAAAGTAATTCAGATGATTTGGCCATTTTTTGGAAGTAAACCAGCGGAATTATTTTCAGTATGTTGCTGGAGGGTTCTCCTCTGCCTCGTCACCAAACTTATAGTATGGCGGTGTAGTAATGCAGTGGTAACATAGTAGTTGCTGGCTGCAATGCCACTGTTTTTTGGCTTTATTATTTATTTATATATTATTATGTATCTGTTTCTCCTTTACTCCGCACTCTCCACTTCTCCACCTTCCATGCACTTTTCCCGTCCCCCTCTCCCATGCACTTGTGCGTTCTCAATGTCACTGGACCTAGTAAGATCGTTGTTTTGTTCTCCCGTTCTCCTCCCTTGCCTTGTCGCGCTCTGAAACACTTGTGTACGAGCGTGATAGAAATAAAATCAATACAGTACAATCAACACAATTACCACTGGTTTTTCCTGCATTGCTGTACTTGTAATGAGGCCCAATGGATGATGTGTGGAAGGTGGGGATTGAGCCCTGTCTTCCTGGTTCCACAGCTTCCAGTTCAGAAAGCATGGGTTACTTCATAATCTCCTATTCCATCTTCAATATTAGCAACAAAAAGTCCTTTCTGCAAAGTTGTTATTCAAGGGCTAAACTAGTATACTGTTCAATAAATCTGGTTTGCAATGCTCCAATGTATGTAAACGGGGGAAGCCTATTAATCATCTGTATCCTGAGGCAAATACATCTGAGAAAAAGACTGTGAAAACTTACTAGAATTATAATCTTGGTCTGTACAATTGTGTATACTTTCAAAGCACCAAGTAACATGATAAAGTAACCTGAAAAGAAATAAGAGAAGTAGTAACTGAAACATATGTTCATAAAGCAATTATGCATCACTTACTCAGAAACATAAAGGAGGGCAGTCCTACAACTGGGTGCAGTTAATTTGCTGGTCAGACATAGATCTAAGCAAATGTCAACCTGCTGATCTATCATTCCAGATGTGTACCTCTGCATCATTTACCCAATTTTCTTTACGCATCATCTTTTGGCATCCTTCCCTTGCACCACATTATCAATGCTCCCTGTTTCTTACAATTAGCTTTCAGACCTTTGTCCCTCTTTTGCTCCATCCTTTAACTATTAACTCAATCCCCTTCCCTTGCACGTACCCCTTCCCTTGCCCACCTTGCTCAGTCACCAATTCCTTGCCAATCACGCCCATCACTGCAAGCCCATTCCTTGCCCCTCACCACCGTCCGTTGCCCTTGCTTTCAGTTAGACAGTAGACCACCTTGATTTGCCAGTCAGCCTCTGCCAGACACGACAAGAAGCCGTGGTCGGGGTCTTTCTGGTAATTGTGGATATGGAGTCTGCACTTGGAAAATGCAGAGTAAAAGATGGCGAGGGGACGAGGCTTTTTATGCGCTGCCAAGTTGCACTTTCTTGGAAAGTCAGTTGCATATTTCAACTCAAAGACGCAGAAAGAACTGTAAGGGGAATATACCTTGGACCTGGAGATGGAGAGGGAGCAAGAGCGACATATATATTTATGTGTGTTTTCAAATAGATGGGAGTGTGCGTGTGTTTGTTTGAGTGTATCTGTGACATTGTAACGTATAGGTGGAAGGATGTATCATTGTTCATGTGGCTTTGTATCTATATATCTGAATCTGGTGTTCATTTGCATGTGTCATTTGATGGTGACATACAAGAAGAGTGTTCTAGATACAAAACAATGGAAACATTCACACACTTAGGGGGTCATTCGGAGTTGGTGATGACAGTAAAATTGGCAGAATTTTGCAAATATCATTGGTTTTACCATCCACCCAAGTCAGGGTTTGGTAAAATACAATCAGTGGTATTCCGTGGTGGTATTCCACAGGTGCTTAGCTTCAATGGAGTGAAAAATGTTTTTACATGTTGAAGGAGTAAAGAGATAGGCAAAGGTAGGCATCTCTGATTGCCTCCTCTGACCATCTTACCCATAGAATGAATAAAAGGGCCAGAATGTACCCCTTTGTGCATAAAAAAACCAACAGTAGTGATAGGAGCCACTACTGTACAAAATCCATTCCTCCCTTCGCATTGATGTTGAAAATGACTGAAATAAAGGTTAAACTCTTTTTACATAACCAACATGATTGGTGGTATTTCTGAAGTAGCATTGCAGGTATTCCTGAAATACCACCTTTCTAGGACAAAGTTTCACTAATACCAATCAAAATTGGCCAACTCTGAATGCCCCCTTTAGTTTTTAGTCTTCTAATAATTAATACCAGATTATTACATCGTTATATGTGTGTTTTGCAACTGTGTCCTACAGCCAATTTTGTAACCACTATATAAGTAACATCCATGTGTGCTAATCAGGAAGCTATTCAACTCTTTTTTTATGAACACATTGATGAACGAGAAATTCACCAGAACATCGGGGAAACATTTGCACAGAAGCAAACTAACAAAACACTCTAATAAGATATGGACTTTTACTTTCTTAGCAAGTCGGCTTCATGATAGGCTGTTGTGGATTGTAACAGACCAATGGTGTATGGGGAGCAGTGGTGCCAACATTACCATCCAGGGTCACAGAATCTGTTATTTAAATGCATACATTGCCACTGGCGGTACGAACATGCCCCTGCAGCCTCGAATCCCCTCACTATATCACTCACTGTCGAGGCCCATGTGTGGGGGACACCCGGGCACATCTACCACATTGCTGAAATCAAGATGAATGACTGACCCAGTTTACACAGAATCCAAGCAGGCTTGCAGCAATCGACCGCTTTGTGGCAGGCAAGATTTTGAAGGATTCTGATCATTTTCAAATATGTTTTTACATTGTGGAGCTCTGGCCCATGGAGCAACAGTCCAGCCAGTCCTGTGGGCAATTGTCCCTTTGCCCCCAGATGCTAGTCCACCCCTACTTGAGTCTTTGAACTAGAGGTACGCTCTGTAAAAAGTAAAGGAACTAGTGGTACGACATACCAATATTTTGATTACACTTCCATCTCTGGGTAAATATGAATCATTTGAGCGGCCTGGGGCTTGTTTGCAGTTATGTGGAGTTTCATTGACGTGTGCTGCCTCTGGTAAATACTGTTACGGCTTTACCATAATCTGAGGGTGGCTGCATAATTTGGAGTTTACCACGATTCTGGGAGTAAACCATGCAGATGTTCAGACTTGTACATGAAGTATTTCAGAAAATTGGCATTCCAAGTTTTGTTAACTTTTAAAAACTATTTATCTTTACCTTTTGGTGGGATGGAAATGGGCATGGCATAGTTGCAGGTCATACTGATACTGTGCCACGTAAAATAATGCACCGTGGGGTCAATCATGACCCTTCTGTGCACTACACAGGAAAGGTAGTGAGAAGGTGGTCATATTGTCACCATCTTTGTGGGTCCCCTAGCACATATCTGTCCTTTAAACTTAAGTGATACACAAGGGTATACGTTAATTTAAAGAACAAACAGTGTTGTCTTTGCTTGGGAGTTTTTAAAATGTGTCCAATTCGGGTGGAAGTAAAAAGGTGCAGAAATCCTACGCAGATTTCCGAATCATAACCATGAGACGTTCCCTGCATGCAATCATTCTTGAATACCACAAAATGCACACACCTTATGAACCTATAATAAGGCAGCTGGCAACCATTAACACCTTACTCCTAATGAAAATGTGACATTGTATGCAACACATTCAGCTCCAAGAACCTACTGTGATAAAAAAAAAACATGTAATAAAATAGATAAAATATACTATGAAATACATTGTAACTCTTTTTTTTGTTTAAATAAATGTATTATTAACAAAGCTCATACAAGGCATAGATGTTATTGGAATACATTAACTGATTTGAGCATGATTTGAGCATATACATTGTTAATGAAAAAGTAACTTTGCCTTATTATAACTGGCGCTTCTCAGTTGGCCCCTAGAGAGGGCTGCAAGGTGGGATTTAAACATACAAGACAAACAGGATGGGACAAAACAGACAGACAAAAAAGGAAAGGGTGGGATAACAAAGAGGGGAAGAATGAGTTCAGAACAATGCGCATGGATTACTTTAAATATATGCTAGCTAATCTGAAGTACAGATTGTTAAGAATTCTATAAATGGTTTCCATTTTAACTCATATTTCTGTAATAGATAAAGGGTATGGTCATTATACTTTTCTAATCTGTGTATATTATGTATTGCGTTCCACCATATCTTAAGGTGAAGATTGTTCAAATTCTTCCAGTTGGATGTTATCATTTTAACAGCTGTCAGCACAAAGAGGTTAAACAAATTCACTTGACTCTTAAGCAGATTGAGTGCACATACAGAGTAGACATCACCAATATAGATAGCATGGGGGCAAAAGTCACATTGTAAATTAAAAACGTTTTTGATTACATTGCATACATAAATCCAGAAAGGTTTAACACATTTGCATTCAATCATCATGTGTTTGAAAGTTCCTGAAGGTTGTGTACAACTCCAGAAAATATCATCCATTGAGATTCCACCTTTGTGGAGTAGTGATGGAGTTAAGAAGGATCTGTGATGAAGGAAGAATAGGGTTTGTTTTAAGTTGGCTGATGTGGTTATTCTTGATATATGTTTCCATATGGGGGGCCATTGTGGTTCATCATCTGGAAAAGTACAATCTTGTTGCCAAACTAGAAGACATTTTTTCATAGTAACAATTGATGGGGTTTCTAATAACATTTTGTAAAAAAGTGAGACAGCCATGAGGGGATCATGGATAGATTTTAGTCAATCACCATTCGGGACCATATCATTACATGTAAGAGAATCATAATTATCCATAATAGCATCCATCACTAATATATAGTGTCGAATAAATGAGGACGGGATATTACATTTTATTACAAGTTCATTAAAGGTAATTGGAGCACCATGTACAAAAATTTGGTTCAAATATTTAATGTCTAGAGAGAGCCATCGACTCCAAAAGAGGGAGTGTTTTTTAATTTTAATCAACGGATTGAACCATAGGTATGATAAGATAAATTTGGTAAGATTTGGAATCTGAGGGTACAAAAACATTCGAATATACCGAAATGACAAAAGAGTGCTTGTACATTTAATGAATCTATTCTTTTTTTGATAAGATAGCAATCTTTCATTGAGATGGGGAAGGCCATAGCTCTCTTCAGACATAGCCACTGAGGTACATCAATAGGTTGAACATACATAAAACATATTTGCATCTGTTTCAGGACAAAGGCTGTGTGCTATTTCCTAAAATCCGGAAAGCCCACACCACCAGATGTTCGTGGCCTTTTAAGCTTATATAAGGAAATTCTATGTTTCTTTCCCCCCAAAGGAATTTTGTCAGACATGAGTCTATAGTTTGAAAAAATGAAGATGGGAGAGGTAAAGGAAGCATGTACAACGGATACATAATGATGGGAGATACCATCATTTTGATGGATTCCAGTCTGCCCCACCAAGATAAAAATAATGGAGACCAATAGTGTGTGAGTTCTTTGATTTTTGATAATATGGCTGTGGTATTAAGCTTTACAATTTCTTTGATTGAGTTGAAGACATGAATTCCTAAATATTTTAAACCATTCGGGGACCATTTCATTCCTGATGCCAGTGTATGATGTTTGGTACAGTGTACATTCAAGGGTGAAATTTCAGATTTATCTGCATTTAATGTATAACCTGTAACAAGGGAAAAAGCAGAAATATTATTTATGAGATATGATATGGAGAGATGAGGGTCTTTTAATAATAATAATATATCATCAGCATATGCTGCAGATTTAATCTGTACATTGCCACATTATATCCCCTTTATGTTTTCGTCTTGCCTAATGCTCTCCAGAAATGGTTCTAGAGCTAAAATGAAGACAAGTGGGGAAAGTTGACAGCCTTGACGCATTCCTCTAGAGACAGGAAAGTAGGGAGATAATTGACCATTAATAAATATAGTAGTTATTGGGTTTGAATAAAGTATTTTTACAAAGGAAATGAAGGTAGGATCAAGGCCATGCCACTTTAAGGCTTCAAACATATAACACCACTCCACTTGATCAAATGCTTTTTCTGCATCTAGAGAGATTGCAGCAAATGGGTCATTGGATTTATATATGTGATCTAGTATATTAAGGAAGAGCCTGATATTTGAGGAAGAGAGCCTTCCTTTGATATAACACACTTACTTGATCATGTTTAATAAGTTTGGATAGTAAGGGAAGAAGTCTATTTGCTAAAAATGTTTGCAAAAATATTACAATCTGTGCTGATGAGGGTTATAGGGCTATAACTTTGGGGGAGCTCTCGATATGTATTAGGCTTTGGGAAGACAATAAGCATGGCATCTAAAAAAGAACCTTTCGCTTCACTATTTATTTATTTAGCCATCCGGCCCAGGTGCTTTCCCCTTCTTAAGATCTTTGATGGCTCTATTAATCTCATCAAGGGATATAGGATCACTTAGCACCTGCAGATCAGCTTTTGGATAGGTAGAGTGAGAAATACGCTTAAAGAAGTCTTCTATATGAATGGTACTGGGGGGTGCTTCTGATGCATATAGCCTCTGATAGAATTCAGTAAATACTTTAATAATATCTTTGTCTAAGAAGACCCTATTAACAGCGGGATCCTTCGCTGCCACAATTCTAGCATTTTCCTTTTTTGTATTTGAGATATGAAGCAAGAGACTTGCTAGACCTGTTTGAAAATTGATATATTTTCGCTTTATATTTTTGGAGGTTTGTACAAGAGTATTCTGTGACAAGTTTATTGTATTGTATTCTGAGTTTAGCAATATCTTTTAGAACGGCTTCTGAGTTGGCGCTGGCATATAATGATTCTTGAGTTTTGAGTAGCTTGAGGATGTTAAACGATTCCTGTCTAAGTAATCTTTTCTTTCTAGCTGCAAATGAAATAATGGAGCCACGAAGAACTGCTTTATAACAATCCCAATTGTTTGTTACGGAGGTGTCTTGGGCTTTATTTTCTGCAAAAATGTATTATGTTGCTGAGTAATATAGGGAGTGAAAGTATTATCCCTTAGAAGGGACAATTTAAAATGCCATCTATTAGATTTACAGGGAGTCAGTGGTGAAGTGAGCTGGATATTAACGGGTGCATGATCCGAGAGTGTGATACATCCAATATTAGCTTGTAGTAGGGAGCTAGTCATGGATTTTGATATAAATATGTGATCAAGTCTGGAGAGAGTTTTGTGGGGATTAGAAAAGAAAGTATAATCTAAGTCTGTGGGGTAAGTGATGCACCAGGAGTCCACAATCCCCAATTCAAGTATAAAGTTAGCAAATTGCGAATGGGATTTGGTCTTCTTAAAACGAGAGTTGGATTTTCTATCCAGAAATGGGTCAATAAATTCCTCACAATCACTGCAGATAATTAAGTTACTAGAGTTATATTAGAGCATATCATGTTTAAGGAGTATCCAAAAGTGGCGGTCTGGGGATGTTGGACTGTGTACATTTAGAATTTACACTGATTCAATAAGCAATTTAACGAGCGCCCATCTTGCATGATCATCTGATTCATTAGCAACAACCTTGCACTTAGGTTTCTTATTTAGTAGTATAGCCACACCATTTTTCTTACCTTCGGCTGCACTAGAAAAAACTTGCCCAACCCAATATCGTTTAAGTTTGGCGGCTTCAGATTGTGATAAGTCTGTTTCTTGGATACAAGCTATTAAGGGCTTAGTTCTGTTGATATGTGACAGAATCTTTTGTCTCCTAATAGGATTGTGAAATCCCTTGACTTTCCAAGATGTTATATTAAGAGTCATTACTCAGAATAAGGTAATATATATGCAATGGTGATATAATATAGTACAATTGGTCAGAATGGTAATGGTTGTCATTATAATTACAGTTGAGATAACTATAGGTGAGCCTCATGTAAGTGCATTTTAGTAGCATTGCACATAGGGTAGGAACATGAGGGTGAAGATACAGGGGGGAGGCAGGGAGACAAACAAAAACAACATGGATATGTAAGAAATATATGGAAAAAAACCTTGAAAAAATAAGTCGCAATCAAAAAAAGGCCACAAAAAAACATGTTGATGAAAAACTGGAAGAGAAATGGAGGGTTAGAAGGCCGCAGAGGCGACGCCCTCTTCCTCAACCCACTCCGGTGACGTAGAAGCAGTTATATGCTATTGTCATATTGATCTTTTCTGTTAAAATAGTCAAGTAGATGCTCTTGAAGTGTCCATCTCATCTTTTTTGGAAATTTGAATAAAGAGCCTTAAGTCCGCTGGATCTTGAAAGCTTGATGTTGGATCATTAAGGGTGACTTTGAGAGTAGGAGGGTGTAAAATGCCATATTTGGCATTTCGTTGTTTTAACGGTGGTCTGAATGAAAATAGTTGCTTCCTTTTTGCAGCTGTAGTGTTTGAGACGCCTTGGGAGATGAACATTTTCCTGCCATTCCAGAAGAGCTGCTTTATTAGTTTAACTTTTTGCACTATAAGTGTAACATGTGCATAGTCAAGTAAAGCAAAAATCAGGGTTCTGGGGGGCTATTGGAGGGCTGTATATTATTGATGGGACTAATCCAATGAGCTCTTTGTATGTTGAGTTTTATCGTTATTGGTAGGTCTAGGAGTTTAGTGAATATTGTATTTAGGAAAGTGCTTATGTTATCCCCTTCAGTTCCTTCCAAAAGGCCAATAATGCGCAGATTGTTTCTCCTATTTTGGTTTTCAAGATTTTCTGTTTGTTTTGCAGGAGTTTAACTGAGGTCTGTAGTGATTGGACTTTGGCAGCCACAACCTCAGCATAGCCATCCCTCCTTTCAACCGCTGTGATTCTAGAGTCAAAGGAAGACCACTTATCATTTAGTTGCTGCAATTTAATGTTGGTATCCTCCATAAAGGGTTTCAATGCCCTGATTTTGCTAAGAATGGCTAGCATTCCCGGGTCTAATCCTTCTTCTTTGGGCGGCGGTGATTTGCTTTTTTGTCTTTTGAGGGTATTATAGGGAGATGCTGGTACCTCCTTCAGTGGACTTATTTTTTAAGCTATTGTACCTGTGCTTATAGGGTAATTGGCACCAATAAGATGGAGTTGCAGGTCACCGGTTAATGTGTGATGTAGAAATATAATAAATCACTCCTAAATGCCCCAGAAACCCAAATGTGACAAAACTGTTTGACATTAATATGAAAAATAAATAGTTATAATGAGAACTAGTACATGAAGTTCCTTGGTTTCCTATGAGGATTGAGTAAATAGAATAATTTTGTCAAAGGAATAGCAAAAACTTGAATGTGCTGTGCTTTGGTGTAAAACAGCTTAAAAAAATATACTTTAGGGCTGATGCAGGGAGTAAAAGTTCCCTACGCGTGTATTTAAATAGCAATTCCTTTCATAAAAGACACGTGTTGTGGAGAAAATGTGTTACCCTTGGGATAGCGTCTTCCCTTTAATGTTGCAGTCGAACAGCTGACAGGAGACATCGGTTGTAGAAATCACGGGACTCCGTTGTTGTGCAGGCCTCACGCACGGAAGTCTTTGGTCTGACTGGGCAAGCCGGAAAAACATCTTGCGAGGAAGCAAGGGACCACCAGGGACAAATACAAGGGTTCTGACACAGGGACGTCATTTCACCAAAATGCCAGGGGTAGCGGAAGTGACATCACCCGACCCTTGACCCTCTGATGACATCACAGGAAGTGATGTCATTAGACCCCGCCCCAAAGTGATATAGCGGGTAGCGATGGTACACGACATTTCAACCGTTGAAAAAACAGGAAGTGGCATCACATAGCATTGTAAACTATGAAAAATATAGTTATGATATCACTATATGATGAACATTCATACAAGAATGGATTGCCATATGTATCATTAAGTTCAGTGTTTATTGGCCCGTATTACCAAATGACTGTGTATGCAAGCAGACGTCCATGACCAAATGATAAGCGTAAGTGCTATATAATAACACATCATTAAGCGCTTTATATAGAAAAAATATACACCCAATATCACCCAACCTGTGTTGGTACTCATTTATCGACCTCAGAAGGATGAACGGCTTAGGCTTAGTGAGGCGTTTAAGCACAGACTAAATCAGTGACTCACCCCCTGAAGTGTGCCTGAAATAAACATTTAATGAGGCCAGCAATTACTGTATAGAATTCCAGAAAGACACATTATTTGGTATACCTATTCTTTCTTATTTAGGGTCAGTGCTAAAAGTGTTAGAAGAAAAATAAGAACAAGTGCCTCGTCTTTTTTTTTAAGGGGCCTGAACAAGAAAGCCAGCCACCCCAGAAGTAAAGAGCCACAGCCCAGGAGCTTGCATAACTTAAAAAAAAAATTTTTTTTTTTTTTTGTAGAGGTCGCAAGGGACACCACAGAGACCCCCAAATGACGTCCCTGTTCTGACACCTTAAACAATGTAAAATATTCACCTTTAAAGATTAAGTCCGCGTTTATTATGATTTATAACATTCGTCGGAGCGGGAGTGAGCGCGTTAGGCAGCCGCTTGCATCGGCGCTTAGCTGCGCCCCTCGAAATACATTGTAACACCTAAAGAGCACTTTGGGGTTATCACATACTGATTAATCTGCAATTCAGTTGCACCTATTATGGGACCGCTTTCACACTGATGAGATTCAAGCGAATGGGCTGCAGGTTACATGCACACCTCTACAACATGCGCTCAACCGACTGAGCTATCATAGCAGCTACAATGACTGTGTTGTACAGAAACCTCACATCCTTGTGATTTTGTCAACCATTGTCCCTAAAACTAGCACATTTTAGTGCTAGCAAAGAGTGGCTGAGCAGATATATTTAAAGGAAAGTTGTGAAAAAGCAGTAGTGCTGGGGCTGAGTCAATTATATATCAGCTGAGAGGTTGGAGCCAGGGCCGGCTTTAGGCCCGGACAACCTGGGCGACCGCCCGCAGCGCCACATTAGCCCCCTGCCAAGCCAGTTTGGGGGTAATCTTTCAATGGCTCCCCCGAACTGGCATGGTGGGTGAAGGCACGACAGGTGCCCTGTTGTAATAAAATGCACCCCGCTCTCGTGCTGGTGCTGGGTGATCCAGCGCGAGAGCGGTGTGCATTTCATTACAATAGGGCGCTGATGGTTTACCATTGACGCCCTATTGCAGTGATTACCTCCCCGCTCCACCACAGTGGGGGATGGGAGGGCGCGGCACTTTTTTTATTGCACGGGGAGCTACCACCGCTAAGGCCGGTTCTAGTTGGAGCACTCTAAGTTTACCGGCAGAGTTTGGTCATATAGTGCTGTGTATATTTCTACATGGGTATTCCACATGTGTAACCAGCATCTTCACCACTACATACCTCTTTCTGCACAGTTAATGGGTGAATGATATGAAACAGTGGCGCGGGCCATGAGTCAAGTGCAGCCGGCAGCCAACTTTATCAGTCTTTATAAAAGAAACATATATTTTTTATAACAATAAGCTGAGTGTTCTAAATGAGGCTGAGGCTGAACATTTGACATTTGCACAGACTCCAACACAGTAGACCACTCTATCTGAGTGGCTTCCCAGGTTCAACAGCTCTCTGATGCAAAAAGTGAAGAACGCGGGTGCCAATCTTTCAGCCTGCAAATAGACACTCATTTCCCCCCTCGACCCGTTTTAGAAGGGTCTCCTTTATCCAGTCCAATCACAAGGCTGAATTAACTACATTTCTGGCTCTGTCCCCTCTGAGTCATTGCAATATTTCTGACGTAGGTGCCCCAAGATAGGAGCTGTAGAAACTCCAGAGGATCCAAAACCAATGTGACATTTCCTGTCCGTATCTAAGGTAATCCGGCCACTGCACCACTACAGTGAATGCCCTCCAATAGCTCCCAGTCAAACAGCAAATGCGGTTCAAGGCCTTGTTTAACATGTTCAAAGACAACCTGGCAAGGGCAGATGGATATCGCCAAAGCCTAACTCAGCCCAGAATCATAGCAATTCTGTCTGTGCACCGCTCCCTATTCCGTTGGAACAAGCATATCTGTAGGCAGGTGGGCCGGGGAAGGGCAGCATCACTGTTCAAGTCTTTTTCATTTGTAATACACTTGCGATTCAAGACATAATCCAAACCGAGGACAATATCAGGTCTTTGCTCCTTGGAGAAGACACTCAAAACAGTGCTATCTAATAGGGGCACCCTCCCAACTCATTTAGAGCCATGTTGACTCATCCAGTTTACTCAAGTAGGGAACTAGCAACAATCCCTTCTGTTATTTGTCTATCATTTTACAGCCCTTCTGGCGAAGAGGAACTCTGGACTTCTCCAGAGTTAAGAAGTGCAAAGTGAACGCCCAAATAAATTCATAAATGTGACCCAGAACTCATGTGCAGCTGGTGGCCCATGTGAGCTATATTGTCCATGAATGACCCATGCCTTTGTTTTGCATGTTGCCCTCTGCTATGAGCTACATCTACTAGCCCATGACCCTGTAGTGGACTGTGGTACTTACATTGGCCCCTGGAACTTCTGATGACCCATAACCCATGCTACAGTCAAGAGCACATGACCGTGTGGGACATTAACACAAGGCCATGTGGGACAGGTAGTGATCCTTGCTGTGTGAATCAGCATATGGAACATGTAGAGGTCCATGTAACATGGAGTGGACTGAGGAGCATGTCGCATCCAATGGCCTAAATATTGGACCTGTGGCACATGAAGCCGCTTGAGGTTCATTACCAGTCACTGAGGCAGATGAACACTGTGGTGGCCGCCGCTCATATGTGGTCTGTGGCCCATGCTTTTTTAGAAATTCAGATCTTTTTGCTGGCTGTCCGCCATTATCTTCTCATCTGTATGTCTCGGAATGTGCATGAACATGAAGAACACACAGTATTATGGTTGCGAGAAATCAATTGTGAGCCCTACCACTATATTATGATCTGAACACATTGGCTTTTAGAGACCCAAGGTTTTCTTTAAACCTTGTGGGCTTGGCTTAGGAAGTGTGTCTCTTTCTCCCTGTGATTGGTGGCAGCATTGCATTTATATATGTCAAGGGCCAAACCGATGTAACATTCAACAATCTGGTAGCACGCATGACCAGATTTTATTGCTGAACAGCCTGTGATGTTGAGGCCCAGATTACTAGAAAGACCGCCTCCTTTAATGACCAAGGCAAAACATTACTAACTTGGTTCTTAATCATCCAAATTACAAAAATTGATCATGAAATGCATTGCATATTTGTGACAAAGGGCCCTCTAGGTCAAGAATGGCAAAACGGGCCCTGGGTTGGTGGGCATCAAGTTGAGTCACATGAGAGGGAAGGACATGGCATGGACTGAGTTTGAGCAGGCTTTGGTGTGACAATAGTGCATTATAGAGGTACATATTTAAATGGGTTGGTTTCGCAAGTTTCTCTTGTTTACCTTTGGAATTGAGTATTTGAACTCTTCAAGTCTACACGCCAAGCCTAGAAATAATGATAAGATAGGTTTCAAGATAATACTTTATGTCATAGAAAAACATCGGTCAACTAGCCCAGTATTACTGAAAGTAATGTAATCGTAAGTGCAACCACTAAGATTCTAGTGGCATAGAGTGTTTGTCAATTTTCATCCGTAAGGTTACCATGTTTACACGTCTCATTTAAAGGAACAGGACTGGCCCTGACAGTTATTCTCATTAAAGTTAATATCTTCAGATAAAACATCACATTGCAGGCTTTTCACTGTACAATGCCAGATGGGAGTTTGAAGTGAAATTCAATAAAAAGTAGGTCACTCTATGTGTAAATAGAACTGGCAATGAAGATACTAAGAAGGGCAAAGAAGAACCAAAGCAAGCCCTTGTATGACTTAAAGCAGGAGTCTGCAAACTGCAGCTCCCCAGATGATTTGGACTATGAGTCCCAGGATCCTTCCCCATTGATTATGCCGGCTAGGACTGATGGGAGTTGTAGTGTAAAACACATGGGGGCCAAAGGTTATTTCTAAGTGTTCACACATGTAGAATGTGTGTGGCATTAAATATTGAAATGTAGCTTAAAATACATTTTTCGATGGGAAGAGAACCATCTCTCGAAAAAGTGAGCTTAGGGGCAATTCAGCCTCCTTATAAATGTTCAATATTATTATTTCTATCAATAGAGCATCGCTATAGTCTATTAAACCATATGCCGGTTGCACTTTTTCTATAGCACATATTGAACAGAATCACGCCAATATGAACCCAAATAAGGAAGTCTGTGGATAGTAGGCATTGTAAGGTAAAGGAATTTGCCCAGGGTCACATAATTTGATTAAATTGGTAAAACAGAATTTGATAGCTGATTTACATTTTTTTTACAGTTTTCAGTTTAGGCAGTAGCTACACCTCTGCACAACCCATATTTATTTTTTAACAAACACATAGGACCTAATTTTCGAAGTCCCGGAGCACAAATGAAGGTGGTAAAGACAGGTGTAGAGGTGTTACACCTGTCTTAAGACCTCCACCCACACTCTGGAATTATTTTAAGGCAGAGGGGCGGCGGAACAGGAATTACATTTCCCCCTCCGCCTTAAAAAACCACTTTGTTTTACGCTGCATGACATTTTCACGCTGACACTAAACCAATGGATTCCTATGGAATCTGCCTGCTGCTTTTTTCTTCCGCAAAAATCAGACGGATTCCATGGGAATCAATTGTAAATGTTGCCTGCTATGCACAAATGGTGCGCACTGTTTACATTTTTTACTGCAAAGTGCAAAAGGTGTGTGTTGAGGCGCTTCTGTCACAATTTTACACCTCGCTTTTGCACTCCCCTGTGCAAATGATGAAAATTACCCAGAGATGACCTGATTGCCCGTAAATACAAGAAATCGTTATAGAAAGATGTTAGGGACACCACCCGTGATTCAGTCACTAGAAGGGCATCTTCGCGAACTAGAAGATGGACTCGGCCATGGTTTAAGGGTGTTTATTTAAATAAAAGGAAACATGCCTAAATAACCCTACTGCTATGTGGGAAGTTCCCTACCTAACAAACTAAAAAGGAAGGGTGCTCTTCAAAGCTCAAACAAAATAGATCTTAGTCCAGATCCTATTAGCTAACTAGTCCCCACCACTTAGGGAAAAATAGAACAGAAAAAGGAGACCAGAGCAATGTCTTTTGTCTTTAGCTTCTGCCTGTCCCAATCACTTGGATCTCTTTCACAGGACATCAATTATTTGCAATACAGTCCTCAACCTCTCTGCAGGTTTAGTATGCCAAATCTTACTCCATATGGTTCCTTCTTTCCAAGAAGAAATGTTTTCTTAATACAATACCCCCATTTCCGACTTGGTACTTGAGGATGTTCTGATTCAATACTTAATGACTGGAACGCTCTAGGTTCTCTCTTTCTCGAGTTTGTACTGTTTCTCCATTCCTCAGGGCTCTCCAAAGCCCTCTGGCACACTGATAGGATTGCTTTAGCTCGGCTAGGATGGGGCATCTGCCTGCTTGGGTTTATCTGATTCCCATAACCCTTGTGGCTTTCCCAGCCTTGACTTAATTTTTCTCAGTTTCTCCAGGCTCTTCAATGCCCTCTGGCCCTCTAATAGGCTTGCTTCAACTCGACTTATGTAGTGCGCCTGCCCGCTCTGGTTTATCAGGCTCCCGTAAACCTTGTGGCTTTCCCAACTTCAACATTTAAGGTGTCTTGGTTTCTCAGGGCTGCACAAAGCCCGCTGGCTCTCTGATATGATTGTTTTAGCTTGCTTTAGTAGGGCATCTGCCCGCTCGGGTGTATCTGGCACTCTGGCTCTCGTATGGCTTCTCCAGCCTCGAATGTTCGCCCGTCTCAACAGCGTTCCCTTACCTTTTGCAGCTTGGCTCTGCAGCTAATGCAGATGGAGTTCGGGGATCCGGGTTCCCCGCTGCATTCTGGTCTCGACATAGGTTAACGGGCTGTATGCTCACAATGGCTTCCATATGGTCACGCCACCAGGCAAGACGGTCACTTTACTGTCTCCATCTCTTTCTTGATCTTAGCTTCTTTGACAGTAGGATGCCAGCCTTCAGGTGTCTTGTAAGAGATTTGTTTGCTTTTCACCGGCTCTACGCAATTTTTCCGTTGCGGAAAAATCTGCGACTGAAAAGTTGACATGAGAAATGTAGGCACCACAAAAGGTGCGTACATTTCCCATGCGAACATGATTTAAAAAAATCTACAAAACCCACACCCCCACCCACACCACACCCCAACCCACACCCCCAACACACCCCCAACGCACCCCCACGCACACTCTACTTACCTTGTAAAACGCTCTGTGTCCCTGCAGCGCCAGTTCCCTTCACTTCTGTGATCGGGAACCGGCGCTGCAGGGTCCTTTTATTTTTTATTTTTGGGCAGCTGCAGGGGTTTCCCCCCGCAATCCCCGCTCACTATACTGTACAGTGTAGTGAGCGGGGTGTTGCGGGGGACACCCCCATGGCCCCCTTATTTATTTATTCATTATTTTTTTTCCAGGTGTGTCCCCCGCAACCCCCACTCACCATACTGTATAGTATGCTGAGCGGCGTTTTGCGGGGGACACCCCTGCAGCGTTTATTTTTTTTTAAATGCATGCCACCAAAGGTTCGAACTTTTGGTGTTCGAACCTTTGGTGGCATTCATTTACGACCTTTTTCTACAGGTCGGACCGTTTTTTTGCGGTCATTTCTTCCTATTCCCTTTCCACCCTACCCCTGGCTCTGCTGTCTAGCGTGGCTCAAACCATCCAGGACGTCTTGCCATAAGAGACTCGCCTCTGCGTAGGATTTACTCTCCTCCATGCCAGGTTCATCAAGGTTTTATGTACGTCATCACAAACAAAAGGGGTGTGTTTTTCTTCTTTGACCGTGGCAGTCAGACTGAATTCAGCAATATGTCAAAGATGTCAGGGGCAGAACATGCAGTGTGCAAACGTCAGGATGGAAAAGGCCTAACTTGCCCTATATTAACGGTGGAATTTCCCTACCTAAATACAACTAAGGAAAGTTTGAGTCAAAGAGTTCAACTGAAGAATCTGTCTGTCTCCAAAACCTATCTTGCCCTCACAACTAATCTATACAGTGTGTATGGATGTTAGCAACCAAAAGAAACAGTGTGCAACATAAAGTTCTAAGGCTCTTCCAGCTCTCAGCTTCCTTGTTATGTTATGTTATGTTATGTTAACAGAATTTATAAAGCGCACTGTCACCCAGGGGTGACATGGCGCTAGGATGAGTAAAGGTAGGACAGAGGAAACTAATTAGAAAAGGAGGGTTTTCGAGAGACGGTTGAATTCCAGATGGTTAAAAGTGCATCTCAGAGAAAAAGGCAGCGTATTCCATAATTTCACCACTGCCACTGAGAAAGCACGATCTCTGATCCTAACACGACGGGAGGAAGGAACAGTAAGTAGACTGTAGGTAGACAGGCTGAGCCGGAGCGAAGAGCATCAGTGGGTCGGCAATGGAGCAATGGAGAAATGTATCCTGAAGATAAGTAACGCAGAGACCATAAAATGCCCAATGCACGAGGCAAAGAGACTTGAATTCAATTTGTTTTGCTACCAGTAGCCAGTGAAAGGAGCAAAAACCGGTGTTATGATTCTCATAAGGGATGTTCATGGCTACCCTACCTGCTAAATTCTGCAATAGCTGGAGCCAATGGATCAGGCTTTTAAGCTGGGCAAGACTGAGTGC
The DNA here is from genome assembly GCF_040938575.1 of Ambystoma mexicanum. Classification (NCBI taxonomy): domain Eukaryota; kingdom Metazoa; phylum Chordata; class Amphibia; order Caudata; family Ambystomatidae; genus Ambystoma; species Ambystoma mexicanum. The sequence continues at coordinate 885,672,138 of NC_090934.1, read as the reverse complement.
ATTACAATAGTCAATGCGACTTAACCAGGGCGGAGACCACTGGTGACCAAACCTCTGGGCGAAGCAGAGGAAGGACCTTCCTAAGAATCCTCAGATGGTAGTGGCCAGTTTTGCAGACAGCCGCCACCTGGGCACTCATAGAAAGTGTGGCAGAGAAAACAACACCCACCGTCGCCACCAGTGCCAGGAGCCAGAAGGTCGGGGTCCAAAGTGAAGGAAAGGGGGGGGGTGCCAACCACAAGAACCTCTGTCTTGTCACCATTAAGCTTTAGCCAATTCTGATTCATCCAATTCCCAACGGCCGCTAGGCAGAGACTAAAACGTGATGACACCTCAACCTGGTCAACATCTAGACACACCAGGATCTGGGTGTCGTCAACATAGGCATAGCATCGGAAGCCGAAGGAGTGGATAAGAATCAGAAGAGGCTGCATATAAATGTTAATCAACATTAGCGACAAGACGGAGCCCTGGGGAACACCACAGACGATGTGAAACAAGGACGAGAGGAAGGGGGGATGAGAGAGCGTCTGACTACGCACCACCAGAAAGGAAGTGACCCAGGCAAGAACTGAACCCGCCAGACCAATCTTAACCATGCAAGATATTGGAGTATGGTGGTTGGCAGCAGTGGCATCGCTAGGGAGGGCCTGGGGGGCCAGGGTCCCCCCTGTGAAACCCTGTGCGCCCTATTGTTCCCCCCTACCTAAGACATGCAGGGACCATGTTCTCCCCCTACTTTGGTCTATGCCCCCCTACTTTTGTATTTGGCCCCCTCTGTGCCCCTCCTAAATTTGATTCCTGGTGATGCCACTGGTTGACAGTGTCGAAGGCCGCAGAGAGATCCAACAAAATCAGCACTTCCATCCCGCCACTGTCAACCAGCCTGGTCATATCGTCCGGAACCGAGACCAGCACAATCTCAGTCCCCCGGCCAGGATGAAAGCTGGACTGGAAGCGGTTGAGAACACTGGCAGTCTCCAAAAAGGAGGACAGAAGAGGAGAGATCAACGCCTCCAACAATTTAATAAAGAAAGGGAGGAGTGAAATGGGGCAAAGGTTGTGCCAGAAGAACATGATCGAGGGAGGGCTTTTTCAACAAGGGGATGACATCTGAATGTTTCAGTTCAGCAGGTATGTGACCAGTCTGGCAAGACACTTCAACAGCTTGCATAATCGAGGTGATAAGGGCCTGGGAAATATCCTTAATAATGGATAGCCGAATAGAGTCAGAGGGAGCCGCAGATTTTGGCTGGGCGATGGCCTTAGCAAGCACTTCAATGGTAAACACTGGGAAGGAAGACCACACCTGTCCGGGTGCCATAGTGATAAAAAAGAGAGCTCTTGAGTTGGTACTACTGATGCAGAACCTTCAACAGCCGAAGATAGTGACTTCACGATAGAGAAGAGCTCCCTAGACTGATTGAGAGCCCAAGGACATATTTATTGCCTAATCTGGGTGTCTCTAGAGGACCAATTATGTCCATACAGATTCTTGAAAAGTGGATTTCTGTGATGGGCAATGAGTTCAGAGGGGCATGTAATGGGATGTGTGTGCTGGTCTTTTGATGTATTTTGCATGTCTGGATGAAGGTTTTGATATCAGCATGGCTACCTGGCCAGTAAAACTTCCTACTAATATGCACCTGGGTTTTAGTTCTTCTAAATGTCCCCCGATAAGGTGGAAATGCGCAATCTGCAGTACAACCTTTTGGTGGCTCTTGGGTATTACCAACTGTGTTTTTACTAAACCTTCATAGATGTCTCCCTTCTATAAAGAAATCCTTGTTTTAAGAAGAAAAGGGGACTTCCCCTTCTGGGATTCTCTGAGCCTTCTCCTTCTGGGATTGCTTGTAGAAAAGCTCCAGCAAGACCTGGATAATTTCGCTGTGCGAAGGCTAGTTCGTGATAGATGGTGGGCTCTTCTCCCTTCCTTTGTTTGATGTTAAGAGATTTATCAGCTTCCCCAAAACCAGAGTTGCCTCTGTCTGTTTTATCTGGTTCATGTTCTTTAAACTGAGGGAATAAAGCTCTTTCCAAAATTCCCTGGGCAATTTGGTTTTCCCGACAGACCTCAAAAGGGATCTCACCATGATTCTGTAAGAGAACCTTCACATCTCCCTGGAAGTCGGGATCAATAACGCCTGCTAAGACGTCTATCCCGAACCTCCACGCTAGGCCAGATTTTGGGGCCAATCGTATGTAGCACCTTGGAGGGGGTATTAAAACCAAGTCCCAACCCAGAATAGTGCAGCAAGTCTTATCCTTGACCTCAAGCCCAGGGACCGCATCTCTCCTGCCTTAAAAAGTCTTCACTGGCTCCCGGTTGCTTCACGGATTAAATTCAAATCCCTCTATCATCCACAAGGCTGTCTGGGGCCAGGGACCACACTATTTGCAACTCTCTCTTACAAAATATTCCCCCTCTAAACCCCTGCACTCCTCTGGCACCAACTCTTTGTGTGTAAAGCGTTTCGCTTAACAGACGGCAGGATGTCAATTGGTTTCCTCAGCTGGCTCCCTTCTTTGGAACAGCCCCCCCCCCTCTTCGTCTTGAGCAGGACTTTCTTAAATTCCAGAAGCTCCTCAAGACTTTCCTCTTTAACTCCCCCGCAGACCCCACTCTCCTCTGCTAATCTCACAGTTGCATGTTTGGTGTGCAGGGCCCTTATGCATCCTCGGGCCCTGACCTCCGACACCCAATTGCCCCCAGCTTCTGTCTGTCCTCAGCACTTTCCTCAGCTCACCCTCCTCCCTGGAGGTTCGCACTTACCTTTCATTGCACATCACCTGTTTTTCACCCATGAGCACCTATCCCATTCCCCCTCCCTTCTGCACTTGCTTGTTCTGAACACTCACAAGGCATAGTAGGTGTGTCCTTCCCAACCCACTGTATTTAATATTTCTTTGTTTATTTAATTGTATTAATTGTTTAATTGTTTCACATCCCCTTGTCCCCTCCCTGTTGCCCGGTGGGTGCTTTGAAACAGTATTTACTTCCGATATGAGCACCTAACAAGCAAACAATAAATAAATAAATAAATAAACTGGTCTATTAACTTTCCTTGATAGTTTGGATTCACTTTCCTGCCCAATACAACCTGTTGCTTCCACTCGTATCCCCCGTCCCTGCTGGGGTTTCCAGGCTCTCTGCCTGGGTCCCCTAAGTTGCTCAGGCACCATTCCCTCTGGACTATTGAACCCCTCTCTCCGGATAAATACCTTCTAGCCAGCCTTGCAGGATGCCTTAACATATATTTGCGTGGTTCTGAGGTCATAGAGGCGCAAGGCTCCGCTGCTTTGTCTCGAGTCGGCACCGTCTCAACTTGACACTGCACTCCCTGTGCACAGTCTCATGGTCTCTCGGCAGTCCTTCCATTGTCCACAGTGATCATGGATCAGTCAAAGAGCATGGCGACCTCACTAGACTGCCTGCCTTGTTGCAGTGGGACTCATGGATCACTGTATCTGCAAGGCTTTGGTTTCTTGCCTCGGGTCGGTTGTTCCTTCTCGCAACCGGGTTCTCTCCAGGGACATCTGTAGCATTGAGTCATCCTTTCATCACGGGACTCCGCGCGAGCCTCTCGTGATGAAAGGGTGAATGGAATGCAATGACGGCATGCGGAACGGAGCTTCAAACAGACGAGTCCGTTACTGCCTCAGCTGTGGGGCTTGTCCGCATATACTAACCTACTGGTCAAATAAATATACACTTATCTTACCCCAGCTGTCTCCTTGCTTACCTCGACCACTTCAAGTGGCGACGAGGATCAAGCCAGGCCCCACCGCCCATTTTACGCCAGCGCTGCTGCCAGCTGTTTAATCTGCGTTTCCCCACGGAACTTTAAAGTATCTCTACGAGCGTGGAGCAGGCCCCGCAGCCGCATCAAAGGCTGTGGTTGGGCCGCTCCGCTCCAACGATCAGCTGCTCACATGAGCGTGTAGCAGGCCGTGCAGCTGTATCACAAGCTGTGGCCACTCCGCTCCAACTGATCCTGCCTCTGCATTTTCCAGCGCCGGAGCGTTAATTCTCAAGTGAGTGCTGTCTGCCTCTGTCTGTGTCCCCTGCGCATGTTGCGTGTTGTTTTCTTTCCGTGTGGAGATCCCATGGATACGCCCATTTCCTGCATCTGATTTTACCATATTACATGGTGTACAAGTGCAGTATTATATACAGTATTATACAGACAGAGGAGCAAGCAGAAAGTACAATAATCATACTTACACTGCATTAAGCCAAAGAAATTTTTTTATATAATCTTAGGGCAGTACAAAACACTGGTTGGACATATTTTGGCACCCTGTGATGTATGGACACTAATCTTGTGTGAAAAATAAGAGGAAGACATCTGTCATCATCTACACTTTATTAGCATATCTCCATTTTCGCCATGTCTTTCAACAGTGTGCCACCACCGATGTTTTTTTTGTCAGATGTCGGTGACCCAGTCATTCCATGGAAAAGGTGGATAAAATCATTTGAACATTATGCCGGTGTTTTATGTGGTCAAAATTGCAGCGTAGAAAAAAGGAAATCTCTGTTGATGCACTGTCTGGGCCCAGCAGGGCAGGAGAAATTTGAAGATCTGCCAGATCTGCCTTCTGATGAAGATATTGACCTCAATGAGTATGAACGTTCAGTGAAGAAAATGGGAAAACACTATGAAAAAAAATTGAGTACCATTTTGGAACGGTACAAGTTTGGCAAAAGGACTCAAGGAGAAAGTGAGAGTGTAGAACAATATATTACAAATTTGAGGAAATTAGCTAAAACATGCAATTTCAATACCCAATTGGATGAGAGATTAAGAGACCAATTCATGTTGGAATGTAGGAGTAGTAAAGTAAGAGAGAGATTATGGGCTGAAGATAATCCCAATTTAGACACAGTTTTGCATGTAGCCAAGGAAGTAGAGCACACTGAGAAATGTGTCAAGGAATTAGAGAGCAGGATGCAACTTACTGAAATTAAACATGAAACTTCGAAAGATAAAGTCAATATACCCACGACATCCAAGAATACTGAGTGTATAGCTCAGGTGACAGAAAATGTCAATAGAAGATACAGGTCTGAAAGAAATAGCAGATTGCCTTACAATGATGATAAAAGAAAAAAATCAAGCCTTAGAGTCAATAATGGTGATGTAAAAAGGAAGAGTCCACGCAGAAGAGGAGATGACTCTAGAAGGAAGAATACCGGGAGATGTTTCAGATGTGATAGCACAGACCATTGGGCGGATAACCCAGAATGTCCTGCTCTGAAGATCATATGTGGAAAATGTAAGGGTAAGGGACATTATGCCAGATGTTGCAGGATGCAGAACATCTCTACTAATTGGATAGGAGATGATGGGTGTAGTGATGAAGATGGAGAAGAATGCGTTTTTGTTATAACAGATGAAGAAAATGAGCAAGAAATGGAAAGCCCCAGAGCTACAGTGTGTGTTGATGGAACCGACATGCAAATGATGATTGATTCAGGGGCCAAGTATACCTTATTACCACAGAGTCTGTGGGACAAGAAGAAACACAAATACTTACATGAACCAGACATAAAACCCAGAGCATATGGAGGAGTTAGGATAGATGTCATTGGATGGTTCTGGGGAGCACTCAAATTCAAGGAGAGGAAGGCCAATGGAAAAATATACATAACCAAAGGGGGAAGAACACCTTTGTTGAGCTGGACTCACCAGAGCAAACTCAAGGTAAAATTAGATGCTGCTTCTGATGAGTCAGTATACTCAGTTGAAAGTGGTTTTGGGAGAATCCAAGAAATCAAAGAGACCACTAGTAATGTTGACATGATAAAGGAAGTTTTCAGGAAAGAGATTGGATGCCTGCGTGGATTTGTCCATAAGATCAATATGAAGCCAGGACATACTCCGGTGGCGCAGAAGTTGCGCAACATTCCACTTTCTATGAGAGAAGAGGTAAGGAAGGAGATCAAGTTATTGGAGGATCAGAAGATCATTGAAAGAATAGACGCCAGTGAATGGGTTTCACCTTTGGTAGTGTTAAGAAAAAAATCTGGAAAACTGAGAATAAGTGTGGACATGAGAGAATTAAATAAAAGTGTAATTCCAGACAGACATCCTCTCCCTAATATACAAGAGATAATATCCACCATCGGGCCTTCGAAATATTTTTCTACCCTTGATCTAACATCAGCTTACCATCAAGTTAAATTGCATAAATAATCTAAAAAGATGACAGCATTCATGACACCAGATGGGTTATACCAATACAGAAGAATGCCTTTTGGGCTGGTGTCAGCTGCTTCAGTATTCCAAAGGATTATGCACAATCTGTTTGAAGATGATGAAGGAATCATTTGTTTTCAAGATGACATCTTGGTGCATGCTATTGATCAAAAAGTACATAATGAAAGGTTACACCGTGTTTATAAAAAATTATATGAAGCAGGAATGACTCTCAGTAGAGACAAATGTAACATCAATCGCAGTGAGATTGAGTATCTAGGACATACCATTTCTGCTGGAGGCATAAGACCGAAGAAACAATTAGCTGATGCCATAGTGAACATGCCGAGACCCAAAACAAAAGAAGAGGTGCGTACATTCATTGGGATGGCAGAGTACTATTCGAAATTTATAAAGGGTTTTGCTTTGCATACAGTTCCACTCCGTGAACTGTTAAAAAAGAAGACATTTGAATGGGATATAGAATGTGAAGAAGAATTTGAAAATATCAAGTGGGAATTGAACAGGGCACCATCGTTAAAGAATTTCAAGAGTGGTAATAAGACTATAATTACAACAGATGCTAGCAACTTGGGCTTAGGCGCTGTTGTCACCCAGGAAGTTGATGGGAAAGAGGTCTTAATTGCTTTTGCATCAAGGTTGTTAAAGGGTGCAGAAAAGTCATATGCTGCAATAGAGAAGGAAATTTTGGCAATCAAATGGGCAACAGAGAAATTCAGGAATTTTATCTGGGGAGTGGAGGTGGAAATTCGCACTGACCATAAACCGTTAATACATGTTATTATGAATAAAGGATTGGATAATGTGTCAAACAGAATCAAGAGATGGGTCATACTTTTACAAGAATATAACTGTAATGTACGATATGTGCCAGGAGTGAAAAATCGTGCTGCTGACTGTCTGTCACGTCTCACTAACAACTCTGAGACAGACGATGAAAGTGAAGTGAATTCAGAAGTCATTTTGAATATAGAAACGCTGTCCATATCAAAAACAGAATGGGAAGAAGCAGAGAATCAAGATGAAGATATGGGTCGATTGAGACAAATTATTCAAAGCAGTGAGAACCTTAGGAAGACTAAGTTTGAAGAATGTAATCTCATGGAATATTGGAGAGTTGCAGATGAACTCAATGTGATGAATGACAGAGTTATGAGAGGAGATCGAATAATTCCACCTGTGAATCTACGACAAAAGATAATTGAATTGGGTCACGAAGGACATCAAGGAATAGTGAAGACCAAACAGAGAATACGTGATGATTATTGGTGGCCAGGATGCGATCTGCAGATCGAGAGAACCATCAGAGAATGTATCCTTTGCAATGAGAGTGACAGAGTGTGTGTGGGTGCAAAATACCCAATGGTGATAACGAGCATTCCAGGAAAAGTTTGGGATGAAGTAGGCATGGATATACTAGGGCCTATTTATTGTGATGGAAAGCAGAAATTTTGTTTAGTGGTCATTGATCTGTTGACCAGATGGGTAGAAGTTTCAATTAAACCTAACATGAATGCAAGGATGATTATAGATTTCATGTCAGAAATATGTGCTAGAGAAGGTTTCCCGAGGAGCATATTAACGGATAATGGTGTCCAATTTAGATTGAAAGAAATGGAAAAGTTCTGTACTGAGAATTTTATTGTGCATAAAAGGAGTGCTATATATCACCCGCAAACGAATGGAGTAGTTGAGAGATTCAACAAAATACTCAAGGACGCCATTCGTTGGGCCTGGGCTAATAATCTTAACTGGGAAGAAGCGGTAAAAAGAAAGATAATTGCTCATCGCTTCACGCCTCATAGTACTACTGGTTTATCACCTTTTGAGTTGAGTAGAGGACGTAGAGCAAACACCAAATTGACTCCATCCTGGTTGGGGAGGGAGACTGTTGTTAGGAAAGACTTTGGAGAGGTAGTGGAGAACATTAGGAACAGACAGATAAAGAACAAAACAGCTCATGACAGTCATGTAAAAAAAGATAAAGGTAATGAAGGCCCTAAAGTAGGAAGTCAGGTGAGAATTAAACTACCCCCAGTGATGAGAGATGGACCTTGCAAATGGTCCAAGCCAGTGAGTGTGATTGAAGTTTACAAACATGCGGTGAGAGTACATGATGGAAGAGTCTGGAATATGGAGAGGGTATGTGTGATGAAACCATGTAAAAATGTGATAACTAATGAGCCGATACACGGAGGACAAACAAGTTGTAGTGGGAATGAGAATGTGGAAGAGAATGATAGGCATGTGAGATCTATGTCGGATTGCATTGGGGAACGTGTAAGAAATACGTCTAATAGGAATGCAATGTCAAAATGTTCCTTGCCAGGAATAAAATCAGATCTATCACGAGTGTCAAGAACAGGAAGGATAATCCGCAGACCAGATCACTTGGAAGACTTTATTTAAGGATACAGAAGAACTCTCATCAGACTGTTTTAATTGACGAATGGTTAAGGAGGGGAGATGTGTAGCATTGAGTCATCCTTTCATCACGGGACTCCGCGCGAGCCTCTCGTGATGAAAGGGTGAATGGAATGCAATGACGGCATGCGGAACCGAGCTTCAAACAGACGAGTCCGTTACTGCCTCAGCTGTGGGGCCTGTCCGCATATACTAACCTACTGGTCAAATAAATATACACTTATCTTACCCCAGCTGTCTCCTTGCTTACCTCGACCACTTCAACATCATTTGTGGGTCCCCCCCCGACCCTCCCCAGCCCCCTTTCTGGAATGCTACTATGTCTCCACTTTTGAAGCATCTCTGAAATGATATTATGCTATGGCTTCTGGGCCCAGGCCTCCTGGTGTACGACCCACCCCATGTGACTGAAGCAGTCCCAGAAGGTAGTCAGGGTAAGTGTGGTAAATACAGTGATGGAAGTGGGAAAAGATAACTAGTTGTACTCTGCTACATCCAAAAAGTAGCGAGTGGGATGGTGAGGGGGCGGGTTTCCAGTGGGGGGGGGCGCTGGGGGTGTGAGCGGGATCATAAACATTGACTCTGATAGTTGGATTTCAATGTCTACAGTAATAATGTCTTATAGAGTTTACTTTAAAAAAGCGCACATTGCATAATAAAGCCACATGACAGGATGTCAATCCTGATATCAACATGTTAAGCCTAAAGAATATCACTGTAGCAAACTATAAGTACCAGAATGCAAGATAATGCCACCCGAAAAGGCTATATTAGCCCCACTTTACTTAGTTATTCATGATTTTGAAAACATTTGATTAGTGACATTTTTTTTTTTGCATGTCAAGGTAGTAGTCATCATGGATATAAATAATTATTTAAATTGGTGCTTTCTGTTGCTCACTTTAACTATCATAGATCTGCAAGGTGACTGGTGCTTTGGGAACTCTTTGAGTTGGAAATGAAACATCGTGCATATGAAAGGCTCTGCCACTGATAACAAAAAAGAAATGTGTTTGCAACCTGAGCACCTTAACGATCTGTGGAAGCTGTGTGCGTGTCTTGGGAGCTGAGACTTGGGAAACTGTCCGTACATGAATGTCCGGCCGGAGTAGATTCTATAGCTGCATCATCTGAACGCATTTGTTGAGCCCATGGGAGGACTGACAGTGGCAACATTTGGCCCAAGGGGCAAGTTTACCTTTCTGGCACGTAGTGCAATGGCCCAAGCACACAATGCAGCAGGCCGAACTTCCAGAACAAGTAAAGTCAATACCAACCTCTCTCCTCACACATTATCAAGAATAGATAATAGAATCACTGACATTATTTTCCTTTTATGCAACATATTTTTCAATTATGTATGTGGTTTCTTAGAGACCCGATCTCTGGAAATTCTCCCACTTAGCAAACAGTGAAATTATTTCACCAGTATAATATAATTAGTGAAATGAGAAAGCTGGGTTTTGAGTCCAGCTTTCATTGTGTTGCAGTTTGTCATTTGACAGCATGCTACATATCCTCCCATCCCAACCCATCCTTAGTTTTAGAACAATGTAAAGAGGTGGCAAAGCTAAAGAATTAATTGGTAGAGCAGATCCATTATGAACCAGGAGGTCTGGGTTCGCTCTCAGAGTCAAACATGAGCTGGCATGGCAAAATACCCATACCTGGCTTCCTGCCTCCCCATCCCTTAAAACAAATCCCGCACCTGCACACTGTGTACCCGACCCCACAACATATGACCCCCACTTGTCATCCTGTCTCCTCACAAGTAATACTGACAAATGTTATTACCGTTACCACTACTTGGTACAGCGGAATTACAGCCGGATTCCAAGTGTTAGTATGGCAGTGTTAGTCCCCATGGACTCAATGGGGATTTTGGCAGAATTACCACTCATAGTAATTCAGATGATTTGGCCATTTTTTGGAAGTAAACCAGCGGAATTATTTTCAGTATGTTGCTGGAGGGTTCTCCTCTGCCTCGTCACCAAACTTATAGTATGGCGGTGTAGTAATGCAGTGGTAACATAGTAGTTGCTGGCTGCAATGCCACTGTTTTTTGGCTTTATTATTTATTTATATATTATTATGTATCTGTTTCTCCTTTACTCCGCACTCTCCACTTCTCCACCTTCCATGCACTTTTCCCGTCCCCCTCTCCCATGCACTTGTGCGTTCTCAATGTCACTGGACCTAGTAAGATCGTTGTTTTGTTCTCCCGTTCTCCTCCCTTGCCTTGTCGCGCTCTGAAACACTTGTGTACGAGCGTGATAGAAATAAAATCAATACAGTACAATCAACACAATTACCACTGGTTTTTCCTGCATTGCTGTACTTGTAATGAGGCCCAATGGATGATGTGTGGAAGGTGGGGATTGAGCCCTGTCTTCCTGGTTCCACAGCTTCCAGTTCAGAAAGCATGGGTTACTTCATAATCTCCTATTCCATCTTCAATATTAGCAACAAAAAGTCCTTTCTGCAAAGTTGTTATTCAAGGGCTAAACTAGTATACTGTTCAATAAATCTGGTTTGCAATGCTCCAATGTATGTAAACGGGGGAAGCCTATTAATCATCTGTATCCTGAGGCAAATACATCTGAGAAAAAGACTTTGAAAACTTACTAGAATTATAATCTTGGTCTGTACAATTGTGTATACTTTCAAAGCACCAAGTAACATGATAAAGTAACCTGAAAAGAAATAAGAGAAGTAGTAACTGAAACATATGTTCATAAAGCAATTATGCATCACTTACTCAGAAACATAAAGGAGGGCAGTCCTACAACTGGATGCAGTTAATTTGCTGGTCAGACATAGATCTAAGCAAATGTCAACCTGCTGATCTATCATTCCAGATGTGTACCTCTGTATCATTTACCCAATTTTCTTTACGCATCATCCTTTGGTGTCCTTCCCTTGCACCACATTATCAATGCTCCCTGTTTCTTACAATTAGCTTTCAGACCTTTGTTCCTCTTTTGCTCCATCCTTTAACTATTAACTCAATCCCCTTCCCTTGCACGTACCCCTTCCCTTGCCCACCTTGCTCAGTCACCAATTCCTTGCCAATCACGCCCATCACTGCAAGCCCATTCCTTGCCCCTCACCACCGTCCGTTTCCCTTGCTTTCAGTTAGACAGTAGACCACCTTGATTTGCCAGTCAGCCTCTGCCAGACACGACAAGAAGCCGTGGTCGGGGTCTTTCTGGTAATTGTGGATATGGAGTCTGCACTTGGAAAATGCAGAGTAGAAGATGGCGAGGGGACAAGGCTTTTTATGCGCTGCCAAGTTGCACTTTCTTGGAAAGTCAGTTGCATATTTCAACTTAAAGACGCAGAAAGAACTGTAAGGGGAATATACCTTGGACCTGGAGATGGAGAGGGAGCAAGAGCGACATATATATTTATGTGTGTTTTCAAATAGATGGGAGTGTGCGTGTGTTTGTTTGAGTGTATCTGTGACATTGTAACGTATAGGTGGAAGGATGTATCATTGCTCATGTGGCTTTGTATCTATATATCTGAATCTGGTGTTCATTTGCATGTGTGTCATTTGATGGTGACATACAAGAAGAGTGTTCTAGATACAAAACAATGGAAACATTCACACACTTAGGGGGTCATTCGGAGTTGGTGATGACAGTAAAATTGGCAGAATTTTGCAAATATCATTGGTTTTACCATCCACCCAAGTCAGGGTTTGGTAAAATACAATCAGTGGTATTCCATGGTGGTATTCCACAGGTGCTTAGCTTCAATGGAGTGAAAAATGTTTTTACATGTTGAAGGAATAAAGAGATAGGCAAAGGTAGGCATCTCTGATTGCCTCCTCCGACCACCTTACCCATAGAATGAATAAAAGGGCCAGAATGTACCCTTTTGTGCATAAAAAAACCAACAGTAGTGATAGGAGCCACTAATGTACAAAATCCATTCCTCCCTTCGCATTGATGTTGAAAATGACTGAAATAAAGGTTAAACTCTTTTTACATAACCACCATGATTGGTGGTATTTCTGAAGTAGCATTGCAGGTATTCCTGAAATACCACCTCTCTAGGACGAAGTTTCACCAATACCAATAAAAATTGGCCAACTCTGAATGCCCCCTTTAGTTTTTAGTCTTCTAATAATTAATACCAGATTATTACATCGTTATATGTGTGTTTTGCAACTGTGTCCTACAGCCAATTTTGTAACCACTATATAAGTAACATCCATGTGTGCTAATCAGGAAGCTATTCAACTCTTTTTTTATGAACACATTGATGAACGAGAAATTCACCAGAACATCGGGGAAACATTTGCACAGAACCAAACTAACAAAACACTCTAATAAGATATGGACTTTTACTTTCTTAGCAAGTCGGCTTCATGATAGGCTGTTGTGGATTGTAACAGACCAATGGTGTATGGGGAGCAGTGGTGCCAACATTACCATCCAGGGTCACAGAATCTGTTATTTAAATGCATACATTGCCACTGGCGGTACGAACACGCCCCTGCTGCCTCGACTCCCCTCACTATATCACTCACTGTCGAGGCCCATGTGTGGGGGACACCCGGGCACATCTACCACATTGCTGAAATCAAGATGAATGACTGACCCAGTTTACACAGAATCCAAGCAGGCTTGCAGCAATCGATCGCTTTGTGGCAGGCAAGATTTTGAAGGATTCTGATCATTTTCAATTATGTTTTTACATTGTGGAGCTCTGGCCCATGGAGCAACAGTCCAGCCAGTCCTGTGGGCAATTGTCCCTTTGCCCCCAGATGCTAGTCCACCCCTACTTGAGTCTTTGAACTAGAGGTACGCTCTGTAAAAAGTAAAGGAACTAGTGGTACGGCATACCAATATTTTGATTACACTTCCATCTCTGGGTAAATATGAATCATTTGAGCGGCCTGGGGCTTGTTTGCAGTTATGTGGAGTTTCATTGACGTGTGCTGCCTCTGGTAAATACTGTTACGGCTTTACCATAATCTGAGGGTGGCTGCATAATTTGGAGTTTACCACGATTCTGGGAGTAAAACATGCAGATGTTCAGACTTGTACATGAAGTATTTCAGAAATTTGGCATTCCAAGTTTTGTTAACTTTTAAAAACTATTTATCTTTACCTTTTGGTGGGATGGAAATGGGCATGGCATAGTTGCAGATCATACTGATACTGTGCCACGTAAAATAATGCACCGTGGGGTCAATCATGACCCTTCTGTGCACTATACAGGAAAGGTAGTGAGAAGGTGGTCATATTGTCACCATCTTTGTGGGTCCCCTAGCACATATCTGTCCTTTAAACTTAAGTGATACACAAGGGTATACGTTAATTTAAAGAACAAACAGTGTTGTCTTTGCTTGGGAGTTTTTAAAATCTGTCCAATTCGGGTGGAAGTAAAAAGGTGCAGAAATCCTACGCAGATTTCCGAATCATAACCATGAGACGTTCCCTGCATGCAATCATTCTTGAATACCACAAAATGCACACACCTTATGAACCTATAATAAGGCAGCTGACAACCATTAACACCTTACTCCTAATGAAAATGTGACATTGTATGCAACACATTCAGCTCCAAGAACCTACTGTGATAAAAAAAACATGTAATAAGATAGATAAAATATACTATGAAATACATTGTAACTCTTTTTTTTTGTTTAAATAAATGTATTATTAACAAAGCTCATACAAGGCATAGATGTTGTTGGAATACATTAACTGATTTGAGCATGATTTGAGCATATACATTGTTAATGAAAAAGTAAATATGACGATGTCAGTTAAGATAAATAGAAGCTTTAGCATGAATATGGTTTGCAAAGGATAATCACCTTAAAGTGTTTTAATATATGGAGAAGGTGGGATTTACCACAAAAAAACGAAAACAAGGCAACTTTGCCTTATTATAACTGGCGCTTCTCAGTTGGCCCCTAGAGAGGGCTGCAAGGTGGGATTTAAACATACAAGACAAACAGGATGGGACAAAACAGACAGACAAAAAAGGAAAGGGTGGGATAACAAAGAGGGGAAGAATGAGTTCAGAACAATGCGCATGGATTACCTTAAATATATGCTAGCTAATCTGAAGTACAGATTGTTAAGAATTCTATAAATGGTTTCCATTTTAACTCATATTTCTGTAATAGATAAAGGGTATGGTCATTATACTTTTCTAATCTGTGTATATTATGTATTGCGTTCCACCATATCTTAAGGTGAAGATTGTTCAAATTCTTCCAGTTGGATGTTATCATTTTAACAGCTGTCAGCACAAAGAGGTTAAACAAATTCACTTGACTCTTAAGCAGATTGAGTGCACATACAGAGTAGACATCACCAATATAGATAGCATGGGGGCAAAAGTTACATTGTAAATTAAAAACGTTTTTGATTACATTGCATACATAAATCCAGTAAGGTTTAACACATTTGCATTCAATCATCATGTGTTTGAAAGTTCCTGAAGGTTGTGTACAACTCCAGAAAATATCATCCATTGAGATTCCACCTTTGTGGAGTAGTGATGGAGTTAAGAAGGATCTGTGATGAAGGAAGAATAGGGTTTGTTTTAAGTTGGCTGATGTGGTTATTCTTGATATATGTTTCCATATGGGGGGCCATTGTGGTTCATCATCTGGAAAAGTACAATCTTGTTGCCAAACTAGAAGACATCTTTTCATAGTAACAATTGATGGGGTTTCTAATAACATTTTGTAAAAAAGTGAGACAGCCATGAGGGGATCATGGATAGATTTTAGTCAATCACCATTCGGGACCATATCATTACATGTAAGAGAATCATAATTATCCATAATAGCAACCATCACTAATATATAGTGTCGAATAAATGAGGACGGGATATTACATTTTATACAAGTTCATTAAAGGTAATTGGAGCACCATGTACAAAAATTTGGTTCAAATATTTAATGTCTAGAGAGAGCCATCGACTCCTAAAGAGGGAGTGTTTTTTAATTTTAATCAACGGATTGAACCATAGGTATGATAAGATAAATTTGGTGAGATTTGGAATCTGAGGGTACAAAAACATTCGAATATACCGAAATGACAAAAGAGTGCTTGTACATTTAATAAATATATTCTTTTTTTGATAAGATAGCAATCTTTCTTTGAGATGGGGAAGGCCATAGCTCTCTTCAGACATAGCCACTGAGGTACATCAATAGGTTGAACATACATAAAACATATTTGCATCTGTTTCAGGACAAAGGCTGTGTGCTATTTCCTAAAATCCAGAAGCCCACACCACCAGATGTTCGTGGCCTTTTAAGCTTATATAAGGAAATTCTATGTTTCTTTCCCCCCAAAGGAATTTTGTCAGACATGAGTCTATAGTTTGAAAAAATGAAGATGGGAGAGGTAAAGGAAGAATGTACAACGGATACATAATGATGGGAGATACCATCATTTTGATGGATTCCAGTCTGCCCCACCAAGATAAAAATAATGGAGACCAATAGTGTGTGAGTTCTTTGATTTTTGATAATATGGCTGTGGTATTAAGCTTTACAATTTCTTTGATTGAGTTGAAGACATGAATTCCTAAATATTTTAAACCATTCGGGGACCATTTCATTCCTGATACCAGTGTATGATGTTTGCTACAGTGTACATTCAAGGATGAAATTTCAGATTTATCTGCATTTAATGTATAACCTGTAACAAGGGAAAAAGCAGAAATATTATTTATGAGATATGATATGGAGAGATGAGGGTCTTTTAATAATAATAATAATATATCATCAGCATATGCTGCAGATTTAATCTGTACATTGCCACATTATATCCCCTTTATGTTTTCGTCTTGCCTAATGCTCTCCAGAAATGGTTCTAGAGCTAAAATGAAGAGAAGTGGGGAAAGTTGACAGCCTTGACGCATTCCTCTAGAGACAGGAAAGTAGGGAGATAATTGACCATTAATAAATATAGTAGTTCTTGGGTTTGAATAAAGTATTTTTACAAAGGAAATGAAGGTAGGATCAAGGCCATGCCACTTTAAGGCTTCAAACATATAACACCACTCCACTTGATCAAATGCTTTTTCTGCATCTAGAGAGATTGCAGCAAATGGGTCATTGGATTTATATATGTGATCTAGTATATTAAGGAAGAGCCTGATATTTGAGGAAGAGAGCCTTCCTTTGATATAACACACTTACTTGATCATGTTTAATAAGTTTGGATAGTAAGGGAAGAAGTCTATTTGCTAAAAATGTTTGCAAAAATATTACAATCTGTGCTGATGAGGGTTATAGGGCTATAACTTTGGGGGAGCTCTCGATATGTATTAGGCTTTGGGAAGACAATAAGCATGGCATCTAAAAAAGAACCTTTCGCTTCACTATTTATTTATTTAGCCATCCGGCCCAGGTGCTTTCCCCTTCTTAAGATCTTTGATGGCTCTATTAATCTCATCAAGGGATATAGGATCACTTAGCACCTGCAGATCGGCTTTTGGATAGGTAGAGTGAGAAATATGCTTAAAGAAGTCTTCTATCTGAATGGTACTGGGGGGTGCTTCTGATACATATAGCCTCTGATAGAATTCAGTAAATACTTTAATAATATCTTTGTCTAAGAAGACCCTATTAACAGCGGGATCCTTCGCTGCCACAATTCTAGCATTTTCCTTTTTTGTATTTGAGATATGAAGCAAGAGACTTGCTAGACCTGTTTGAAAATTGATATATTTTCGCTTTATATTTTTGGAGGTTTGTACAAGAGTATTCTGTGACAAGTTTATTGTATTGTATTCTGAGTTTAGCAATATCTTTTAGAACGGCTTCTGAGTTGGCGCTGGCATATAATGATTCTTGAGTTTTGAGTAGCTTGAGGATGTTAAACGATTCCTGTCTAAGTAATCTTTTCTTTCTAGCTGCAAATGAAATAATGGAGCCACGAAGAACTGCTTTATAACAATCCCAATTGTTTGTTACGGAGGTGTCTTGGGCTTTATTTTCTGCAAAAATGTATTATGTTGCTGAGTAATATAGGGAGTGAAAGTATTATCCCTTAGAAGGGACAAATTAAAATGCCATCTATTAGATTTACAGGGAGTCAGTGGTGAAGTGAGCTGGATATTAACGGGTGCATGATCCGAGAGTGTGATACATCCAATATTAGCTTGTAGTAGGGAGCTAGTCATGGATTTTGATATAAATATGTGATCAAGTCTGGAGAGAGTTTTGTGGGGATTAGAAAAGAAAGTAAAATCTAAGTCTGTGGGGTAAGTGATGCACCAGGAGTCCACAATCCCCAATTCAAGTATAAAGTTAGCAAATTGCGAATGGGATTTGGTCTTGTTAAAACGAGAGTTGGATTTTCTATCCAGAAATGGGTCAATAAATTCCTCACAATCACTGCAGATAATTAAGTTACTAGGGTTATATTAGAGCATATCATGTCTAAGGTGTATCCAAAAGTGGGGGTCTGGGGATGTTGGACTGTGTACATTTAGAATTTACACTGATTCAATAAGCAATTTAATGAGCGCCCATCTTGCATGATCATCTGATTCATTAGCAACAACCTTGCACTTAGGTTTCTTATTTAGTAGTATAGCCACACCATTTTTCTTACCTTCGGCTGCACTAGAAAAAACTTGCCCAACCCAATATCGTTTAAGTTTGGCGGCTTCAGATTGTGATAAGTCTGTTTCTTGGATACAAGCTATTAAGGGCTTAGTTCTGTTGATATGTGACAGAATCTTTTGTCTCTTAATAGGATTGTGAAATCCCTTGACATTCCAAGATGTTATATTAAGATTCATTACTCAGAATAAGGTAATATATATGCAATGGTGATATAATATAGTACAATTGGTCAGAATGGTAATGGTTGTCATTATAATTACAGTTGAGATAACTACAGGTGAGCCTCATGTAAGTGCATTTTAGTAGCATTGCGCATAGGGTAGGAACATGAGGGTGAAGATACAGGTGGGAGGCAGGAGACAAACAAAAACAACATGGATATGTAAGAAATATATGGAAAAAAACCTTGAAAAAATAAGTCGAAATCAAAAAAAGGCCACAAAAAAACATGTTGATGAAAAACTGGAAGAGAAATGGAGGGTTAGAAGGCCGCAGAGGCGACGCCCTCTTCCTCAACCCACTCCGGTGACGTAGAAGCAGTTATATGCTATCGTCATATTGATCTTTTCTGTTAAAATAGTCAAGTAGATGCTCTTGAAGTGTCCATCTCATCTTTTTTGGAAATTTGAATAAAGAGTCTTAAATCCGCTGGATCTTGAAAGCTTGATGTTCGATCATTAAGGGTGACTTTGAGAGTAGGAGGGTGTAAAATGCCATATTTGGCATTTCATTGTTTTAACGGTAGTCAGAATGAAAATAGTTGCTTCCTTTTTGCAGCTGTAGTGTTTGAGACGCCTTGGGAGATGAACATTTTCCTGCCATTCCAGAAGAGCTGCTTTATTAGTTTAACTTTTTGCACTATAAGTGTAACATGTGCATAGTCAAGTAATGCAAAAATCAGGGTTCTGGGGGGCTATTGGAGGGCTGTATTATTGATGGGACTAATCCAATGAGCTCTTTGTATGTTGAGTTTTATCGTTATTGGTAGGTCTAGGAGTTTAGTGAATATTGTATTTAGGAAAGCGCTTATGTTATCCCCTTCAGTTCCTTCCAAAAGGCCAATAACGCGCAGATTGTTTCTCCTATTTTGGTTTTCAAGATTTTCTGTTTGTTTTTGCAGGAGTTTAACTGAGGTCTGTAGTGATTGGACTTTGGCAGCCACAACCTCAGCATAGCCATCCCTCCTTTCAACCGCTGTGATTCTAGAGTCAAAGGAAGACCACTTATCATTTAGTTGCTGCAATTTAATGTTGGTATCCTCCATAAAGGGTTTCAATGCCCTGATTTTGCTAAGAATGGCTAGCATTCCCGGGTCTAATCCTTCTTCTTTGGGCGGCGGTGATTTGCTTTTTTGTCTTTTGAGGGTATTATAGGCAGATGCTGGTACCTCCTTCAGTGGACTTATTTTTTAAGCTATTTTACCTGTGCTTATAGGGTAATTGGCACCAATAAGATGGAGTTGCAGGTCACCGGTTAATGTGTGATGTAGAAATATAATAAATCACTCCTAAATGCCCCAGAAACCCAAATGTGACAAAACTGTTTCACGTTAATATGAAAAATAAATAGTTATAATGAGAACTAGTACATGAAGTTCCTTGGTTTCCTATGAGGATTGAGTAAATAGAATCATTTTGTCAAAGGAATAGCAAAAACTTGAATGTGCTGTGCTTTGGTGTAAAACAGCTTAAAAAAATATACTTTAAGGCTGATGCAGGGAGTAAAAGTTCCCTACGCGTGTATTTAAATAGCAATTCCTTTCATAAAAGACACGCGTTGTGGAGAAAAAGTGTTACCCTTGGGATAGCGTCTTCCCTGTAATGTTGCAGTCGAACAGCTGACAGGAGACATCGGTTGTAGAAATCACGGGACTCCGTTGTTGTGCAGGCCTCACCCACGGAAGTCTTTGGTCTGACTGGGCAAGCCGGAAAAACATCTTGCGAGGAAGCAAGAGACCACCAGGGACAAATACAAGGGTTCTGACACCTTAAACAATGTAAAATATTCACCTTTAAAGATTAAGTCCGCGTTTATTATGATTTATAAAATTCGCCGGAGCGGGAGTGAGCGCGTTAGGCAGCCGCTTGCATCGGTGCCTAGCCACGCCCCTCGAAATACATTGTAACACCTAAAGAGCACTTTGGGGTTATCACATACTGATTAATCTCCAATTCAGTTGCACCTATTATGGGACCCCTTTCACACTGATGAGATTCAAGCGAATGGGCTGCAGGTTACATGCACACCTCTACAACATGCGCTCAACCGACTGTTGGGGGTCTCTGGGTGCCCCCACGCGTGCCCGTGAGCCCCTCCACCCACAGACTCAGACCAGACACGTCTGTGTGCTTCGGGCTCCCCGGTCGCTCTGACGCGGCCGGGAACGCCCCGTTTATTTAAGGCGCACGCGGCGACGTGCAACGTCACGTCGCTGCGTGCGCGTCTCCCTCACGGGGCAACGCCACACTCCTCCTTTTTCCGGGAGGAACAACAACAACAGATACTTCCAAAAATTGCACTGCACACAACATAACAATTGCAAACTCAGAGCCCATGCCCCTTTAATGTCAGCCTCCCGATTCCCCTTACTCCGGACCACAGTCAATCGGCCCCAGCACACAGTCTCCGAGATAGGCAGGTCTCCCTCGCCTAGCCCTCAGGTGGTACCTCCCGCCTACCTCAGCCGCAGGAGTCCCAGCTGCTCCAGTGCCTCGTTCTGGCGACCCCACGAGTTCCCCCCGGGGGGTATCTTCATCCGGGAGGACAGTCTCATCCGGGTCAGGCGGGAGCTCAGCTCGAGAGTCCCCCAGTTTCTTAAAGAAGCTCACATTCCGAGTGACAGCCGACTTCCCGTCCGAGGCCGTTACCATCGATCCCTTTACTGCCACCACGTCCAGCGGCTCCGGTTCATATGGGAGCGAGAGTTTTCTGTGGGGATGCCGATTCCTGATCAGCACTTCGTCGCCCGGTTCCAGCCGCTGCGGACGAAGACCCCACAGTATGTTCTCTTGATGTGTCCTTGCCTGTCGCTCCGCTTCCACCCGTTGGTCATCTATTACGCCGGGTTCCTTTTCATGTACCTCCGGGAGGAGACCTCGGGGGCACCTTCGGAACAGGACTTCAGCCGGGGCCACCCCCGTTGAGGCGTGTGGGGTGGTGCGGTACACTCTCAAGAACTGGTATAGCGCCCGCTGGAGGGGCTGGCCCTGTCCCTGGGCTATCCGGAATGTTTTGTTCAATGTCCTCATCAGCCTCTCCGCGTCCCCGTTCGCACGGGGCCACAGCCGGGAACACCTTCCGGTGCGCCACTCCACAGCTCTCCAGAAATTCCGAGAACCTAGCGCTCTGGAATGGGGACCCATTATCCGAGCACAGAGTCACGGGAAACCCATGGGTGGCAAAGATTTTCTCCACAGCGCCCACCACGTGCTCAAATGCCACCGACTCGACGAATTCCACCTCAGGGTATCGGGAGTATTCATCCACAATGGCCAGGAAGTGAGTGCCTACGGCCGTGGATCCGAAGTCCGCATGTACGACCTCCCACGGCCGGGTCCCTCGTGGCATTACTTCGATTTCAGGCTCCCGCTGGACTGGGGAGGCCGCCTGGCACCACACACAGGCCGCTACGAATTCGTCCACTTTTTTCTCTAGCTCGGGAAACCACACCTTCAGCCTCAGTCTCGCCTTCGTCTTGGCGGCCCCTTGGTGTCCCTGGTGTGCCAGGTTGATGACTTCATGGATCTTGGAGCCCGGCACCACCAGGCGATCGCCCCGCAGCAGCAGGCCCGACTCCGTGAAGGACAGTTCGTCCTTTACCTTCCAGAGTTGCTCGAGGGTCACTTTAGCTTCTTGAGTGCGCCCTGCCACCAATTCCAGCACGGACTTCCAGGACCCCGACCGCATCGAGCTCCTCAAGATGCGGAAGCACTCGTCGTTGGCCGCAGCACTCTCCAGTTCGGGTAGCGGCATTGCGTTGGGGGTGGCACCCTCTACCACCATCCTGACGTGGTCATCGGCTTCCTCAGCACACGAGTCTTGTGCGGGTCCTCCACCGCCCACCGGGTGCCTGGACAGGTAGTCAGCAGCATTGTTGGTACCCGGCCGGTAGATTAGGGTGACGCTATACTCCAGCAGGGCCAACATCCACCTCTCGATTCTGGCTGGTGGTTTTGAAGATGATCCGGCCATGATCGGAAGCAGCGGCTTGTGGTCCGTTACCACTGTCACGGGTCTCCCCAGCACATAAAGCCGAAAATGCCGACAGCCCCACAAGACAGCCAGGGCCTCGCGTTCAATCTGCGAGTATCTCTGTTCGGTCTCGGAGAGGGCTTTGCTGGCATATGCCACTGGCCTTATCCCCCCATCTCTGCCCACTTGGGTGAGCACAGCACCGAGGCCAAACGGGCTGGCGTCCACCACAATCTCGGACTCCAGGGCGGGGTCAAAAAAGGCCACGGTATCATCTGCTGTCAGGGCGCCTTTGATGTCCTCGAACGCCGACTGTTCCAACGGGCCCCACTGCCAGGTGGTATCCTTTTTCGTCAGGGCCCTCAGAGGCTCCGACCTCGAGGCTAGATTCCTGATGAAGCGCCCACAGTATGTTACCATTCCCAGGAAGCTCCGCACATCTGACGCCGACTCAGGGGGGCGCGCGGTCCTGATGTCCTGGACCTTCCTGGGGTCCGGAGATACACCGCCCTCCTTGAAGATGAAACCAAAGAACTCAATGGTCGGGCGGAGGAACTCGCACTTGTCCCTGTGGAGAGTGAGCCCCAGCGACTGCAGCCTCTCGAGGGTCTTGGCCAGACGTCTCAGATGTTCAAGTTCCGTCCTGGCAAAGACCAGAATGTCGTCACTAATGTTTAGGACGCCCTCCAGGTCTGCGAGAGCGCCTCGGATCAAGTTCTGAAATACCTCGGCTGCTGACGACACTCCGAAACTCAGCCGCTTGTATCGGTAGAGCCCCCTGTGGGTGGTGAAGGTTGTAATATATCGGGACTCTGGGTGGAGGACAACTTGGTGGTATCCAGCTCGTAAGTCCAACTTAGAGAAGAACCGGGCCCCCTGCACTTCAGCAATGATGTCATCGATTGTCGGGGTCAGGTGTCGTTCTCTCCTGATGGCCTTGTTGGGCAGCCTCATGTCCACACAGATCCGGACGGAGTCCGGCTGTTTTGGCTTCCTCGCCACTACGATAGGGGATACCCATGGTGTGGGGCCCTCCACCTTTTCGATTATATCCAGGTTCACCAGGTTGTCTAGTTCCCTGTCCACCTGGTCCCTTAGATGAAACGGGATCCGCCTGTGTTTCAGAGCCACGGGCTGCACCGACTCATCAATGTGGAGCCTCACGGGGTCACCCTTCATTCTCCCAATCCCTTTAAAGATGTCAGCGTATTTGTCCAGCAGATCGTTGATGTCCTCTAAGTAGACTGAGTACGCGAAGCTCACTATGCCAAGAGCCTCCGCTGCCGCACAACTCAACAGGGTGTTGCTGCTCACCGGAGTCACGTAGAAGCGGGCCTTGATCTTCATCCCGTCATGCTCCACCTTGGCGACAAACGCACCGTCCAGTGGCAGGGGCACCCGCCCACTAAATGCAAAATTGCGGGCTCTCGGCGTCGCCAGCCTCGGGGGTGGGTTGAGCGCGGCATAATGTCCTCTCGCCATTACGTTGACTGAGGCCCCCGTGTCGACCAGCACCGGGACCGGCGAGCAGTTCACCTCCACGACGCATCTCGGCTGTCTCCTGCTCCTCCCCTTGAGGACTTCCATGCGGGAGACGAAGAAGATATTCTCCTCATCCTCTTCCTCTGCTTCTTCCGCCGGCGTCTCCTCTCCCGCCTGTTCCACCTGAGCTACATTGGGCGGGCGGTTTTGGCGAGGGGTCCACAGACGGGGTTGTCCCCTCGGAATCAGTACAGGCAGGGTCGCCCTGCACACCCTCGAGAAGTGGTCGGGCACCCCACAGCGTCCGCAGATCTTTCCTATTGCCATGCACTCAGACGAGTGGGGGAGGTCATAGCCGCACTTCTGGCATGACTCCACTGGCTTACCAGCTCTGTCTCTGGGAGCCCCACCGGGCCTTCGCACTCCTCTGCCGCCTCGCCAGACAGCGCACACCTCTTCCGGCCTCGCTGCGCGGGATCCGGCCTCCATCTTGTTGGCACGGGCCTCCGCCACCTCATGGCACCGCCCGAGCTCCAGGATTCTGGGCAGGGTGAGTCCGGGCTCTCTCAGGACCTGTCGCCTCAGCTTGCCAGATGAACATGCCTGGATTAGCATGGTCCTCATCATATCCTCCGCATCCCCCCACGCACACCCTTGGGATAGGCGGCGTAGGCGGCCATAGAAGGTGTCGAGCGTTTCATCCTCCTTTTGTCTGGCCGAGAGCATGACGAACCTCTCATAGTCCACGTTGGCAAGGGGAATGAAATGCGCGAGGAGGCCGGCTTTGGCTTGGTCATAGGAGTTGTCCACCGGAGTTAACGACTCAAATATCTCCTGTACAGCTGCTCCGGCCGAATACAGCATCGTAGCCACCTTGCTGTCATTGTCCGTGACCTGGGCGGCCCGAAAGTACATGTCCAGCCGTCCAATCCATCTTCTCCATCGGGGGCCCAGGCTGGACGGAGGACCCGTAGCGTCAAACTCCGGAATGGGCTGCAAGGCCGCTTGCGCACTGGCTTGGGCCATGGCCAGGGGTGGTGGTTGGTTCGGGGGAAGAGCGGCACCAACCGTGGGTGTAGGCAGCCCAGACGTCGCAGGATGTGGGGTTGGCTGTGGGGGATTCTGTTGAAACAAATCCGCCAGGCTTTCGTCCTGCGAATCCTCCGAGGCCGTGGCAGTCGCACCCTCCAGGGCGCCGAAATCACTCATGGGCCCAAGCGCACAGGCGCCCTCGTTCTAGTCCTGAGGGCTGCAACTTGCACCTCTCTCCACACTGCCACCACCCTCGTGATGATGAAAGGGTTAAAGAAGCTACCTTGAGGCGTCTCGTTCCAACGTGGATCTCAGGAGCGGGCATGCCATCACCCACGTGATGATGAAGGGGTTGAAGAGGGTCCTTGAACCAAATGTTCCAAAAATTGAGCTTCAAAAATGGAGTGGGCTGAGAAGGCCCAGCCACCTCAGTCCATCTTCCAGCTACCACACGACATTACAGACTGAAAATTGGCCAAAACATCAAAATTCAGGCATGGGCCTGCGGGTTAGGCTGCCCGCAGTCAGCTAATCCAAAAATTGGGCTTGGATGGCCTTCCGACTCCAAACCAGAGCTTTCGGAAGTTCCTCAGCCACGTGCGCAAGATGGCCGCCAGCCGCGTGTATGGTCCGCGGCCACAGCGTGAGACGAAGCATCCGCGGATGTTTCGTCGTCGGAGAAAAATTATCCGGGATCGCTCTCACCGCCGGGCCCGGGCATCCAACACTCGTCGCCACTGTTGGGGGTCTCTGGGTGCCCCCACGCGTGCCCGTGAGCCCCTCCACCCACAGACTCAGACCAGACACGTCTGTGTGCTTCGGGCTCCCCGGTCGCTCTGACGCGGCCGGGAACGCCCCGTTTATTTAAGGCGCACGCGGCGACGTGCAACGTCACGTCGCCGCGTGCGCGTCTCCCTCACGGGGCAACGCCACACCGACTGAGCTATCATAGCAGCTACAATGACTGTGTTGTACAGAAACCTCACATCCTTGTGATTTTGTCAACCATTGTCCCTAAAACCAGCACATTTTAGTGCTAGCAAAGAGTGGCTGAGCAGATATATTTAAAGGAAAGTTGTGAAACAGCAGTAGTGCTGGGGCTGAGTCAATTATATATCAGCTGAGAGGTTGGAGCCAGGGCCGGCTTTAGGCCCGGACAACCTGGGCGACTGCCCGCAGCGCCACATTAGCCCCCTGCCATGCCAGTTCGGGGGTAATCTTTCAATGGCTCCCCCGAACTGGCATGGTGGGTGAAGGCACGACAGGTGCCCTGTTGTAATAAAATGCACCCCGCTCTCGTGCTGGTGCTGGGTGATCCAGCGCAAGAGCGGTGTGCATTTCATTACAATAGGGCGCTGATGGTTTACCGCCCTATTGCAGTGATTACCTCCCCGCTCCACCACAGTGGGGGATGGGAGGGCGCGGCACTTTTTTTATTGCACGGGGAGCTACCACCGCTAAGGCCGGATCTAGTTGGAGCACTCTATGTTTACCGGCAGAGTTTGGTCATATAGTGCTGTGTATATTTCTACATGGGTATTCCACATGTGTAACCAGCATCTTCACCACTACATACCTCTTTCTGCACAGTTAATGGGTGAATGATATGAAACAGTGGCGCGGGCCATGAGTCAAGTGCAGCCGGCAGCCAACTTTATCAGTCTTTATAAAAGAAACATATATTTTTTATAACAATAAGCTGTCTGTTCTAAATGAGGCTGAGGCTGAACATTTGACATTTGCACAGACTCCAACACAGTAGACCACTCTATCTGAGTGGCTTCCCAGGTTCAACCGCTCTCTGATGCAAAAAGTGAAGAACGCGGGTGCCAATCTTTCAGCCTGCAAATAGACACTCATTTCCCCCCTCGACCGGTTTTAGAAGGGTCTCCTTTATCCAGTCCAATCACAAGGCTGAATTAACTACATTTCTGGCTCTGTCCCCTCTGAGTCATTGCAATATTTCTGACGTAGGTGCCCCAAGAAAGGAGATGTAGAAACTCCAGAGTATCCAAAACCAATTTGACATTTCCTGTCCGTATCTAAGGTAATCCGGCCAGTGCACCACTACAGTGAAGGCCCTCCAATAGCTCCCAGTCAGACAGCAAATGCGGTTCAAGGCCTTGTTTAACATGTTCAAAGACAACCTGGCAAGGGCAGATGGATATCGCCAAAGCCTAACTCAGCCCAGAATCATAGCAATTCTGTCTGTGCACCGCTCCCTATTCCGTTGGAACAAGCATATCTGTAGGCAGGTGGGCCGGGGAAGGGCAGCATCACTGTTCAAGTCTTTTTCATTTGTAATACACTTGCGATTCAAGACATAATCCAAACCGAGGACAATATCAGGTCTTTGCTCCTTGGAGAAGACACTCAAAACAGTGTTTTCTAATAGGGGCACCCTCCCAACTCATTTAGAGCCATGTTGACTCATCCAGTTTAGTCAAGTAGGGAACTAGCAACAATCCCTTCTGTCATTTGTCTATCATTTTACAGCCCTTCTGGCGTAGAGGAACTCTGGACTTCTCCAGAGTTAAGAAGTGCAAAGTAAACGCCCAAATAAATTCATAAATGTGACCCAGAACTCATGTGCAGCTGGTGGCCCATGTGAGCTATATTGTCCATGAATGACCCATGCCTTTGTTTTGCATGTTGCCCTCTGCTATGAGCTACATCTACTAGCCCATGACCCTGTAGTGGACTGTGGTACTTACATTGGCCCCTGGAACTTCTGATGACCCATAACCCATGCTACAGTCAAGAGCACATGACCGTGTGGGACATTAACGCAAGGCCATGTGGGACAGGTAGTGATCCTTGCTGTGTGAATCAGCATATGGCACATGTAGAGGTCCATGTAACATGGAGTGGACTGAGGAGCATGTCGCATCCAATGGCCTATATATTGGACCTGTGGCACATGAAGCCGCTTGAGGTTCATTACCAGTCACTGAGGCAGATGAACACTGAGGTGGCCGCCGCTCATATGTGGTCTGTGGCCCATGCTTTTTTAGAAATTCAGATCTTTTTGCTGGCTGTCCGCCATTATCTTCTCATCTGTATGTCTCGGAATGTGCATGAACATGAAGAACACACAGTATTATGGTTGCGAGAAATCAATTGTGAGCCCTACCACTATATTATGATCTGAACACATTGGCTTTTAGAGTCCCAAGGTTTTCTTTAAACCTTGTGGGCTTGGCTTAGGAAGTGTGTCTCTTTCTCCCTGTGATTGGTGGCAGCATTGCATTTATATATGTCAAGGGCCAAACCGATGTAACATTCAACAATCTGGTAGCACGCATGACCAGATTTTATTGCTGAACAGCCTGTGATGTTGAGGCCCAGATTACTAGAAAGACCGCCTCCTTTAATGACCAAGGCAAAACATTACTAACTTGGTTCTTAATCATCCAAATTACAAAAATTGATCATGAAATGCATTGGCATATTTGTGAAAAAGGGCCCTCTAGGTCAAGAATGGCAAAGCGGGCCCTGGGTTGGTGGGCATCAAGTTGAGTCACATGAGAGGGAAGGACATGGCATGGACTGAGTTTGAGCAGGCCTTGGTGTGACAATAGTGCATTATAGAGGTACATATTTAAATGGGTTGGTTTCGCAAGTTTCTCTTGTTTACCTTTGGAATTGAGTATTTGAACTCTTCAAGTCTACACGCCAAGCCTAGAAATAATGATAAGATAGGTTTCAAGATAATACTTTATGTCATAGAAAAACATCGGTCAACTAGCCCAGTATTACTGAAAGTAATGTAATCGTAAGTGCAACCACTAAGATTCTAGTGGCATAGAGTGTTTGTCAATTTTCATCCGTAAGGTTACCATGTTTACACGTCTCATTTAAAGGAACAGGACTGGTCCTGACAGTTATTCTCATTAAAGTTAATATCTTCAGATAAAACATCACATTGCAGGCTTTTCACTGTACAATGCCAGATGGGAGTTTGAAGTGAAATTCAATAAAAAGTAGGTCACTCTATGTGTAAATAGAACTGGCAATGAAGATACTAAGAAGGGCAAAGAAGAACCAAAGCAAGCCCTGGTATGGCTTAAAGCAGGAGTCTGCAAACTGCAGCTCCCCAGATGATTTGGACTATGAGTCCCAGGATCCTGTAATATCCCTATGACTGGAAAGGATAGCACGAGAAGAACGAGAAGCACGAGAAGAACGAGAAGCACGAGAAGCCAGCATGAGAGGCTGAGAGTGTGCCAGTGATATTACGTAGGGTAATGGAATGTTGAGGACTGGTTGAAGATCAACTGCTGCCAGCCTGGACTGAAGGATGTACGTTCTCCCTCCTCCCTAATGTTCACATATACTTGTTATTATAATTAAACAACACGTTAACTCACTCCGTAGTCTTTTACTGTTTATCCACCGGACACTTCAAATGGCGACGAGGATGCTGTTTTACATGATCCAGCTGACATCATAGGCCGCTCCACTCAGGCCCGAGCGTTGCAGCGGCCCGAATTGTCTAACGGTAACGTTGTTAATAGTGTACATATACGGAGTTCTTGGTGTGTGTTGGGTTGCCGTGACTCCATATTAGCTCCGTGAATTACAGTTCCATTAAGTTCATTTACTTCCTTGATTCCCACACGCATGCGTGTGAATGACTTACTCTTAAAGGGACATACACATCATTTTTGTCTACATAAACCAAACAACGTTGAGAAGGAAATTGCTGCTTGTGCTTATTCAGGAACTGTGTTATTGTATGGAGCGATGCAAATAAACATGTAAGGGCACATTTAGGGCACATTTAGTCAAACTATCTGTGTACTATTTTATATGTGCTGAGGAGATACTTCTCTCCAGTGAACATTATATTAAACCACATTAACTATTGGTGGATTAAACATCATAAACAGTGGGCAGTGATGGCATTT
The DNA here is from genome assembly GCF_040938575.1 of Ambystoma mexicanum. NCBI lineage: Eukaryota > Metazoa > Chordata > Amphibia > Caudata > Ambystomatidae > Ambystoma > Ambystoma mexicanum. The sequence continues at coordinate 885,642,259 of NC_090934.1, read as the reverse complement.
AGTAGTGTGCCTCCTCCAGCATTGTTTATGCCTGATACAGATGAACCCATCATTCCGTGGAAAAGATGGATACGATCCTTTGAACACTATGCAGGTGTAGTGTGTGGACCAAATTGCAGTGCTGACAAGAGAAAATCATTATTATTGCACTGTTTAGGACCTGCTGGTCAGGAAAAATATGAATCTTTACCAGAACTTACTGCTGACGAAGATGTAAATATTAATGAGTATGAACGCACAGTAAAGAAAATAAACAAACACTATGAAAAAAAAGTGAGTATTATTCTGGAGAGGTACAAGTTTGGCAAAAGAACACAGGAGGAGGGAGAAAGTGTTGAAAAATATGTGACTGCTTTGCGTAAACTTGCCAAAACCTGTAACTTCAATGAACAATTAGATGAAAGGATAAGAGACCAATTCATGTTGGAATGCAGAAGTACTAAAGTAAGAGAGAAGCTATGGTCAGAAAATGATCCTTCATTAGATATTGTGATTAGGGTAGCAAAAGAAGTGGAGCACACTGAGGAATGTGTGAAAGAACTGGAGAACAAGATGAAATCTGTCAAATTAGAAGCAAACAGTCTGAAAAGTGCTAAATTAACATGTGAGAATGTTGATGAAAAGGAATCCATAGCTATGGTGACCAACTCCAGAATAAAGAAGAAAGACTACAATAAGTCACATCAATCATCACTGGACAAAGGGAAGCACAAACTTAATCAGAAAAACATTCCAAGCAACTATGGCAGGAAAGAAAATTCCTATATCAACTCAAGAAAGAAACGTCACGGCAGATGTTACAGATGCGATAGTGCAAATCATTGGGCAGATGATCCCGAATGCCCAGCATTGAAGATCATATGTAGTAGTTGCAAAGGAAAGGGACATTATTCCAAGTGTTGCAGATTTCGTAGCATGTCTACCAACTGGATTGGTGGGAATTCTAGTAGTGACCGCAGTGATCAAGATGAAGGAGAAGAATGTGTCTTTGTGGTCATGGATGATGAAGATGAAAAAGTATTAGATAGTCCCAAGGCTAAAGTTCATATTGATGGTGTTGAAATTGACATGATGATTGATACAGGAGCGAAGTATACATTAGTACCACAACAACTATGGGATAAAAAAAGACATGAATATCTACATGAGACAGATATTAAACCCAAGGCATATGGTGGAGTAAAAATAAATACCATAGGATGGTTTTGGGGAAATTTGAAATTTAAAGGAAGAAGAGCTAATGGGAAGATTTACATCACTGACTCAAGTCAAACTCCCCTATTAAGCTGGACACATCAAAGTAAATTAAAAGTGAAAATTGATTCCATTGCTGAGGAATCTGTGTTTGTTGTACAGGATGACATGAACAAATGGACAAATAGTAATGAAGTGAAGAATTACACTTCTCAAGATGTCATGACAAAAGTGTTTCGTGAAGGGATCAGATGTCTTCAGGGATATGTGCATGAGATAAAACTTAAATCCAATCATATGCCTGTTGTACAGAAATTAAGGAACATTCCCATATCCATGAGAGATGAAGTCAGGAGAGAGATTAAACTCATGGAAAGTCAAGGCATAATTGAAAGCATAAACGCTAGTGAATGGGTGTCACCATTGGTAGTTCTCAGGAAGAAATCAGGAAAATTACGAATTTGCATTGATTTGAGAGAACTCAATAAATGTATTATACCAGATAGGCATCCCCTGCCTAATATTCAAGAGCTTATATCTACCATTGGACCTTCAAGTCATTTCTCCACTCTTGATCTTACGTCAGCATATCATCAAGTCAAGTTACATGAGAAGTCAAAACATCTTACAGCATTTATTACACCAGATGGTTTATACCAATTTAGGAGGATGCCGTTCGGTCTTGTGTCAGCAGCATCTGTTTTTCAGAAGATTATGCATAAGCTATTTGAAAGAGTACCAGGAGTGATATGTTTCCAAGATGATATTTTGATTTATGCTAATAATAAAAAACTTCATGATGAAAGATTGAAATATGTGTATGGTAAACTGTGTGCAGCAGGAATGACATTAAGTAAAGAAAAATGCGAAATTGACCGTGCTGAAATTGAATATTTAGGGCATAAGATATCAGCCGAAGGAATATCTCCAAAAGAACAATTGGTCAATGCAATAAAGAATATGCCCAGACCAAGTAATAAAGAAGAAGTACGTACATTTTTGGGTATGGCAGAATACTACTCTAAGTTTGTTCGTGATTTTGCTGTACATACTGTTCCTTTACGTGAAGCCAATAAGAAGAAGAATTTTGATTGGAACAACGAATGCGAGGAAGAATTTGAATTTATCAAAAATGCAATTGATAAGGCTCCAGCGTTAAAAAATGTCATTAGTGATAAGAAAGTCATAATTACCACAGATGCCAGAAACGTTGGATTAGGAGCTGTCGTCACTCAGGAACATGAAGGACGAGAGATGGTAATCGCATTCGCTTCAAGAATTCTTAAGGGTGCTGAAAAATCGTATGCAGCAATATAAAAAGAAGCTTTAGCAATTAAGTGGTCGGCAGAAAAGTTCAGAAGCTTTATTTGGGGTCGTGAAGTGGAATTCCGGACTGACCACAAACCGTTGGTTCATGTTATTATGTCCAAGGGATTGGACAAGGTATCCAACAGGATTAGAAGATGGGTGATACTCCTTCAGGAATATAATTGTAATGTAAGATATGTACCAGGTACAAAAAACATTACAGCCGATTGTTTGTCACGGTTGACTAATATATCAGAAACTACAGATGAGGATGACGATACTGAAAATGTTCTGAATATTGAGTCCACTTCTATTTCAAGGATGGAATGGAGTGATGCCATAAAAGGTGACAGTGATATGGACAATCTTAAAGGATTGATATGCAGTCAAACTCCATGAAACAAAGCGTTGTTTGAGAAAGCCAATCTTTCAGAATATTGGCCTATTGCTGAAGAATTACATATGCATAGAGACATAGTTATGAGAGGAGACAAGATAATTCCGCCTACCAGCCTGAGAAGGAGAGTCATGGAATTAGGTCATGAGGGCCACCAAGGAATGGTGAAAACCAAACAACGCATAAGAAATGACTACTTGTGGCCAGGATGTGACCTGCAAATTGAGAGACATATTAGGGATTGTATCCTTTGCAACAATAATGATAAAAGTTGTGTGGGAGTAAAACAAACGATGGTTGTAACTGAAATACCGGATAAGGCATGGAAGGATGTGGGAATGGATGTGTTAGGTCCAGTGTGCAGTACTGGTGTACAAAAATATTGTCTAGTACTAATCGACCTTCTCACTAGGTGGGTTGAAGTACTTATTGCACCAAAGATCACAAGTAATACAGTGATCAAATTTTTATCTGAAATATGTGAAAGGGAAGGTTACCCGAGTAGCATTTTGACAGATAATGGTACTCAATTTAGGTCTAAAGATATGAAAGAATTTTGCAAAAAATATTCCATAGTACATAAAAGGAGTGCCATTTACCATCCTCAAACAAATGGTACTGTGGAGCGCTTTAACAAAGTGCTGAAACAAACCATTAGATTGGCATGGTCTAACGGCATGGATTGGGAAAGAGCAGTTAAGGAGAGAATTGTTGCACATAGATTCACACCCCATTCGACTACAGGTCTTTCCCCGTTTGAGTTAAGTAGGGGTAGAAAGTGTTATGTATGGGCACTCGTTCCTCGCTAAACCACGGGCTCGTTTCCCTTTAAGGAAGGCTAAACCTGGTACCTGGAAATTGGCATGGCAACGCTGGCGTCCACTCTACTCCTCCCTTGGACCACGTCGAGTAGTGCGCCGGTTTGTCACGTGAATTGCTTCCTTATTAGCGCCTCCTCCTACTGGTTCGGTGCTTCTGATCAACGATTAGTGGCGTTTGGAATTCTGTTTACCCATATCTGGTTCTTGTTCTCCCCGTTCCTGTCCTTGTTACCCTGTTCTTTCCTCCACAGTGATTGATCACCTTGGCTCCTCGACGCGGACTGTTTATTGGATTGCCTTTTTCTTGTCGCCTTGCCTGGAATTGCCTCGTCTGGTTTCTTGACCTCGGATTGCTATTGGACCTCTTTTTGCCTGCTCCTTGGATACCTCGTTTTCTTCAGGTCAGACCTCATTCCTCTTCAGTATTCTGTCCTTGGGATTTCTGGAACTTTGAACTATAGTAGTGGTACACGGACTAGAGACTTCCTGTGTGTACTAGCGTCCTCGTGCCGTCGGGTCAGGGTGTTATTAGGCGTCCTCGTGCCGTCGGGATAGTCTTGGACTGCTTCTTGTGGATTGCTTGGATTCCGCCTGCGAATACTATCCTTCTCCTGGGACACAAACACCGGTAAGCGGTTAACCTTTTACTGATAAGACTGGATAGAAGGAGGGGGGTGGTCTTTGTCTTATTGTTATTGGCAGTTGTTATTACAAAACCTTCCTTTTTGCATTGCATGGTATATCTTAGGTATCACATTTTACAAACTTGTGGTTGTGGTGTGTTGTTATCTCACCTATGCAGGTTTGGTTCCGAATTGCTGCATGATACCCTTATCCAAGTCTCCTTGACATCCCGCATTTCGACCCGAGTTGTACCACGGAGACTCCAGGATTTCCATCGGCATCCATTCTTTTCTCCAATAGATCGCTCTGGTTCTTTCTAGTCAAAACCAGAGGGGTACATTGGGAAGAAGAATTCGTCGGCTACACTACGAGGGCAAATCTGGTATCTGACAGAATCAGAAGCCTTAATGGATTCCAATGAAACATTGGCCACCATCTTGCAATTGGTGGCCGATCTCCGCAATGATATGACCGCGGCCCATACTGCTATGCAGCGGCGCATAGATGATTTGCAAGCAGGGTTGTCGCCTCGGGGGGCCGAGGCAGCTCCTTTTTACGGGTATTCCTGATGCAGCTCCTCTCCCATCTCAACAGGGCACGGGTCCTGTATATATGACGGCACAGTTCCCCTTGGCTCCTCCTGAACGGTTCCATGGAGACCCCAAAACATTCAGGACCTTCCTGAATCAGTGTAGACTGCACTTTCTTTGTCGTCCTGCCTCTTTTCCTGATGCAACTACCAAGGCAGCGTTTCTGTTGTCCCATTTAGGGGGCACTGCTGCCGCCTGGGCGAATCCACTGTTGGAAGAAGGGAGTCATCTTCTATATAATTGTGACGCATTAATAGATGCCATGAGTCGCGTCTTTGACACACGTTATGCGACACAAGCTACTGACTTAGAACTGCTCAATCTGCAACAAGGAGGTCTCTCTCTGCTAGCCTACGTGGCCAAATTTAACCAGTTGGTGGCAGAGACCGGTTGGCCTGAAGAAAAGAAGGCCTCCCTCTTCTATAAGGGCTTGTCTGATTCATTGAAGGACACACTAGCAACTGTCCCAGTGATACCCAAGACATTCCCCGAACTTTTGGATTTGGTTCTTCAGATCGATTCCAGACAGGCAGCGAGGAAAGGAGAGAAAAGAACAGCTCCCCCGGTTTCTCTTGCTGTTCCTGTTCCTGCTTCGGGATCCTCTGAACCTATGCAAATAGGGGCTCTGAGAAGTCCTTTAACAGCAGAAATCAGGGAACACCGTAAAAAGAACGGTCTATGTTTCTATTGTGGAGCTTCCGATCACTTGCTCAGGGATTGCTCCAAAAGACCTACCAAAAAACAGGGAAACGCCAAAACCCGGTGACTGAAGGGATCCAGACGCCGGGTATTTCATCTACAGATCCTTCTTTGTGTAGCCCTTATTGTCTGAACGTGTCACTCATGGCCTCCGGTATTGAGAGAAAGCAGGTTAGCATGGTATTGGACTCTGGAGCCACAGGGAATTACGTGGATGCCTCCCATGCGAGGGCATTGGGTCTCCCGATTGTCCTTAAACCATGTCCGGAAATGGTGAATGCTGTGGACGGTTCTTCTCTGGTGTCTGGGCTAGTGACAGAACGCACTATTGACTTGGTAATGACCACGGATTGTGGGCATCAGGAAAGTATATCCTTTGATCTTATTGCCGCCCCACAGTTCAGATTTATATTAGGTCTGCCCTGGTTCAGACTGCATAACCCATCAGTGGACTGGTATTCAGGGGACGTGTGTTTTCTCTCTGATTACTGTGATACTCATTGTCTAAAAACCCCTGCCATGGTTAATCCAGGCCGCGTTCTCTCTGAACTAGCTGGTACCGTAGGGGCGGTTATCAATACTACGCTTCCTGTGGCTTACCAAAAGTACAAGGATGTTTTCGATGCTCAGGGGGCGGAGGTACTTCCACCCCATAGACCTTACGACTGTCCTATTGACTTGGTCCCTGGGGCCAAGGTACCTTCAGGACGCATCTACTCCTTGACCCCAAGGGAAGACCTGATTTTGAAGGACTATATTCAGAGTTCCTTGGACTCCGGGTTTATACGCCCTTCACGTTCACCCGCTGCCTCCCCATTATTTTTCGTTCCGAAGAAGGAGGGAGACCTTCGTCCTTGCATCGACTATCGGGCATTGAACGCAGTCACAATCAAGAACCAATATCCGATCCCTCTGATTTCGGTTTTACTGGATCAATTGGGGTCGGCCAAGGTGTTTACTAAACTGGACTTAAGGGGTGCATACAATCTTGTACGGATCCGCGAAGGCGACGAATGGAAAACTGCTTTCAAAACCAAGTATGGTCTCTTCGAGTATTGTGTTATGCCTTTTGGCCTGTGTAACGCTCCAGCTACCTTTCAGTTTTTCATCAATGAGGTATTCCATGACATGTTAGACCATTACGTTGTCATATACTTGGATGACATCTTGATCTATTCTCCTTCGATTGCCTCTCATGTCATTCATGTTTCCAACGTATTGCAACGATTGAGGGAAAACCGTCTATACGCCAAACTGGAGAAGTGCATGTTTCATGTCACTGAGGTGGAGTTTCTGGGCTATAGCATTACTAATCAGGGTGTACAAATGAGCCGTTCCAAGGTCGCTGCTATTTTGGACTGGCCGCGTCCCAACACATTGAAAGCCTTGCAGTCTTTCCTTGGTTTCGCAAATTTTTATCGGCGGTTTATTCAAGATTATTCTGCCCTAGCTTCTCCACTAACGGCTCTCACCAGCACGAAACATCCGTTTAAGTGGAATGCACAGGCACAAACTGCATTTGAAGCCCTGAAATCCGCTTTCACTTCGGCTCCTGTTCTTCAGCATCCAGATATGAACACACCATTTGTTGTTGAAGCCGATGCCTCGGATATAGCCTTGGGCGCTGTTTTATCCCAACATTGTCCAGATACAAAGACTCTCCATCCAGTGGCTTATCACTCCAGGAAACTTACGCCCTATGAAAGAAATTACACTATCACGGAGCGTGAGTTATTGGCTGTCAGAGACGCATTCTTGGTATGGAGACACCATCTGTTGGGTTCTCCCGAACCGGTACAAGTCTTTACGGATCACAGGAATCTCTTAGCCCTGCAGTCGGTGAAATGCACCACGGCTCGCCATGCTAGGTGGCATGAATTCTTTTCAATGTTCAATTTCACCATCACCTACCGTCCCGGTTCCTTGAATTCTAAAGCAGATGCCCTTTCGCGGCTTCATGGACCTCCGACTCCCTCTAACCTCCACGGCTCTATGTTACTGCCTACTCAAGTAGTGTGTGGTTGCACGTTACGTCCTCCATTAAACTTGGCAATCAAAGACTGGGTGAATAACCATCCCTCCGAGTTGGCAAGCCTTGGTCTGGAGCTGGTTCATTCACTACCCTATAAACAGGGCAAGATATTTCTGCCAGATGTTGATACTCGGCGTACCGCCATGCAATGGTGTCATGATGCTGCTATAGCGGCCCATCCGGGGGTTGGTAAGACCTTGGACCTCTTAGGAAGGTGGTGCTGGTGGCCTTCTATGAACAAGGATGTGAGGGAATACATAGCTGTTTGTGCCGTTTGCGCCCAGTGCAAACATCAACGTGGTAAACCTGGGGGTCTACTACAACCCATGCCTATACCTGAAGCCCCGTGGAAAATGCTTTCCATGGATTTTGTCGTGGAGCTTCCTTTGGTGGAAGGTTACAACACTATCTGGGTAGTGATTGACTACTTTACCAAGATGGCTATGTTTGTACCGTGCCATGGTGTCCCTACTGCTCCGGTACTGGCGGATCTATTCCTGAAAAATGTGTTTAAAAGGTTCGGCCTACCCACTATGATCATTACGGATCGGGGACCGCAGTTTACTTCTCGCTTTTGGAGGTCTTTGACCACAACCTTAGGTATCGATGGCAGATACTCCAGCGCCTATCACCCTCAAACAGATGGCCAAACGGAGAGGCTCAATGCCACCATGGAGCAGTACCTCTGTTGCCTCACTCTTCAGCGTCAAGGTACCTGGGTCTCCGTATTGCCGTTGGCGGAATTTGCCTACAATAATTCCCTCCACTCCGCGACCCACATGTCCCCATTTTACGCTATGTATGGTCGACATCCACGGTCCTTGCCTCTTGATGCTGAGCCACCCTTGCACAATCCCGCTGCCTTAAATTGTTTCAAGAGACTCTCAGACACTCATGCCTTAGTGAAGAATCAACTGGTTCTGGCCCAGAAGCGTTCAAAGAAATATGCGGATGCACGACGCTCCTCGGCTCCTTTGTATACTCCTGGCATGAAGGTCTGGTTGTCTACGAAGAACCTACGATTGTCAGGTCGACGGACCTTGTTACCACGCTTTGTGGGTCCCTATAAGGTTCTGCAAGTCATAAATCCTGCAGTGCTCCGTCTAGCTCTACCTCCTACCTGGAGGATACATCCGGTGTTTCATGTATCCTTGGTGAAACCTTGTCACCCATTGACCAAACTGCCTTTACGCCCGTCTCCTGTCAGAGTACAGGGGTTCGACGAATACGAGGTGGCTGCTATCCTGGATACCAAAGTGTGCAGGGGACGGCGTTTGTACTTGGTCGATTGGAAGGGCTATGGTCCAGAGGACCGCACATGGGAACCAACTGAAAACATTCATGCCCCTGCCCTTATGGCCCGTTTCTGGTCCTCTCGGGGGGTGAGGTCCCCTTTGCGGGAGGATACTGTTATGTATGGGCACTCGTTCCTCGCTAAACCACGGGCTCGTTTCCCTTTAAGGAAGGCTAAACCTGGTACCTGGAAATTGGCATGGCAACGCTGGCATCCACTCTACTCCTCCCTTGGACCACGTCGAGTAGTGCGCCGGTTTGTCACGTGAATTGCTTCCTTATTAGCGCCTCCTCCTACTGGTTCGGTGCTTCTGATCAACGATTAGTGGCGTTTGGAATTCTGTTTACCCATATCTGGTTCTTGTTCTCCCCGTTCCTGTCCTTGTTACCCTGTTCTTTCCTCCACAGTGATTGATCACCTTGGCTCCTCGACGCGGACTGTTTATTGGATTGCCTTTTTCTTGTCGCCTTGCCTGGAATTGCCTCGTCTGGTTTCTTGACCTCGGATTGCTATTGGACCTCTTTTTGCCTGCTCCTTGGATACCTCGTTTTCTTCAGGTCAGACCTCATTCCTCTTCAGTATTCTGTCCTTGGGATTTCTGGAACTTTGAACTATAGTAGTGGTACACGGACTAGAGACTTCCTGTGTGTACTAGCGTCCTCGTGCCGTCGGGTCAGGGTGTTATTAGGCGTCCTCGTGCCGTCGGGATAGTCTTGGACTGCTTCTTGTGGATTGCTTGGATTCCGCCTGCGAATACTATCCTTCTCCTGGGACACAAACACCGGTAAGCGGTTAACCTTTTACTGATAAGACTGGATAGAAGGAGGGGGGTGGTCTTTGTCTTATTGTTATTGGCAGTTGTTATTACAAAACCTTCCTTTTTGCATTGCATGGTATATCTTAGGTATCACATTTTACAAACTTGTGGTTGTGGTGTGTTGTTATCTCACCTATGCAGGTTTGGTTCCGAATTGCTGCATGATACCCTTATCCAAGTCTCCTTGACATCCCGCATTTCGACCCGAGTTGTACCACGGAGACTCCAGGATTTCCATCGGCATCCATTCTTTTCTCCAATAGATCGCTCTGGTTCTTTCTAGTCAAAACCAGAGGGGTACATTGGGAAGAAGAATTCGTCGGCTACACTACGAGGGCAAATCTGGTATCTGACAGAAAGGCGCACACAAAATTAGCGCCTATGTGGTTAAGCAGTGAGAACAATAGAGTCAACAAGGACTTTGGGTTAGTGTGTGAAAATATAAGAAATACGCAAATGAGAAACAAAAATGTTTACGATGAGAAAAGACCCATGGGCAAGTATGATGAAAGTACTGTGGTAGGAAAAATGGTAAGAATTAATTTACCCCCGGTGCTCAGAGAGGGTCCCTGTAAATGGTCTAAGCCCATTAGAGTGTTGGAAGCAGGCAAACACTGTCAGAACTGAGGATGGCAGAATCTGGAATGTGGAAAGAGTATGGATATGTGGTGACAACAAACGTTCTGATGGGGGCAGAAGTAGTACAATGATGAAGCAAAAGGAGAGAAGGAAGGTGGATCAAAGAGAAGTAGGGAGTAAGAAAGATCAGAATGGTGTATGTGAGATGAAGAATGTGCGAGTGATGAGATCCAACAAATCTGAAGTAATTTCCTTGCCCAGTCGCATCAGCGAGATGTCCTGCAAATCCAGAAGTGGGAGAACAATTCGCAAGCCCAGAAGGATGGAGGATTTTGTGTGAAGTTTTATATAAGTTAGTGTCAACACTTTAGGTGTTTCATATTATTGTACATAAAGGAAGGGAGATGTGTAATATCCCTATGACTGGAAAGGATAGCACGAGAAGAACGAGAAGCACGAGAAGAACGAGAAGCACGAGAAGCCAGCATGAGAGGCTGGGAGCGTGCCAGTGATATTACGTAGGGTAATGGAATGTTGAGGACTGGTTGAAGATCAACTGCTGCCAGCCTGGACTGAAGGATGTACGTTCTCCCTCCTCCCTAATGTTCACATATACTTGTTATTATAATTAAACAACACGTTAACTCACTCCGTAGTCTTTTACTGTTTATCCACCGGACACTTCAGATCCTTCCCCATTGATTATGCCAGCTAGGACTGATGGGAGTTGTAGTGTAAAACACATGGGGGCCAAAGGTTATTTCTAAGTGTTCACACATGTAGAATGTGTGTGGCATTAAATATTAAAATGCAGTTTAAAATACATTTTTCGATGAGAAGAGAACCATCTCTCGAAAAAGTGAGCTAAGGGGCAATTCAGCCTCCCTCTAAATGTTCAATATTATTATTTCTATTAATAGAGCATCGCTATAGTCTATTAAACCATATGCCGGTTGCACTTTTTCTATAGCACATATTGAACAGAATCACGCCAATATGAACCCAAATAAGGAAGTCTGTGGATAGTAGGCATTGTAAGGTAAAGGAATTTGCCCAGGCTCACATAATTTGATTAAATTGGTAAAACAGAATTTGATAGCTGATTTACATTTTTTTTTACAGTTTTCAGTTTCGGCAGTAGCTACACATCTGCACAACCCATTTTTAGTTTTTAACAAACACATAGGACCTAATTTTCGAAGTCCCGGAGCACAAATGAAGGTGGTAAAGACAAGGGTAGAGGTGTTACACCTGTCTTAAGACCTCCACCCACACTCTGGAATTATTTTAAGACAGAGGGGCGGCAGAACGGGAATTACATTTCCCCCTCCACCTTAAAAAAACACTTTGTTTTACGCTGCATGACATTTTCACGCTGACACTAAACCAATGGATTCCTATGGAATCTGCCTGCTTTTTTCTCCCGCAAAAAGCAGACGGATTCCATGGGAATCAATTGTAAATGTTGCCTGCTATGCACAAATGGTGCGCACTGTTTACATTTTTTACTGCAAGTGCAAAAGGTGTGTGTTGAGGCGCTTCTGTCACTATTTTACACCTCGCTTTTGCACTCCCCTGTGCAAATGATGAAAATTACCCAGAGATGACCTGATTGCCCATAAATGCAAACGTAAGTGGTGAGCGCCGAGCAATTTTCATCATTTATTTACACAAGCTCCACAATGATTTCTGCAGTTTTTATTGTATTTTATTTTTTTACAATTTTATTATTTTTAACCACAAAATCACATACAGACTTCCAAATACAATTGCATACCCACATGTTGCCGCATCATTTCTGTGTATTCCTAACCCCCAACTCCCCCCAGTTTTCGGCAAAGTTGTCTTTCAAGAGCTGCAATAGCAAGTTGGTTTGAAATCAACTGAACAAAATACAAGAAATCGTTAAAGAAAGATGTTATGGACACCACCCGTGATTCAGTCACTAGAAGGGCATCTTGGCGAACTAGAAGATGGACTCGGCCATGGTTTAAGGGTGTTTATTTAAATAAAAAGAAACATGCCTATATAACCCTACTGCTATGTGGGAAGTTCCCTACCTAACAAACTAAAAAGGAAGGGTGCTCTTCAAAGCCCAAACGAAATAGATCTTAGTCCAGATCCTATTAGCGAACTAGTCCCCACCACTTTAGGAAAAATAGAACATAAAAAGGAGACCAGAGCAATGTCTTTTGTCTTTAGCTTCTGCCTGTCCCAATCACTTGGATCTCTTTCACAGGACATCAATTATTTGCAATACAGTCCTCAACCTTTCTGCAGGTTTAGTATGCCAAATCTTACTTCATATGGTTCCTTCTTTCCAAGAAGAAATGTTTTCTTAATACAATACCCCCATTTCCGACTTGGTACTTGAGTATGTTCTGATTCAATACTTAATGACTGGAACTCTCTAGGTTCTCTCTTTCTCAAGTTTGTACTGTTCCTCCATTCCTCAGGGCTCTCCAAAGCCCTCTGGCACACTGATAGGATTGCTTTAGCTCGGCTAGGATGGGGCATCTGCCTGCTTGGGTTTATCTGGTTCCCATAACCCTTGTGGCTTTCCCACCCTTGACTTAATTTTTCTCAGTTTTTCCAGGCTCTCCAATGCCCTGTGGCCCTCTAATAGGCTTGCTTCAACTCGACTTATGTAGTGCGCCTGCCCGCTCTGGTTTATCATGCTCCCGTAAACCTTGTGGCTTTCCCAACTTCAACATTTAAGGTGTCTTGGTTTCTCAGGGCTGCACAAAGCCCGCTGGCTCTCTGATATGATTGTTTTAGCTTGCTTTAGTAGGGCATCTGCCCGCTCGGGTGTATCTGGCACTCTGGCTCTCGTATGGCTTCTCCAGCCTCGAATGTCAAAGTTCGTCCGTCTCAACAGCGTTCCCTTACCTTTTGCAGCTTGGCTCTGCAGCTAATGCAGATGGAGTTCGGGGATCCGGGCTCCCCGCTGCATTCTGGTCTCGACATAGGTTAACGGGCTGTATGCTCACAATGGCTTCCATATGGTCGCGCCACCAGGCAAGATGGTCACTGTACTGTCTCCATCTCTTTCTTGATCTTAGCTTCTTTGACAGTAGGATGCCAGCATTCAGGTGTCTTGCAAGAGATTTGTTCACTTTTCACCGGCTCTACGTGATTTTTCCATCACGGAAAAATCTGCGACTGAAAAGTTGACATGAGAAATGTAGTCACCACAAAAGGTGCGTACATTTCCCATGCGAACATGATTTTAAAAAATCTAGAAAACCCACACCCCAACCCACACCACACCCCCACCCACACCCCAACACACCCCCACGCACACTCTACTTACCTTGTAAAATGCTGTGTGTCCCTGCAGCGCCAGTTCCCTTTCACTTCTGTGATCGGGAACCGGCGCCACAGGGTCCTTTTATTTTTTATTTTTGGGCAACTGCAGGGGTTTCCCCCCGCAATCCCCGCTCACTATACTGTACAGTGTAGTGAGCTGGGTGTTGCGGGGGACACCTCCATAGCCCCCTTATTTATTTATTTATTATTTTTTTTCCGGGTGTGTCCCCCGCAACCCCCCCTCACCATACCGTATAGAACATTTGGTGATCGAACCTTTGGTGGCATTCATTTACGACCTTTTTCTACAGGTCGGACCGTTTTTTTGCGGTCATTTCTTCCTATTCCCTTTCCACACTACCCCTGGCTCTGCTGTCTAGGGTGGCTCAAACCATCCAGGACGTCTTGCCATCAGAGACTCGCCTCTGCGTAGGATTCACTCTCCTCCATGCCAGGTTCATCAAGGTTTTATGTACGTCATCACAAACAAAAGGGGTGTGTTTTTCTTCTTTGACTGTGGCAGTCAGACTGAATTCAGCAATATGTCAAAGATGTCAGGGGCAGAACATGCAGTGTGCAAACGTCAGGATGGAAAAAGCCTAACTTGCCCTATATTAACGGTGGAATTTCCCTACCTAAATACAACTAAGGAAAGTTTGAGTCAAAGAGTTCAACTGAAGAATCTGTCTGTGTCCAAAACCTATCTTGCCCTCACAACTAATCTATACAGTGTGTATGGATGTTAGCAGCCAAAAGAAACAGTGTGCAACATAAAGTTCTGAGACTCTTCCAGCTCTCAGCTTCCTTTTCAGCTTCCTTTTTATGTTATGTTATGTTAACAGAATTTATAAAGAGCACTGTCACCCAGGGGTAACATGGCGCTGGGATGAGTAAAGGTAGGACAGTGGAAACTAATTAGAAAAGGAGGGTTTTCGAGAGACGGTTGAATTCCAGTTGGTTAAAAGTGCATCTCAGAGAAAAAGGCAGCGTATTCCATAATTTCACCACTGCCACTGAGAAAGCACGATCTCTGATCCTAACACGACAGGAGGAAGGAACAGTAAGTAGACTGTAAGTAGACAGGCTGAGCCGGAGCGAAGAGCATGAGTGGGTCGGCAATGGAGAAATGTATCCTGAAGATAAGTAACGCAGAGACCATAAAATGCCCAATGCACGAGACAAAGACTTGAATTCAATTCGTTTTGCCATCGGTAGCCATTGAAGGGAGCGAAAAACCGGTGTTATGATTCTCATAAGGGATGTTCATGGCTACCCTACCTGCTAAATTCTGCAATAGCTGGAGCCAATGGATCAGGCTTTTAAGCTGGGAAAGACTGAGTGCATTACAATAGTCAATGCGACTTAACCAGGGCGGAGACCACTGGTGACCAAACTTCTGGGCGAAGCAGAGGAAGGACCTTCCTAAGAATCCTCAGATGGTAGTGGCCAGTTTTGCAGACAGCCGCCACCTGGGCACTCATAGAAAGTGTGGCAAAGAAAACAACACCCACCATCGCCACCATTGCCGGGAGCCAGAAGGTCGGGGTCCACAGTGAAGGAAAGGGGGGGATGCCAACCACAAGAACCTCTGTCTTGTCGCCATTAAGCTTTAGCCAATTCTGATTCATCCAATTCCCAACGGCCGCTAGGCAGAGACTAAGACGTGATGACACCTCAACCTGGTCAATATCTAGACACACCAGGATCTGGGTGTCGTCAACATAGGCATAGCATCAGAAGCCGAAGAAGTGGATAAGAATCAGAAGAGGCTGCATATAAATGTTAATCAACATTAGCGACAAGACGGAGCCCTGGGGAACACCACAGACGATGTGAAACAAGGACGAGAGGAAGGGATTGAGAACACTGGCAGTCTCCAAAAAGGAGGACAGAAGAGGAGAGATCAACGCATCCAACAATTTAATAAAGAAAGGGAGGAGTGAAATGGGGCAAAAGTTGTGCCAGAAGAACATGATCGAGGGAGGGCTTTTTCAACAAGGTGATGACATCTGAATGTTTCAGTTCAGCAGGTATGTGACCAGTCTGGCAAGACACTTCAACAGCTTGCATAATCGAGGTGATAAGGGCCTGGGAAATATCCTTAATAATGGATAGCCGAATAGAGTCAGAGGGAGCTGCAGATTTTGGCTGGGTGATGGCCTTGGCGAGCACTTCAATGTTAAACACTTGGAAGGAAGACCACACCTGTCCGGGTGCCATAGTAGCAACCTCCTGTGCAAACAAATAGTTTCAATTTTTGTGATAAAAAAGAGAGCTCTTGAGTTGGTACTACTGATGCAGAACCTTCAACAGCCGAAGATAGTGACTTCACGATAGAGAAGAGCTCCCTAGACTGATTGAGACCCCAAGGACATATTTATTGCCTAATCTGGGTGTCTCTAGAGTACCAATTATGTCCATACAGATTCTTGAAAAGTGGATTTCTGTGATGGGCAATGAGTTCAGAGGGGCATGTAATGGGATGTATGTGCTGGTCTTTTGATGTATTTTGCATGTCTGGATGAAGGTTTTGATATCAGCATGGCTACCTGGCCAGTACAACTTCCTACTAATATGCACCTGGGTTTTAGTTCTTCTAAATGCCTCCCGATAAGGTGGAAATGCGCAATCTGCAGTACAACCTTTCGGTGGCTCTTGGGTATTACCAACTGTGTTTTTACTAAACCTTCCGTAGATGTTTCCCTTCTATAAAGAAATCCTTGTTTTAAGAAGAAAAGGGGACTTCTCCTTCTGGGATTCTCTGAGCCTTCTCCTTCTGGGATTGCTTGTAGAAAAGCTCCAGCAAGACCTGGATAATTTCGCTGGGCGAAGGCTAGTTCGGGATAGATGGTGGGCTCTTCTCCCTTCCTTTGTTTGATGTTAAGAGATTTATCAGCTTCCCCAAAACCCAAGTTGCCTCTGTCTGTTTTATCTGGTTCATGTTCTTTAAACAGGGGGAATAAAGCGCTTTCCAAAATTCCCTGGGCAATTTGGTTTTCCTGACAGACCTCAAAAGGGATCTCACCATGATTCTGTAAGAGAACCTTCACATCTCCCTGGAAGTCGAGATCAATAACGCCTTCTAAGACGTCTATCCCGAACCTCCACGCTAGGCCAGATTTTGGGGCCAATCGTATGTAGCACCCTGGAGGGGGTATTAAAACCAAGTCCCAACCCAGAATAGGGCAGCAAGTCTTATCCTTGACCTCAAGCCCAGGGACCGCATCTCTCCTGCCTTAAAAAGTCTTCACTGGCTCCCGGTTGCTTCACGGATTAAATTCAAATCCCTCTGTATCATCCACAAGGCTGTCTGGGGCCAGGGACCACACTATTTGCAACTCTCTCTTACAAAATATTCCCCCTCTAAATCCCTGCACTCCTCTGGCACCAACTCTTTGTGTGTAAAGCGTTTCGCTTAACAGACGGCA
This sequence comes from Ambystoma mexicanum, assembly GCF_040938575.1. Lineage (NCBI taxonomy): Eukaryota > Metazoa > Chordata > Amphibia > Caudata > Ambystomatidae > Ambystoma > Ambystoma mexicanum. The sequence continues at coordinate 885,625,167 of NC_090934.1, read as the reverse complement.
GGATGTCAATCGGTTTCCTCAGCTGGCTCCCTTCTTTGGAACAGCCTCCCCCTCCCTCTTTGTCCTGAGCAGGACTTTCTTAAATTCCACAAGCTCCTCAAGACTTTCCTCTTTACCTCCCCCACAGACCCCACTCTCCTCTGCTAATCTCAAAGTTGCATGTTTGGTGTGCAGGGCCCTTATGCATCCTTGGGCCCTGAACTCCGACACCGAATTGCTCCCAGCTTCTGTCTGTCCTCAGCGCTTTCCTCGGCTCACCCTCCTCCCTGGAGGTTCACACTTACCTTTCATTGCACATCACCTGTTGTTAACCCATGAGCACCTATCCCATTCCCCCTCCCTTCTGCACTTGCATGTTCTGAACACTCACAAGGCATAATAGGTTTGTCCTCCCCAACCCACTGTATTTAATATTTCTTTTTGTATTTAATTGTTTTAATTGTTTAATTGTTTCACATCCCCTTGTCCCCTCCCTGTTGCCCCGTGGGTGCTTTGAAACAGTATTTACTTCCGGTATGTGCACCTAACAAGCAAACAATAAATAAATAAATAAACTGGTCTATTAACTTTCCTTGATAGTTTGGATTCACTTTCCTGCCCAATACAACCCGTTGCTTCCACTCGTATCCCCCATCCCTGCTGGGGTTTCCAGGCTCTCTGCCTGGGTCCCCCAAGTTGCTCAGGCACCATTCCGTCTGGACTATGGAACCCCTCTCTCCGGATAAATACCTTCTAGCCAGCCTTGCAGGATGCCTTACCATATATTTGCATGGTTCTGAGGTCATAGAGGCTGCAAGGCTCCGCTGCTTTGTCTCGAGTCGGTAGCGTCTCAACTTGACACTGCACTCCCTGTGCACAGTCTCATGGTCTCTCGGCAGTCCTTCCATTGTCCACAGTGATCATGGATCAGTCAAAGAGCTTGGCGACCTCACTAGACTGCCTGTCTTGTTGCAGTGGGACTCATGGATCACTTTATCTGCAAGGCTTTGGTTTCTTGCCTCGGGTCGGTTGTTCCTTCTCGCAACCAGGTTCTCTCCAGGGACATCATTTGTGGGTCACCAGGGGTGGAAACTGTGACCCCTGGGGGCCTCAGTTGCAACCCCTGGGGACTATCTTGCGACTCCAACTTTAAAAATAATACTTTTGGGGGTTTCTTTTGCACAAAAAACGGGTGCTCCTGGTGTAATGGGCCCTCCCACGGCACAGGGCCCCGCCACACTAGGTCTGGTGGGTCCCCGGCCCAGTCCTCACCCGGGCCATGGAGGCAATCAGTAGGGGTTGGTGCTGACCGTGACATTTGGCGCATGTCACATGCCACGTTAAGCTCCAACCCCTTTCTCCTTCCCTGCAGCTCACATACAGGAACCAGGAAGCTCTTGCAGCTTCCTGGTTCCTGTTTGTGAGCAGCACGGAGGAGCCGAGAGGGCCTGGAAGGACGGACCGAAGCTGCAAGAAAAAGGTAAGTAGTTGTTTTTTGTAATATGATGTATGTTTTGCATGTGTGAAGTGTTTGTCAGATGTATGTATGTGAGTGGTGGGTGAATGAGAAGTGGTGTGAGGTGAGTTTTTGAATGTTCTGGGTGGGTGGGTGTGTGCCAGTGTAGAGAATGCAATAAGCGGATGGGTGTGTGCCTGTGTAGAGAATGCTATGAGTGGATGTAAGAGAATGTGTGTGTGAGTGACTGGTGGGTGAATGAGTATGAATGTGATGGTGTGTTTTTGAATGTTCTGGGTGGGTGGGTGTGTGCATGTAAGTGAAGGTATGAGTGAGTCACGGGTGGATGAATGAGCAAACATGTGGTAGTGTATGTTGAATGTTCTGGGTGGGGTTTGGTGTGTGCCTGTGTGGTGCATCCAGTGTGAATGAGTGCGAGAGGAGATGTATGGGTGAGTGACCGGTGGGTGAAAGGGGATGCATGTGTGTGTAAGGCCCTGGGAGACTGGGGATCATTGGAGCATTTTTGCCACATCCTTTATTGACTTTGCATGTTTTACTGGTAATTTTGGGCAAAGGCAATTTCATGTGTGGCATTCCCTGGCTAGACTGGCATTTTGGTGCAGTCAGTCTAGCCATTGCTTACTGTGTCATGACATTTTTTACTCGCCATCTTTAAAAAAACAAGCATGATAAGTAGTGTTACCTCACTAGACTGATGTTTTGGTGTAGCGTCCTGTATATTCTTCACTGTAGAATGATTCTTTATTAACTGAGCATCTATGATGAATCAAGCAAGATAAGTGTTCTTATGGAATTAGACTGGCTTACATTGGAACCAGTTTGGACAGGTTTTCCTATTGTGACATGTCACTTTTAATGGCCAAACCAACGTGAGTATGTACTTACATAGGAGTACTGACATATTGGAAGAGCCAGTTTTGTGCCCAGTGCCAGTAATGATACTATAGAAAAACGTCTTAAAGCGAACATAATTATTGTCTTCTATGGGAATACTAGCATATGTTGGTGGAACCAGCATGGAAATGTATGGGCACAGCCAGCATAAAAATGTTTTTTATACTGGCATATATTGCAGGGACCGGCATGGTAATGCATTGGGAAATGCCCTGTGCACTTTTGGTGACTTGCATCTATGCTCAGTCGCAATCACATACTTGTGGCAAATATTTATACCCTCCAAAAAAACAACTCACCAGCCACCACTGGTGGCTGGTATATTTGTGGACCAGCAACCGCCCCTTCTCTTTTATGTTACGTTAAAGATTTAAGCTTTGATTGAAAAACATATTTACTTCTTTCACTTGCAGTAGTGCATGCCCCTGCATAATCATCATGGACATTGCACACACGTGGTGGTCCGGACCGGCCCGTCCCGGGGTGTGGCGTGCCCTGTGCTTTGTTAAGGAGCTTGGGGGAGCCCAACAGCATGGCTCACAGGGGAGCCCCACAGCATGGCTCACAGGGGAGCTGCAACATTTTTTGCTATGCCATTGGGCACCACTGGGTCTGACAAAGGGGTAGTGTGCAGTACGCGGCTTGAAGTCTGTCAGTGAGTCCCCATGTGGGAGGCAACTCGTGGGTGTTTTCAATTTTAAATAAATGTGGTGCTAAGAATTTATGTGTGCAGCAATTATATTACATTAAATGGTTATTTTTTTAATTCCACTGGCACCCAGTATTACGCTTAGATAATAAAAACTATGGGGTCTTGGATATATTGAAAGAACCTTTCCCAGGTATTATACTCCAGCAAAGATAACATTATCAGGTGCACTCCCCTCGGTGCCCGCAGACCAGTCTAATAGGTTTCTTCTATTGTAGTGGTAGCTGAATCATATATACACATTTATAACCAGGGAATGTTGTTGATGCTAAATCCTGGTCAATGATTTAATTTTTAGGCCTTGCTGGTGCAGCATTTTTCTCCTGGTTAAACAGCAGCACACGCCTCCCCAGGTCAATGCTTTTTTGACTTGTTTAACACAGCAACGCCACAGATAACACATACCTCTGTGTCCATTGATCTATAGATGTTTCATACACTAGCTGTATCCTGTGTTACAGATTTCGGTTATTACCCTGTTAGAAACACTGCATTATGTATGTTTTACATATAGACCCCGCGTCGAATCTGGAAAATGGCATTCCCCAAATGTGTAATCGTGGACAAATCATGCCTCCCTCTGTGACTCAGTTCTTTTATCTCTCTGAAATGAGAGCACCTGGAAACACAGGTGCTAGATGCATTTAAAAATCTGAAGGTCATTTGCCATCACTTCCTGTGATGTCATTTGGGGGCAGGGTCAAATTACATCACTTCCTGTGATGTCCTCATGGGGTCAAGGATCGTGTGATGTCACTTTTGCTACCCCAAGCATTTTAGTGAAATCACGTCCCTGGTTCACTCTCAAGACGTCCTCCGCCTCCTTCAATGACCACGGCTCAGTCGAGCATTTTGCAGTTTGTTCGCAAATGTTTCTTAGATTTCTGAATCTCTTTCTCATTGTGCTACTTCTGCAGCTTGTTCTACTCCAACTACTACTACTGCTTCTGCTACTCAGGTCTCGTCCTTCTTCTGTATTTATTCTGGATTTGCTTTTAGGTAACCAGCAAAGACTAGAATGCTGGTTATAGTTCTCATGTCTTCTTCTTCCATCCCCATAGGGCCTCCTCGTCTCAGGGTTCCTCGCATGGGAAGTTGGTTCCACTCTAAATACATATATTGGATTGTGCGGCATTGGAGTAGTCCTTCTAGAGGAAGTTGTGGGAACTCATTTGCCCTGTTTTGGTCTCAAAGGAAGAACTCCCTCCCTTAAGGAAAGGGACGACCTTCTTGAATTCATCACAATGCACAAAAAGACAAGGAACTTTGAATGGGGAGGTGAGAATCCTACATAGAGGCAAGCCTCTGATGGGAAGACATCTTGGAGGGCTGGACCCACACTAGACTGCAGAGCCAGAAGTAGCGTGGAGAGTGAACAAGTTGCTTGTTAGGTGGCAGAAAGCTGGTGAACTGACTGACCGAGAAGCCAATGTTGAGAGAAAGACACAGGTGGGTACAACTACCCTCTCACCTGGTGGCAAGAGCACATGGAGGCAGTGGTGGGCCTGGTGCCCGTTAATGCCGAGACCAGGCTGCGCCTGAGAACCCGGATCCCTGAGCTGCGCACAAGAAGTACATTAGCTGCTGCAGGGCCGGTGCAAGGAATTTTGCCACCATAGGCAAACTGTCAGATTGGCACCCCTGCCCCCACCACAATCTTTCAGGGTCCTAACCATTCTCAACCAACCGTCACCATTTTGTTACTGATTGCTGCAACCCATTACATTATCTTCACCTAACAGATTGCTCATGTGTTCTGCTGTGTATGGATTCCAATGCACTTTCTTTACATTAAACTTCAAGAGCACTAGCATGTCGCTGGCACACTGTATCCAGGCAGGCTAGCTGCCTTGTGAAGGCTCTCGGATGCGGTTGTGTGTCAGCTGCACACATGCTCGCAGTGGGTGATGGCAGGTTGAGAGATGGCCAGGACAGAAACCGAGAGCTAATCGCTGGTGCGGGGTTATTATTCAAAGGAACTCTTTCACAGTGCATGGAGTGTTCATGTCAGTGTGACACTTATTGTACACAGAGATGCACACAGCAGGCTTTGCTTGTATTGATGACTGATGCTGGTTGATAAAGTAAACAAAGCCTGCCTTTCTTTTGTTTTGCTATCACTCATCTTACCCTCCACACTGAATCTGTTGGTTGTCTCTGTGACCATCAGTCTGGCTTTAGAGCATCCAGAGGCACGGAAACTGCTCTTCTGAACACTCATGAAGACCTGCTCTCAAATCGTGACTCTAACTTTCCCTCTGTCCTCATTATTCTCGACCTCTCTTCTGCTTTCGATATGGAAAACCACAACATCCTGATCACCCATCTCTGTGATACCCTGGGCATCACAAATCAGGCCCTGGTGTAGCTCACCTCCTTTCTCTATGACCGGCTCTCCCAGGTGGAACTTGGGTCCTTTCTCTCCTCTATTACTCTCTCTTCTTGTGCTGTCCCCCAGTGATCTAACCTATCCCCCTGGTTTTTCATTATCTACATGGCCCCCTTGGCCCACAGGATCTCTACCCTAACCTCTAACTTTCAGTGTTATGCAGATGACACGCAGCTCTCTTTCAGGCTACTCTCGGCCTCCTGCTCCTCCTTTCTCATTCCTGACTGTCTATCTGCAGGTCAGTCTTGGTTTGCTGATAAAGATCTTTGCCTGAATCCCAGTATGACACAGAGATCCTACTCATTGGGACCCCTGCTCCCGCTTTCCCACTCTCAAACTGGCCAACCTCCCTAGGCCCTGCGCCCGCACCTATCAATGAGGCAAGGAATCTAGGGTTATCTCTCCTTCTCCTCTCACATCTCAGACATCTGCAAAAAGTCCCACTACAAACTGCACCACCTGAGAGGTATTCGCCTTTTCTCACTTTCCCCCAGAGACTCACCACCTCGCAAGCCCTGGTTCTTTCTAGGCTGTACTATTGCAAAAGTCTCTTTCTCAATCTTCCTACCTCTGCTCTCTGTCCTCTACAACTCATCCAGAACAGAACCGTGAGATTTATCCTTGGCCTCAAGCCCAGGGACCACGTCTCTCCAGCGCTGAAATCCCTCCACTGGCTCCACGTGGCTGCAAGGATCAAGTTCAAGACCCTCTGCATAATCCACAAGGCTTTCTGGGGCCGGGGCCTTCACTATCTACAACGCTGTCTTCCTAAATATACTCTCCCTCTAGAGTCCTCCACTCCTCCTCCAACTCTCAGTGGGTGAGCCACTTTTACAAACAGAGACTTGGCGGTAGATCTTTATCCTCCGCAGGTGCCTCCCTCTTGAACAGCCTCCCTGCCTCTCTCAGTCTTGAGCCGGAGCACCTTAAGTTCCGTAAACTCCTCAAGACCGTCCTCTTCTCTTCCTCCTTCTCTTTCCCTCTCCCCTGGTAACCTCTGTTCTTTTTCTCCACCTTCCTTCTCCCCCCTAACTCTGTTCAGTTTTGCTGACTTGTTGCCAGGTTCACCTCCACAGCCTTACAGGTCCCAGGCTCGCCCGCCAGTTTTTTGCACTTGCCTCTGGGCCACTGCACTATGTTCAGCATTACTGCACTTTCAGATCACGCTCCATGAGTGGGGCAACCTCTCTGCACTTAACCCAGGGCCCTGCTGGACTGAACTCATTTGTTCCCCCCAGGCCCTCCTTCCTCGCCCCTCCGTATGTACGCATGCATGACGTAAATGTACCAGGACTAGTTATTTTGTCTGTCCTGTCGGTTACAGGTAATTATAACGAATCCAAAATAACAAATAACATAATAACGAATACAATAATAACAAATTCCCAAATAACAAATTTCTTTATTGTTGTTTTTGGGGGGGTTCTGCCCCAAACCCTCCCCCCATTTGTATGTTCATAATACTTTTCCCTCCTCCCAACCCCTTTTGTTTCTGAATTAAATATTTTGGAATTTGTTATTTTAGGTTTGTAATAATGATATTAGTTATTTTGGTATTCATGATAATCACTGCATACCGTCCTGTCGCCTACCCCCCCGCCCCACTTTTGTGTCCCTTCACCCTAGCTTGGTCGCTACTGTAACACTTCATGCACTTGCACTAGGTGAAATGCAGTCGGGCCGAGTGTGCTAGTTTTTCTGTCAGTCACTCGGAAACTTCAAGGCCTAAGAGTGATTACTGTATTTCCTTGTTCTCTTCCCCCCTCAAAGCGCTTTGAAGCACTCCACCTGTGTATAAGCGCTGTATAAATGAACAATAAAATAAGTAAAAATAGATACATTAGTGTCATGAGGTTCCCTTAAATAGGTTACCTTGAACTCCAGTACTAGAGGAAGTGTGATGATCCAGCACTGCTCACAGCCCCCAACTTCCCTTTTTCTTTTTTAAGCAACAACTGTACTTCAAAGTGACCTACTTGAGCAGAGCTGTGACCGAACAGTAATGAACTGCACTTACTCAAAACATCTTTTGCCGTTGGTGCAGCCTGACTGATGGAGCTGAGGGCTGACTCTAAGATGACCTTGAGCGATATGGGGCTATTGGCTTGAGTAAAGCGAGCTCAAAGACATCCCAGGAGTGGATCCATTTTGGGCAGGAAGTGGGTGGGAATGGCTGGCCATAGGGATTAGCATGGCCTTAGGTAGTCAATGGACTGCAAGCTCAAATGGGCATAAGTGTCCCACGAAGGCAGGTGGGGCAACTCGGCCCACCCATGTTCCTCGCATTTGATGTAATCACTAAAACAATGTCCGAGAATCAGGATGATTCTGCGACCTGCAGGGACACTGGATTGCCTGCATTGCAGGGTCTCAGTAAAGATCCCGTATTTATTTCACGTGGGGCAATCCGTGAATTTCTTGCCTCCAGCTCCCTTGGATGCAATTAAAAGCTATATTCTGAATCCCCAAATGGGTAGCATGGGGTACTGACAACATTATTGAAGGTCGTAGCTCTGTCAAGAACAAGTGTTGCCCCAAGGAAGGAAATGGCATCCATGTTATTGATTGACCTTGGAAGGTTGAAAGGCGGAGTCGGTCTTGCTTGCATTAGTGCCATTGACCGGAAGGGTTTGTTCTGCACACAGGAGGGGTGTCTACAGCAGGCGTGTTAACAAAGTGAGCTAAGTTAATGCATATTATATTGCACGCATGCACCTCTGCCTACACTCCGTGCTATTTTGCACTGTTTTAGTCAGTGCAGTTCGATTAGGGGTACAACTGGGTTGTGCAACCCGAACTATGTTTTAAAGGTGTTTGCAGGGGACGCACTGACTTTCGTGTAGTGGAGTGTGAAGGAGACACAGGGCACACACGAGCATGCAATCTGCACAGTGTCATTCTCCTAGTGTTGCACGCGCAGTACAGCAGAGCACACATGTTAACGCAGGTACCAGTTCCTGCTAGGGGGATTTGAAGAGGAGGAAGGAGTGTGCAAAGGAAGCAGGGTCGATCCTATCAAGGCAAGGCAGTATACAATTCGTGTGGAGTCCTCACCTGTGTGACATTGGACTGTTCCCAGCACAGGCTCCAGTATAGGCAGGGCCCAGCCCCTGGGCCCCTCTCACAGCACAGCAGGGGCTGGCGTGTCCAGGATGGGTGGCCTATGCGACAGATACTCACTTGCCTGGCGCACCGAACTGCAAAAGGCTGCTTCTGGCCTCCAGCCAGGGTGCGCAGGCCACCACGTTTGTTGGACGGTCCGGACGGTGGACCAATTCAAGCAGCATTCCCCGATAGACTCACACCATGACCATCACGACAATCGGTCGAGACTCGAGGCAAGGGGGCACATATGGTGCTTCGTTCATGGCCTTCCACATGGCATGCAAATGCGCAGTTGCAGGACTGTGCCAGTGCTGCCACACCCATGCCACTCGTGACCCTGACCCGACCTCAACCTTTGCGACGTGGTGACGCTGCCTTGTCTGCTACTGCTGCAGCCATCCTGAGCCTGCAGACAGTCAGGGCTGGTGCTATCACAGGCAAGGCATTTAGTATACAATTGGTGTGGAGGTGTTAAAGCATCATTTTGCCACTCTAACATTTCCACATATAGGCAAGTGCCTAACCTTGCCTAGTGAAAGCACCGGCCCTGAGCTGCTGAGCAGAGCAGCATAAGGGAAGCTAACTCTCCCGAGGAGGTAATGCTGTTGAGAGGGGCAAACGTTAACATTCGCGGCTGGGAAAGCCACAGAGTTTACAGGAGCCTGATAAATCTGAGCGGACAGATTCCCTACCGAAACAGAGCTAAGGAAAGCTTATCAGAGAACAAGAGGGTTCTGGAGAGTCCTGATATCCTGAGAGAAATTGAGCATCGGGTCTGGGAAAGCCACAAAGGTTACGGGAGTCTGATAAACCTGAGCGGGCAGACGGCACATCTAAACCGAGATAAAGCAAACTCACCTGAGGGCCAGCAGGGTTTGGAGAGGCCTGAGAAATTGAGAAATAATTCAAACTAGCGAAAGAGAGAACCTGGAAGGTTCCAGTCATCAATTATTGAATCAGAACATGTTCAAGCACCAAGTAAGAAACATGGATATTGTATTAAGACAACTTTTCTTACTGGAAAGAAGGAACAATATGAAAGTAATATTTGTCATACAAAACCTGCCAAGAGGTTGAGAAATGTATTGCGAACATTTGATCTAACATTTAAAAAACATCCTGAGAAAGTAATCCAAGTGATTGGACCAGACAGAAGACAAAGTTAGAGGCTATTGCTCCGGCCTCCTTTCTTTTTGTCATATTTTCTTAAGTGGCAAGGACTAGTTAGCTTATAGGATTTGGGACTAAGGACTATTTCTTTTGAACTTTAACCAGCGCCCTTACTTTTTAGTTTGTTAGGCAGGGAACTTTCCTCATAGCAGTAGGATGGTTTATGGTCATTGCATCGAACTCTAACTTACATCTAAATGCATTTGCATCAAATTTTTTCCATCTGATACATTTGCATCGAATGCATTTTCTTTTCTTCATTTTTTCAAGCCCTGTTTTTTACCCTTTAAAATCCTCCTGAAAAATAATTAACCCTTTACTCCCCAAAAACATGCATTCGATGCACATTTTTTAGATGGAAAATTTCGATGGAATGGCATTAGATGGTATGGCATTAGATGCAATGACCAGATACCCAGTAGGATTAGCTAGGTGTTTTATTTTTATTTAAATACACCTCTGTAATTACACACCTTAGCCTGAGCCCTTCTTCTGGTTCGCCACAGTGGTCTCCAGGTGCTCTGGAAGAGAGGGGGTTGGGCGAGGGTAGAAGAAAGAGAGGGGAAAATGCAAGATCGCTTTGCATACAGGTCGAAGGTACCCTGAGCTCTGCATGGGGATCACATTCTAGGTCATGGGTGCACAACATACGGCCCGCGGGCCAGTTGCGGCCCGCCATGCCCTTTTGACCGGCCCGCAAGGCACAAAGACTTTCCTAATGGAGGGCGGCCCGCGGCCACCCTCCATTAGGAAAGTCTTTGTTGTCTTCCGGGCCGGTGAAAACACTAGCCCTCATTGGCTCAGCACACACACGCATCACGTCGCTCCTACGAGCCACGTAATGCGTGTGTGCTGCACCAATGGCGTGCCAGCACTACGGCTGGCGTGGTCCATAAGGCTTGATGCCGGAAGGCATTTCAGCCTTGGACCACGCCAGCCGTAGTACGATTCCAGTGTTTCAGTTTACCTGCCTTCCAGCACGACTCCGGTAAGTGCTATGTTTGTGTGTCGGGTTTGTTTTGCTTTATGTTTGTGTGTGTATGTTGCAGGGGGGTGTGTGTCGGATGTGTATGAATGTTTGTATTTGAATGTATTTTGTGTGTATGTTGAGGTGCGGGGGTGGGGGGTGTGTCAGAAGTGTATGAATGTTTGTAGTTGAATGTATGTTGAGATGCGGGGGTGGGGGTGTGTGTCGGATGTGTATGAATGTTTGTATTTGAATGTATTTTGTGTGTATGTTGAGGTGGGGGGGTGTGTCGGATCTGTATGAATGTTTGTATTTGAATGTATTTTGTGTGTATGTTGAGGTGGGGGGTGTGTCAGATGTGTATGAATGTTTGTAGTTGAATGTATGTTGAGATGCGGGGGTGGGGGGGTGTGTCGGATGTGTATGAATGTTTGTATTTGAATGTATTTTGTGTGTATGTTGAGATGCCGGGGTGGGGGGTGTGTCGGATGTGTGTGAATGTTTGTATTTGAATGTATTTTGTGTGTATGTTGAGATGCGGGGGTGGGTGGTGTGTCGGATGTGTGTGAATGTTTGTATTTGAATGTATTTTGTGTGTATGTTGAGATGCGGGGGTGAGGGGTGTGTTGGATGTGTATGAATGTTTGTATTTGAATGTATGTTGAGATGCGGGGGTGCGGGGGTGTATCAGATGTGTATGAATGTTTGTATTTGAATGTATGTTGAGATGCAGGGGTGGGGGGGTGTGTCGGATGTGTATGAATGTATTTGAATGTATTTTTTGTGTATGTTGAGATGTGGGGGGGTGTGTGAATGTTTGTATTTGAATGTATTTTGTGTGTATGTTGAGTTGTGGGGGGGTGTGAATGTTTGTATTTGAATGTATTTTGTGTGTATGTTGAGATGCGGGGGTGGGGGGGTGTCGGATGTGTATGAATGTTTTGATTTGAATGTTTTTTGTGTGCTGAGTTGGGGGGTGGGGGTTCGGGTCTGTATGGGTGCATGTTTATGTGTGTGTGCTGAGTTGGGGGGTGGGGGTTCGGGTCTGTATGGGTGCTTGTTTGAGAGTTTGCTGATTTGGGGGGTGGGGGGTTCGGGTCTGTATGGGTGCATGTTTGTGTGTGTGTGCTGAGTTGGGGGGGTGGGGGGTTCGGGTCTGTATGGGTGCATGCTTGAGTGTGTGTGTGCTGAGTTGGGGGTGGGGGGTTTGGAGTTGGGGGGGTGGGGGGTTCGGGTCTTTATGGGTGCATGTTTGTGTGTGTGCTGAGTTGGGGGGTGGGGGTTCGGGTCTGTATGGGTGCATGCTTGAGTGTGTGTGTGCTGAGTTGGGGGTGGGGGGTTTGGAGTTGGGGGGGTGGGGGGTTCGGGTCTTTATGGGTGCATGTTTGTGTGTGTGCTGAGTTGGGGGGTGGGGGTTCGGGTCTGTATGGGTGCATGCTTGAGTGTGTGCTGAGTTGGGGGGTGGGGGTTCGGGTCTGTATGGGTGCATGCTTGAGTGTGTGCTGAGTTGGGGGTGGGGGGTTTGGAGTTGGGGAGTGGGGGGTTCGGGTCTGTATGGGTGCATGTTTGTGTGTGTGCTGAGTTGGGGGGTTTGGTTGGGGGTGAGGGGGACATGGGGTGGGGGGTTTGGTTGGGGGTGAGGAGGCCATGGGGCATAGTGTTTGGTTGGGGGTGAGGAGGCCATGGGGCATAGTGTTTGGTTGGGGGTGAGGGGGACATGGGGTATGGTGTTTGGTTGAGGGTGAGGGGGCCATGGGGCATAGTGTTTGGTTGGGGGTGAGGGGGCCATGGGGCATAGTGTTTGGTTGGGGGTGAGGGGGCCATGCGGCATAGTGTTTGGTTGGGGGTGAGGGGGCCATGCGGCATAGTGTTTGGTTGGGGGTGAGGGGGCCATGGGGCATAGTGTTTGGTTGGGGGGTGAGGGGGCCCTGGGGCATAGTGTTTGGTTGGGGGTGAGGGTGCCATGGGGCATAGTGTATCTAGGGTCAATAAAATATATATAAGTTAATTAAACAGGCGAGATACAATAACTAAATAGAAATAAATTATAACAATGGAAAATGTGTAGTAGTTTGAAATGCAAATAAAAATCGTTACCCCTCAAAAACATTCTTTTTCCATGTGTTTAGTACAAATTGGGGGTTTAAAAAGCCTCCTGCCACGCCGCGCCTACTGCCCCGCCCACATTTACTTTTCGGCCCTCTATAGCCTTCATGTAAGGTACTTTCGGCCCTCTGTCAAAATCAGTTGTGCACCCCTGTTCTAGGTGTTCTTTATCAGGAGCATAGAGGCATTTGTGTGCGAAGAGGAGCTGTATCTGCCCGTGGTGCTAGGATGTATTGGCTTAGAGTGTGGTTTGTATGTTGGTCATAGAGGTGTAGTGTTCTGCTGTTTGAAGTCTGTTGTGAGGGGTGCTCAATTGTCATGTGTGGGAGGCTTAGTTGGTATGTGTATGGTGTGTTGAAATGTAGAATTTGCATGGGTTAGTGCAGGGAGCAGTCAGAGACCACGATGGGCAGACAAACCTGAAACCCCAAATAGCAGATCGAAACATGGCAGAGCAAGGATCACCACAATGCAAGTCATAGAAACACCTGGAAAAGGCCTTACAACCTGCTGCCCTCACCATGCACCTGCCACCACTAGCCTCTTGCAGACAGGTCTCATTTCACTTTCTGACATTACCATTGTCAGACCACGTTTTTCTGCTGTCTTAACCTCAGCTGCTTCCCCTTCTAAATGGATTGGTAACTGGGTTTGTCTGGAATATTGGCATTGAACCTTTGACCTACTCTATGGGCCTCATTAGAAGTTTGGAGGTAAGTAACTGTCCTTACCGGCATGGAGCTATTACTGTGTCCGTGTAGTAAAGAGCCCGCTAATAGCGGGCCATTACGAGTTTGCGCGCACAAGCTTTGCGCCATGCTGTTAAGGACATTACTGTCATGCCGCTAAAGTCCACAAAATGGCCCTTAGCGGCATCAAGGAATGCGCTGACAGCACTTCCGCCATCGATGGATCCAGCATTAGCAGTCACCGCTATTAGCGGTGACCGTAAATAAGCGGCACCGGAAGTAGCATCATCGCACAGGAACGGGAAAGAGCATGGCGGCCATCTTTAAAAACATAATCCATGGCTATCCTCAGCACCCAGGACCTGCATCTGCACAACAGCAGCCCCAACTTCACCTAACACTACATCAGAATGCCCAAGGCCCTGAAGAAAGGGGCTGCACGCCAGCGCAAGGTCCAATTCTCGGTGGAAGAGCTAAATATGCTCGCTGACACGCTCACCGAAAATGCAGAGGTCGTGTTTGTGCAAGACATGCGGCGTGCTGCCCAGATGAGAAAGAAGGAGATCTAGGAGGAGGTGGCACGCAAAGTCAGTGCGGTCGGTGCCACCCCCGCACTGTAAATGACGTGCGCAAGCGCTGGGATGACCTGCGCCTATCTGTCAGGAGCATTCTTGTAGCCAATCGGAGGCAGGGCATGGGAACAGGTGGCAGAGGAGGCTCACCTATCAAGATGACACACTGGGAGGAGACATGTGCCAGCACAATTGGCATAGAGACAATTGAGGGGGTGGGGGCAATGGAACATGGAGCGCCGTCATCGGCTGATGGAGGTGAGTGTCCACACAAACCACTGTAATGCAAAGCATGATGATGTCCCTTAAATGAGCCAATGCATGGGGAATCACACACACATGTACACAACCCTGCCTATAGGCTGTCCACAGCACCATCACATCCCCATGCATGCAGAACCTCATATATGTGTCACCCAGACGTATGCCTGCATGACCCACCCATATGGCAAGCGACCTGTATGTCACAACTCAAAGTCCAAATAGCCTCAAATGTAGAGAACTGCAACAATACCAATATATGCATGATTCACGTAGAACCATGACTGATGCTGTCCCTCTCTTGGTCCCCCACAGGCTCACAATCTGACAGTGAGGACCAGGACTCCACGGCACAGGCCACTACACCCATGAAGAAGGCCAGGGGCATGGAAGGAGGCAACAGGCCTGGCACATCAAGGGGCTCTGGCAAACCAGGACTGCCGGAGAAGCCCAAAGCCGCTCAGGATGCAACATCATCAAGGCGTGAAAGGGGCATTGACACCGCCATAGCACCCACACCAGCCGCTATCACCACACAGGAACCAGTGGCAGAAGGCTCACTGTCCACTGCCAACAGTTCGGTTGGACAGGCAGCTGCCACGGCACCCCTGTCGGATGAAGAGGGACAATGCCAAACACCTGTAAAACATGGCACACCCAGCCCACAGCTGTCACCCCACCTCACCCCATAACCCACATCCAATGCCAGCAGCCATGAGCTGTCTGGTGGTGAGTCATTGCCAGGGAGATGGAGCCCCAGGGAGAGGTCACCTGATGGGAGAGCCATGCCGCATGCTGCGTCGACATCCACCGGTGTCAGGGACAGAGACCAGGGATTCAGCCTCATCCAACAGCGCCAGGAGGAGCTCACTGCGCTGGTTGGCCTGCACATGAGCGAAGGTGCCCTGGCGAGGAAGGAGTGCCGTGAATACGCTACGGCCATTAAACTCTCAATAGAAGCGAGTACCACACGCATCTGTGATGAGTTGGCAGTGTGAGGCAGGTCCTCAGCCGCATCGCTGATGCCATGGAGAGCCAGCGTCCAGCACAGGGACTGGAGCAACCAGGCACCACCTCCTCTGCCAGCTCCAGGCAGACCAGCCTCTGCACAGGTCCGCGCGGAACTTGCAGCGGCCAGACATGCAGCCACCCAATGCTGGTAGAGGACATGGGAAGTAGGGGCAGCCTGTTATTGGTAACTCTTGCAGACTAATGCTGCACTGAAGTGCACACCATGTGTGGGGGAGTTGTGGGCGCAGGTGGAGGGGGAAGAGGGTGTTTGGGGGAGTTGTGGGGGGAGCTAGAGGGGGAGAGGGTGTTTGGGGGAGTTGTGGGGGGAGGGGGGAGAGGGTTTTTGGGGGAGTTGTGGGGGGAGGGGGAGAGGGTGTTTGGGGGAGTTGTAGGGGAAGGGGAAGAGGGAGAGGGTGTTTGGGATGGAGGGTTTATGCACTTTCTATACACTTTATGGTTAATACACCCGTTGTGTCAAGAAAAATCACATGACTGGACATTGGTTATTGTGTATGTGTGCTTTATTGGTGAACAGTGCACAGTGTCCATGTTCCCCCCATGCCCAGCGCCCAGAATCCCACCTCCATGTCACCCTCTGCATCCATGTGCATTAGAAATATTGGTCTATCAGATTCTGGTGCACAGCACGTCCCTCCTGTGCATCGCCACCTGCCTGACGTGCAAGCCGATCTTCTTCCTCCTCCTCAGCATCACCAGGCGGTTGCAGTTCAATGTCAGAGGGCAGAGGCACGTTCCATCTGATGCACATGTTGTGCAGCATGACACGTCATGATGATCTTGGCCACCTTCTCATGCCCGTATAGGAGTGCCCCACCCGACCTGCTGAGGCAGCAAAACTGTGCCTTCAACAGGTCAAAGTCTGCTCGATCACCACACGGGTACGGGTATGTGCACGATTGTAGTCCTCTTCGTGCCTGTTCTGCGGGTTCCGGACAGGGGTAAGGAGCCGCCTCTTCAGGGGATAGCCAGAATCACCTGCATGGGTGCAACATTGGTTATGTGTAAGTGATTTCATTAAATGGAACATGTACCTATTACTCACAAGCCTGCAGTTATTTGTTGCTCACACCCACATATCCCTGCACGAATGGAGATGTTCAAAGTAACCCCAATGTGTGAAGTCACATGGTCCACAGGTGTGGGTAGCATCGTCTAGTTGATGCAGGGTGTCCTATTGCTTGCTAGTGTTCACGCACTGTGGTTGCCTACGGCAGTTGTTGCCATGATCTATGTGATGTGTAGTTAATCGTATGCATTAATCCTGTCACCATTGGCTCCAGACTCTTAATGATCTGCCATTCGACGCTTGATGTCCTCATGCTGGCATACTGCACTTCTGTGGTGGTGTGCCAGTGACATTCTGTATATTGGCTTCGTGTGATTCCTTTGTGCGCACTCATGGACGCATGTCCGGTGTGATGATGTTCAGCGGTCATTTGCACTGGGCATACTGACAGCATGTTGCTGCATTGTGTTGCAGAGGGCACGGTCTGATGATGTGCAGTGTACGTGTTGATGGATATGGCATGGTTGCATTACTGGCATGTTGTCATTGTTGTGCAGTTTACGTCTTGCATATTGGTTTCAGGTGTCCGGTTCAGTCTGGGATGCTTTGGGGCACAGTGTATTTCTGTATGGGCATCGTCCAGTCTCTCAACTAATACCTCCCAGGTGAAGTATGCATCCCCCCCTCCTTTTCACCCAGGTGAAGAATGTATCCCCCCCCCCACAATCTCACCAGATGAAGTATGTATCTCCCCCTCCACCCAATCTCACCCAGGTGAAGTATGAATCTCTCACCCCCCCAATCTCACCCAGGTGAAGTATGCATCTCCCCCCCCAATCTCACCCATGAAGTATGCATCTCCCCCCATCACACTGCCATGTGCTTGCCATGCAACTCACCAAGTAGCCAGGAACGTTGTCCGGCATGTCGCTCCATGTAGCGTGGTATGGTGGAGTTCCGCAGGACCACTAAATCATGGGTTGATCCGGGAAATCGGGCACAACAATGTGTGATGATCTTGTTTGAGTCACAGACCATTTTCACGTTGATTGAGTGGTATAGTGTACGATTGCGGTACACTGCCTCCATGTCATGTGGGACCACCAATTCCACATGGGTGCAGTCGAGGGCATCGATGCAATTTGGGATGCCTGCCGGTGCATGGAAGCAAATTTTGGTGTTGTAGATCTCCTGGGCAGTCCGTGGTAGGGATATGTGGTCGGTGTAAAGACCGGAGAGGGGGTCTGCACTTCTGCTCTCTATATGGTAGAGGGGATGCACAGAGACCCCTGCCAAGATTCTCTATTACAGTAGCAATGGACGAGCAATCAAGGCCTAGCTTCTCGGGAGGTGATGCAAGCCGGTTCTTAAGTACAGTGTAGTCCCCGAGCACCCACGAAGGAATGCCCACACACTGTATCAGTTAAAACACAGTCTTTATATAATTAATATTAAAGGTCATATACACGATCACGATAACTCCCTTTGTACTCCGAAAATCACCAATGGTAAATATGTACATTTCTAAAGTGGTACCACTAACATTACTCGCTCTTATTAAAGTGCATATGGTCAGAATGACACACAGATCAAAATGAAGAGGAAACCAGCATTAGAGACAGGAAGGAAAGCAGGATGGTTGAGCAATAGGCAGAGTACTGGTAACTAACGTTAAACACAGCTCTGTGTGGAGATCCCCCCACCTGGGCAACCTGTAGAAGAAAGATACAAGCCCAGTCCATAAAATGTTCACCCCTAGACTTCCCAATAGTTATGCAATCCCAAAGTACCTTGGTGTTGTAGCGTTCTGCGTCGGGGAAATCGACAACCCTTCTTGAGTGTCTTCCCTTTCAGGCAGGAGTCACGGGTCGTTGAACGTCCGACGGAGAACAGGTCGAGCTACGATGGTGAAGTGGCCGCATCGTTCCTAGCGGTGCTCGTTGACGGAGAAGCGTAAGCATCCTGCAAGGAAGAGGCGTGCTGGGCACCTCGGTGTCGATATTTCTGGACCGCAAAGAGTTGAAGAACTGTGGCCCAGCAAGGGCGTCGAGTCGTCAGCGTCTCTGTGGTCTTTGGGTGGTGGGAAACCCACCGGCGGATGCTTCTCAGCGCGTTGGCGGTCAGGCCTTCTCCAGCAGGATACAGCGGCGACGATGCGGACAAAAGCGTCCTTGGATAAATGAAGTTTCTTAGGCAACGGGAGCACGGCGGCTCCAGTCGGCGACAGTGACGGACAACATTCCGGACACTTCTCCTTGGAGTTCCGCAGCAGTCCCTGTATCGGGTCGGCAGCCTGTCGAGGGTCTGTCTACCAGGGAGTTTAGGCAAAGATCAGCTGTGCACATTGGTCCCTCGTAGCTTGGGAAGAGGGCGCCTTACCAGGTCCTCTCTGGGTCAGTTCTTGAAGCACCGCAGCTTTCAGATTGCAAAGGAGAGCAACAGCAATTCTCCTCGTCCAGCAGGGCTCAAGTTTAAGCTTCACTCCAGTTACTCGTCGTAGTGGACTTCAGCTTCTGAACACGATTCCTAGCAGTTAGAGGTCCCCAGATATACTGTTGATCTCCCATTCATTCCGCTGGGTCGCACTCAAGCATCCAATCACAACTACGGGCATGCATGCAGGCAGTCAACCAATCAGGTACACGAGGTATTCAGGCCATTCACTTCTCTCCAGACACTCACAACAAGTTATGTGTATTGGGACAAATAACGAGCCATTCAACACTCCAAGCTGCATTCATACCGGTTTTGGGCAGGGCTGTCTCAACCATTGTGTCAAACACCAGATACTAGACAGTCACAACATAGAATGTATATTCGTCACACACTCCATTCACCCAGGTCCCACCCACAGGTGTACCCACAACATACGGTCATTGAGAAGGCTCCAGCCAGTCTGGTTGGCACTTCCCCACACTACCATATACAGAACTTCCACCCAACAGCCAGTCAAGGGGAAGGGACAGAGGCAGGGCTTCCCGGGACTTCGGGAAGATCAGGGAAACAGGTGATGGAAGACAAGAGGCCATGGGGGCCATTTTGTCTCCATCAGGAATCTACCGATTCCAATGACAGGGCCTGGGCATCCCAAAATGGAGGACGCTCAGGGCACCAGTCATTTCAGCATGGAGCTGCCACCAGCCTGTACCCTGCTCTGTGGGTCACACACAGGTGCCCAAAAACATACACTAGGGGCACAGGGTTGTACCCCTACCCATGGGTGCCATAAGGGTATCCCAGGGGTATGTTCACCAAACCAAAAGAGAGAGAGCTGCACCTCCAGGAGTCCCACATGAACTCCTGCGTGGAAAACACGACAGAACACACGATAAAAAGCAGTAAAGCACAAGGATACGGAGGCCCTGTCCCTCCGATGCATTTCCAGCATCACAGTCGCTTATGTGCTTCAGGAGGGCATCGAGCACTTGTTTCAGCGTGCGTGAGAATAATGGTTGTGATATGCCATGCATCTGCCCCACCGTGTGCTGGTAGGTTCCTGTGGCCAGGAAGTGAAGCACAGACACCACCTTCAGTAGAGGGGGGATGGCGGTACGGATGTCAATGAGGCTGGCGATGTCGTTGTGTATCATGTCCACAATGGTGGTGATGGTGTCCCGGTCCAGACAGTACAGGGTGTGGATCTGCTCAGGGGTTAGGTTGAATGGACTGGCTCTGATGCGAGGGATTGGGGGCTGCCTGTGTGGTACAACTGCCTGCACTGGTGGGGCATGTTGTGCCTGTCCCACCCTCCTTCTCCTCCTGTGTCTCCTCTGTGCTGCCTGTTGTTGTTGTTGTTGCTGGTGTAGCAATGCAAGCAAGTCCTCCAGCCCCAGTATTGCTACTAGTATTGGAATCATTTTGGTGTGGGAAGGGGTGTGGTGTGCTCCTTTTGTGCTGGCCCAGTCTATATTGCCTCCACCTGTGCCGATTGTGTGCACCTGTGGCAGTTGAGAACATTGCACATGGCAGTTTACGGGTGGTTCGCGATGCCGGTATTGCCGGCATGCCGGTATCCACTTTTAGCGCCTTCTTGATGCCGGTATTTTCATGTCCGCCTGACTTGTGATGTCCTCCTGTTTACGGCATGCCGGTATTTCCGGCATGAAGGGCTGCATGCCTGCGCCCATGCCGCTATTAGAGGCACCGTTATTTACGGTGCCGCTAATAGCAGGTTGGCAGGTCGGAATAGCTCGGAGCGGTAAGCGATGCCGCTATTCCTTTACCGGAATCGTTTTTCCCTTACCTCCAACTTTGTAATGAGGCCCTATGTCAGTTACAGCTTTTCTTTACTTTTCAAAATGTTTTCTCTCTTACATAAAAGGGGGCACCTAGACTCTCATCCAGCATGTTAGGAGGTGTGTGTTGATCCCTCTCAGCATGGCATAAGTGGGCTTTTGGGGCACAGACAGAGCCTGACCTACCCCGGAGGAAGGGAGTTGTGAGGGACCCCAGTCTCTGACTCCCCCGTAAATGTGAACAGGCCTGACAAACTTGCTACCACTGTTACCTCCTTAATGCCCATCAGCCTCTGGTCTAGCCAGATTGACACTTTTATATAAAACCCTTGGAACGTCATACATGGTTCTTGAATTTTTGGACCATCCATGGCACTATATGAAATATAAAAAACCCTCTTACAGTACATCTCCCACTGGCCATACTAACAGCTACCCGTGCATTTGTTGATAATGTCATATGGCAACCTTCACATCCCCAGTAAAGAAAGATCACACAGTCCCTACAATGATGACCTGGCATAAGGGATGGCGTCAGGGTCTTTCAACCTTTTCAGTTGAAAGGAGCCCTCTTTTGTTCTGGGGCTTTAAATATGTCCTTTTATCCACTGACCTTACAAGCTGTGTTTGCTGGAGCCCTTCCGTCCATCACTTCACTTGGGGTATACAGAAGTGTTATCACCTCGTTGCCTTTTAACACCGTTTCCTGCACATCATCCACTTGCTGACAAAGAAGTATTTAAAGATTTTTCAGTGGGCATTTAGGAACTCATTTTAGAGTTCCAGCATTATTTGGTGGCAGGGACCTGTACACTTGCAATTTCATATGAACAGGTCCCCGTCAACGAATTTTGGTCATTTGCAAGCAAAGTGCAAAGGTGTAGTGCAAAAGGCGGTATAGAAACATATATGCTGCCTTTTGCCCTGCACTTTTGACTCTGCCATGCAAATGAAGTAAACGCTTGCTGCCACCTATGTGTGGCAGGCAGCGTTTAAAATGGATCCATATCGAGTCTGCCGCCTTTTGTGCAAAAAGCTGGTGTGATCCATAGGGACCCGGCGCATTTGCGCCCACTCCAAAATGCATGCGTGCGCAAATGCAAGAGTATTTGTGTGGCAGAGAGGAAGGGAAAGTTGCGTTCCGCCTCACTTCTCCACCATACAAATGAATGAAAATGTGGCGTGAATGAAAGGCATAAATGCCTGATTCACGTTACGCCATGGAGCAAACAGAACTCCACAGTGTTTAAGCTCCCTGTTGGCTGGCCGTCTCATGATAATCGGTGGCTATTTACCTCCAGCCGGGTTTGTCTCCATTGTAAGGTATACACGCATATTGTTTTCCGCTCTAAGCAAGGTTGAAATGGGCCACCACGCATCTTCAGCCTGGCAATGGTTGAACATGTGTGCATTAAGGTGTGAGAGATTAAGTGCCATTTGGTAGTCTTCAGGGATTTCCGGTGTTGCAGGTCATCTGAAGGATCAACACCCTCTGCCTCCAAGCAGACGGCTTTGGTCCTACTTTGCACCTGCCAGGCATCTTGATGCTGGATGGGCAAGGTGCCAAGCTCTGCAGGTTCTCCCTGAGGCAGAGGTCCGTCTGGCACCTCGTCCGCCAGCTGGCCTTACTCTTCACCACTTCCTTCTTTACCTCGTTGAGGTGGTCGTTGTGGCGAGTACACTGCTGTGTTGAGAGTAGATGGCGTGCTCTTCCTGTCAGTGAGCTTCAGGCCTTTGAGCCGGGCCAGCCACAGGTTCTCGTTTTTGGCACCGGGAGAGTTGTAAATTGACAGCATTTTGCACGTAGCACACATTTTATTTGAAAGTAAAAGCTTTCAACTTGGTACTGCGGGCCCATTGTGTGAGAAGGGGCTTAGGGCCGGACACAGGGACGTCATTTGGGGGTCGCCAGGGGTCGCAACCGGTGAGGTCAGGGTTTACAGTATAGACATGTCTGGCCAGGGATGTCATTTCACCAAAATGCCAGCGGTAGCGGAAGTTACATCACATGACCCTTGACCTCTGATGACATCACAGGAATTTATGTCATTTGACCCCACCCCGAAGTGGCATCACAGGAAGCCATGGAATCCATCATTTCACACCTTGACAAAACAGGAAGTGGCATCACATAGGATTGTTCCTAAGTACACTACGATAAATATGGTTACAATATAACTAATGTGATATACATTTCATACAAGACTGGATCACCATATGTAGCATTAATATCAGTGTGTATAGTCCCATGTTACCAAATTACTGTGAATGTAAGCAGACGTCCAACAAAACAAACTGGACAATTGTACATCACTCGGCCTAAGCTATAAACAGACAGAACATCTCAAAGAGGCCTAAACCCCAAAGTGCAGACATCTAGTGCCTGACAAGTGTCTGGCCACAGACTGGAAACCGCAACTGACCAACACAAGTCCAACCAACACAAGTCCAGCAGCTCCATGACATCACCCCTAGACAAGGTGGAGGACAACTTCCTGTAAATTAATTATCCCATTTTGCGTTTATCTACAGTGTGCCTGTGATGCAGGCCTGGCATATCTTGGCCAGGTCCCAGAGTACCGAGGCTGGATTAGTGGCAGAAGCCACTGGGGCACACCCCTCTCATCACATGCCCAGTGACTGAATGGATGTGCAAAGCAGACAACAAGAAACACTGATGAGATTTGCGTTCATGCTGTTCTGTCAGTACTGCAGGCTGCTCTTACCCATTCCCAGTTAACTAGACCTAGCCCTCATACCCTTCCTGCTTTTACAGTACTAGGCATGAGCTGCACAGACAGCCCCGCCTCTGAACCCAACCATTCAGTCATTCTTCACTAAAGGACTGCCAACCTGTTAGTGATGGCAGCGTCATGGTTTTTCCTGCATCCCTGTTATTTCTCAAGCTAACAAGATCGAGATTCAAGATGAAAAAAGCTGTGACACATGTAGCTGTATTTACAACTGCCTTTTTCAGGTGCAACGCAGATATCTGCTCTTGCCACTGCCACTTTGTCCAGTGGCCCAGGGGTTGCAAGGAGAGGTCTAGTGGTAACACAGGGGGAGCCAGGGGTAGCACCTGCTACCCCTACCACTTCCCAAATCACATCTGTGAACTAGAACATATTTCTATTCCCAGACCACTAAATAGTCTTTCTCTAATTAGAAAGGCATTTCCTCCTGGTAGAATCGTATCTGTCATTATGTTGCCATAAAAATAGAAACAAAAACCCAAATACAGGTCTTTCTCCTAATGCTTCCTCTACCGGAGTTCGTGTTTGTGCTTTTCACTAAGCATAGTGGTCTAATTGCACCGAGGTTTATCCGGGAAGAGGCGAATTATAGCCCCGGTGCCCGGGGGTATGTAGACCTTAGTCTGCAGAGTTACGGAAAAAGGGCATCAGAGCAGAAGAAGGATTATCAGGCTCTACTGTCATCTACTACTACTAAATGGGATGATGTGGAGTGAGCCCTGTTTTTATTTATATAACCTGTTGAAATCAATACAATGATGAGCTGTGTATAGATCAAACCTTAAACCCTAAAATAAATTGCAGAACAATAATGTGTGCTTCTAAAAACAAAGAGTTACACTGGCTAATGACTGAACAAACCCCAAGGTGTAAGGACAGTTGTGTCGAATAGGAGGGGTGTAAGGTATAGCCCGGTAGAATGGTAGGTAGGTAGGCACTACACCACCGGGCAATCTCAGCAGCGACTCCAAAAACTATAGCGGGGGATGGTCTACTGCACAATGTGCTACTAGCAGACATAGGTGGGTAATACACTTCACCTGCTTTCATATCTCCCTGTCACCCTTGCCCCACCTATTACTTGTCCCACTTGACGCCAGTGTTCCTGATGTCCAAGGACCACCAAGGGATTGTACCACGGTAGACTGGAGGATGGGTGCAGGAAAGCGGGATGGTAGGGCAAGGTGCAGGAGAGGGTCCCAACTCAAATCAATGCAGATCAATGGAATATGAACGCACAATAAAGATGGATATGTATACAGGATAACAATATTTTTAAAAAAACAGGAATACTTTGTTTTTGTTGTACTGCTTCTTTTTAGTTTTTAGTCTCGAGCTTTGCTGCGGATAGAATTTTGTAAAGTCTCAGCTTTTTGTGTAAAAAGGGGATAAAACACAAATAAGTCTGTACAGTACTCCTTATGTAGATCCATCAAAAAGATGACTAATTCCTCCAGTCTTCACCCTTGGTGCAGGAGTGACCCGAATAAAGACTGGAGCGGAGCAGGCCAGCAATCAGAATGGGTCTGCAGGTGTGAAACAGGTGATGCCATTGAGTGCCGCAAGAGTCTATATCCACAGATGGGATCCACAAGGAATTTGCCTCTGAAGAACAGGCCCTACCGTGGGTGGGCACTGGTTGGGCCTTTTCTCCTAAAGCAAAGCGCTAGAAGCATAGCCCCTCTGAGCTACTGGACAGTCGCTCAAAGGTGACTATGGTATATAAGTGGTTCTACCGCAAACAATTGACACAAATACCACTGGATCCCGTGACATGGGTGAACCTACTAGACATGGGAGACAACCTTTGCAAACTATCTGGGATACTTCTGGGTCAGAGTGCAGTTTCCACAAGATGTAGCTCAATTCAGTGCTCCCATGGACACCCTAGTACTGGTCTGCAGCCGTTGAAGTGAAGAATCGGCAACACGGTTGGTAATCGGAACTAAATCTTCAATGTTCAATGCACTGGCTGCACTGTGTTGGGAGATGGCAGGACCAATATATTCTAGCACACTGTCCATGCACCCATGTGCCAGCAGGCATGCTTACAAAGGGCTATCAAGCCCAAATAACCACAGTGTGAGACATTCGCACTGCAGTGTGAGACATTCGCACCACGGGTTCGGGCAGATCACTACCCCGGCTTAGAACACTGTGATGGTTCCTGGCAAAGTGCAACTCATTGGGGAGCAATTCCCAAGACGCCTTGTGATGGAGGTACCTGACCATGGGGAGCTGCGAGGGGAATCGGTGATACGGTAGGCTACGGTGGCAATGAGCATGAGTACCAGAAGACCATCATCATCAACATGACCACCCGGATCATCCAGTTCCCTGGATGCACCATCCTTGCATAGTTTGAACTAACCACTTAGTGGTGCAAATGTCTCCCACTGTGGTGCTTTGGAGTTGATAGCCCAAAGTGCAAACTGCATGGAAATTCAAATGGGTCAAGATTTCTGTGCAATTTTGCAAACACGTTGGTACAGACTGATCAATGATGTATATGCATGATCTCTGGATTCAGGCTTCTACATACACACATTATGCCCTCAAATGTAAAACTACTGAAACAAAGAAAAGAAGAAGACCCAATGTTTCACCTCGGGATTCTACATTTATAGTCTGTTTTATCTTGATTCCCATAGGGTTTGTGGCGTCCATTTGTTATTTGTATGATAGTCAGAGGTAGGCACCTATTCAACATTTCTTTGACCTGCTAAAACTGGAATGATTTGCTTATTCTTCTCAAAACATCCCAAAACACTAGTACATTTTCAGCATGTTCTTATCTGTTTATAAACAATGGCCAAACCACGGAGGGAAGAGGAATGATGGCGGATGACTAAAACATGGTGGGAGAGAGGAGGACCCCAGCAGCAATGTGAGAGCGAGGGACAAGCAAGAAGCACCAGATTTACATCCTGAGCAGAGCTGTGGGAGGAATTCCAGGAAGGGATAAGGATTAGATAGCATAGGACAGAGAAGCAAGGGACCTCACAACACATGCTAGAGAGAGCTGGGCGGAGACCCGCAGATATATAGCGAAGGGGAGAGATGCCAAGGCTACCTCAGAGTAGTTGAGAGGTTTCCTGGCTAGGAGAAGGATTTGAGAAATGTTAAAGGCTAAAAGCGAGAGGAACACATTACAGCGGTATAGTAGTGCAAGATTAGTTCAAGCCAGAACATGGAGAAGGAGTTCCAAGAAGCAGTGGGAATGTCAAGGAGAGGAAACAGCCAGCAGAGACCAGGAAAAAAAGGTTTCTAAGTCACGTTCAAAGCTATGTTCTTAGAGCCTATTGAGAAACTAACTGAAACGAGAAACTTTGCAAGCTGTAAGGTGAAGGCGAATTTCATGCTGGACAGACTGACTAAAAATGAAAACACTTCATACTAGCACTTGTAGGCCGAGTTCCTATAGTCATTTGAGAGACTGAGTGAAAAGAGAAATGCTCCATGTTGCAGGCAAAGCCCCTATGGCCAATAAAAAATAAATTGAAAATAGGAAACGCTGCATACTCAAGCTTGAAGGCTAAATTACTAGAGCCAATAAAAAATTGCATTTTGGAACTTCTGGTCATGCATTTAAATTGTGTTTAGGAATGCAAAAGAACGTGGTCTAAAATGCGAGGTCTATCAGAACATGATAAGAGAGCTCTGTTTCAGCCTATTATTTAGAAAAATGAGTATGACTGAAGTAGTGATGTTAGATGAGAAAAGTGGATAGTGGTTGCCTGAATTACTAGCTTTATGTAACCCACTTGTGGGGGAAAAGCCACACCAGGGATCCTTAAAAACGAAAAGAAAACAAAATTAGAGTGAAGGACCTTAGCAGGTGGTCGCACAAAGGATCCTTTACTCTAAAAAGTTTTTTAAATGTTTTGCCGGCTCGAGAGGAGAGAACGATTCAAACCTTTTAAAAGTAGGGTTGACTAGCACTCTGCTCTGCACTGTTTCACTGCTGCTGCCCCAGTTCTGGCTGAAGGTGCTCTCTTGACAGCCAGAGGAGCGATCTTGTCAGTATTCCACAGGTGGTAGGGGGAAGCATGCAGTGCCAGAGAGCTGTAAGTGGTGGGAATCACATAAATAAAGTATCACAGAGGTTAAAACCTCTTTATTTCAGGACCTTGCTTTGTGTCCTATGCAGGCAGAAGGCTAGGTGTAGGCAAACAAGCCACCTAGCCCTCAAATCCGAAGAAAGGAGCAACAGGACTACAACTCCCAGCAGCCTCGCTTGCCCGAGAGCCACTGGGAAGCTTCAGGACAATGCCCAGCTGATCGCGCATGCGCACCGTGGACAAGTGGAACGCCGCTTGCGCTACGGGATCTTGAAGAGTGAAGACGTGTTCCAGCGGGCTCCTGCAGGCAGCCATCAGCGGGGCCACACCCCGCCTGCGACTTCTGCAGGCCCCGCTCATCCCTCCAGATAAGCGCATCTTTCTGTTATTTGCTTACTGGCAGCTCGAGCACTCGTAGTGTGCTGAGCGCTCTTGTGGGAGTTCGAACTCCCTGACAACACGGTTCGGAGCCCGGCATTGTCTATATTTGACGCCGTGCAGCTCCGCACCCGGCGGTGAAGGCTATGCGACTCAATGGGTATTACCTTGCGGTTGTCCACCAGTTATCACCCCGAAACCGATGGGCAAACCGAGCGAGTGAACTAGACTTTAGAACAATACCTGCGATGTATGACCTACGACAATGACTCCTCTTGGGCGGATACTTTTTGGTTGGCTGATTTAGCATATAACAATGCTGTACATTCCTCCACCAAAGTGACACCGTTTTTTGGCACATATGGGCATCACCCACGGTTCTAGCCTGTACCCCATGCTATAGACGCTGTACCTGCAGTTCAAAACCATAGACAACACTTAGAAAAAGTATGGCATGTCATTCAAATAAATCTGGAGAAAGCTAAGCAAGCATATAAGACCTATGCAGACCAGAAAAGACAGACAAGTCCACCATACAAAATTGGGGATCGGGTATGGTTAGCCACGCGAAACCTACGTTTGCAAGACCCTAGGAAATTCCAACCCCGATTTGTGGGCCCTTTTCCCATAGAAAAGATCATAAATCCAGTGGCTGTTCGCCTGACCTTACCACCTAGAATGCATGTGCATCCGGTTTTCCATGTGTCATTGTTGAAACCTGCCCCAGCCACTGTGCACCTTAGAAAACCTCCACCCATAATGGTAAATGGTATCCCAGAGTTTGAAGTGAAAAGCATACTTGATTCCCGTGTTGTGCGAGGTATTTTGTATTATCTTGTGGATTGGTTGGGATATGGTTCTGAAGAATGCTCATGGGAACCAGCCACAGATGTTCATGCTTCCCGCTTGGTCCGTACGTTTCACCTGAACAATCCCTCTAAACCAGGACCTGTTGGGAGGGGGAGTACTGTCAGGATTCCACAGGTGGTGGGGGGAAGCATGCAGTGCCAGAGAGCTGTAAGTGGTGGGAATCACATAAATAATGTAACACAGAAGTTAAAACCTCTTTATTTCAGGACCTTGCTTTGTGTCCTATGCAGGCAGAAGGCTAGGTGTAGGCAACAAGCCACCTAGCCCTCAAATCCGAAGAAAGGAGCAACAGGACTACAACTCCCAGCAGCCTCGCGTGCCCGAGAGCCACTGGGAAGCTTCAGGACAACGCCCAGCTGATCACGCATGCACACCGTGGACACGTGGAACGCTGCTTGCGCTACGGGATCTTGAAGAGTCAAGACGTGTTCCAGCGGGCTCCTGCAGGCAGCCATCAGCGGGGCCACACCCCGCCTGCGACTTCTGCAGGCCCCGCTCATCCCTCCAGATAAGTGCATCTTTCTGTTATTTGCTTACTGGCAGCTCGAGCACTCGTAGTGTGCCGAGCGCTCTTGTGGGAGTTCGAACTCCCTGACAACACGATTCGGAGCCCGGCATTGTCTATATTTGAAGCTGCGCAGCTCTGCACCCGGCGGTGAAGGCTATTGGAGTCGGGGCACCGACAATATTAACCCTTACTAACCCTACGGCCGGAGCACCGGCACTGTTAATCCTACGGTCGGAGCACCGGCACTGTTAACTTGCTAGTCTAGTTAGCCGGAACTCTGGCACTGTTAACCCTTGCTTCTTCTAACATTCAGTGTTGTTTGCGTTAAAACCGGGTTCCGGCGGTATAGGTTGTGTTCTCTATGGCTTAAACCTTAATTCCTTGATGTACGCTCACTTCTGTTTTTGGTTCTTTGTAGCGGAGTTCCGTTGTTCGCACAGCACGATTAGAACATTGGTGAATTAACCCCGAGTCGCCTGCTGCACAACCGAAGCTAAGTGCTTTCATTTTGTCACAACCAGTGTTTATTAGTATATGTTTGTGATCCTATGTTCATGCTAATCAGTGGGTATGTTTGTTGTAATACTCATTTAGCCAAGAGAGTATAAAAGTCAATGCAGTTTAATTGTGAACTATTGTGAGAGTCTAGGCAGTGTATCATCCAGGTTAAGTAAACATGTGAAGGAGTGAAAGGGCGGAGTTTCAGCTGTCATATGAAACCCCAGGAGGGGCATCACATCTAAACCTCTCAAACTTTCCTTAATCCTCCCATTTCCATTTCCTACCATGTTTCCCGGTTTTCCTAACCACCCCATCCTATCCAACCAGCGGACTCTAACCCTCTTTCCCCGGAGGGTCAAGGAAGCCTGTGTTGCTAACACTCCAGGCCCCAAGACCCAACGGGGAGATAGGTGTACGTGCTACCTCCGCGCAAGGCCAAGATCGTGACAGTTCTAAATCATTGCCGCCCCGCCCCCCCCAGTGTCCCTCTCACCACTGCCAGGCCCCTGTACATCGCAATTACCGGCGCTCCCCACAGTGGGGAGTAACCAATGTTCTCAGGTCTCCCTGGCCACAAATAATTAATGGGGCCACCCCCTGCCAGGCGGCCCAACAGAACTCCCCAGCCCATACCTGGTAGACTCAGCCGGGCTGAGGAGAGTTGTGGGAGCCTCTCACATGGTGCAGTCAATGCCGGGCTGCATCTGAAATTCGCAGCCCGGCCAAATTCATCAAGGGACTCCCCCATGCTGCTGACATTTGCTGGTCTGATCCTATCATATGCAGCTCAGCCAAAGTACACGCTTTGGGGACCCCCACATAAGTGCTGCTGCCTGCCTCTACAAAGAATAGTTTCCCTGACGGAACCCTTCTCAGAAGAACATCATGCATCAGCAAGGACCTTGAGACAGCCATAGCCAGGCTCTCTCCCAAGTAAGGAGCATATATGTCGCTTTTTTTTTTTTTTTTTACAGAGGACTACATAGAGACTTTGTACATATTTCTAAGGATTTTTAAGGAACTGTTTCATATAGGTAAAAGCAGTCTTTATATTTTTTCAAGGTTTAGTTGAACAGCTGCTTCGGGTTAGTTAATATTGTAAATAGTGTCTTGTGTTTTCCCACTTTCCTACAAAACGCACAAAAAACCTGCAAGTGTAACGGAATAGAAAAGTATAGTTGACCAAAGAACAACTAAAGAACCGTACACCAACATCTTTGTCGACCTTTCCTTTTGGGTTCTACTTATTCTAATCTAGTTTCTTAGGGATTTTGAGAAAAGACATACTACACTAACCTGTGTCTTTCGATCCCTTCTCTATGTTTCACCAAGGTGATCATGAACACAGGCAAGCAGTGTTTGGGGACAGGCACAAGGCAGGTAAGAAGATAAGTTAAGTGATTGGATTGCATTTGTTTTATTTCAAATATAAATTATATCCATAAAACATACAAATATATAGTCATAAAACTATAATAAACTTCATAAGAGTAATACCACAGTCAGTCATTGTCATGGTGTAGTCCAATGAGTATAGATCTTTTTTCAAAGCAGAATGTAAAAAAGACGCAAATTTAAAAGAACTGCTTCCGTCATTGGCTGACCATGACAGTGGAAAGGCACGGCGCCATTTCCTAATGCCAGAGACCTTCATGCGATCATTAAAAACATGCGTGCACAAATCATTATGTAGAGGACAAAAGATCACTAAATTGCTCAGTGTTTCAACAGCGCCACATAAGCAGGCAGCATCCGTCCACGGCCTAGCAGCCCATCTTCTAGTTACTGCCTTAACATGTATTACATTTAGCCTAGCACGGATCAATAATGACCTGTGATACGAATTCATCACAAAATTAAGATGTGGGGCCATTGCTAAAGAGGGAGACTGTGATATTCTCTGCTGTTAGCACAGTGTGCCAACAACAATGATTGTTAAGACGGCCCAGGAAAGTCCTGGGTTGCCCAAATGATATGGAGTTGGTCAAAACCAGACTAAATAACAGTAGTAGGCAAAGTCCAAGGCAAACCCCAGCTTTATTAGCATCAGAATAAAGCAGGGACAGCATACAAGCATAACATTATGTGTGCTCTCGCATTGTACATAAAATACAATGGTTTATATATTCAAAATTTTTCATAACTCACATCATACTGTAATCCTAGTTACCAAAACCTACGGGGAACGGGCATGGATTAGTGGTGGTGATTACATATACATTTTATAGGGATTACATTTCTGATGGTTCTGCCTGAGACCACGTCTAAATTGATAAAGTTAAAAAGACATCATTTCTGCAACATGTAATTGACTGGCAACTTACTTTATGGGCGGTGTAACATTGGAGATTTTTATTGGTTGTCTTCTTACGAACCAACCTTGGACAATTGACAGGTCATCAAGAAATGAGCCAGGCAGGAGTAGGGGAAGATAGGTCCACAAACTGCTTTCCTTTCAATTTACCTTCCCTCATTTTAATGCCATGAGCCATGGTGTTCTCTTTGTATTTGGCCTCTGTGGCATCTCGTGCCTGGGGATATGTGTAAGAAGTAAGGCAGGGGTCCTATCTGTGCTCGTTGTTAATGAATAGACAGTGTTCTTCAATTTTGGGTCACGCGTAATGGGACCAGGTTTGAAATTATTTCACCCTTCATTTATTGGGAGTTTAGCTAATATTGATACAAGTGATATGTTTTCTCTTGCTATTGGGGACACTCTTGAGTTATTTGTCATTGAGTCTTTTGGCTTATAGTTCTCCTACACCTGGCTTACAAAGGCTGGTTGTACTCTTATAAAACCTTAAGTAATCTGAGAGTATCCTTCTTGCGTCCTGGGAATTGCCATGTCATGCTTTCACTGCAATGTTCTGGCCCTCCCTTAATTTGTGGAAAGCTTGAATGTGTTTGCCAGCTCCTCCCTGAACTCTGCACATATCTGTATTTCTTTGTTTTCAGCATTTTGTGTTCTTTCTAAGCCTTGAGGCCTTTGTCTATTGGAAAGCGTGCTGCAGCTTCCATTGTAAAAAATATGGCTGTCCATTACACTTGCATTTCTATGTTAGTGAGCTATATTTGCATGTTGTTTATGTTTCATACAGCTTATACATTACTTATATTA
This sequence comes from Ambystoma mexicanum, assembly GCF_040938575.1. Lineage (NCBI taxonomy): Eukaryota > Metazoa > Chordata > Amphibia > Caudata > Ambystomatidae > Ambystoma > Ambystoma mexicanum. The sequence continues at coordinate 885,592,384 of NC_090934.1, read as the reverse complement.
GTATTCTTCAGGTTTTATGGATGCTATGTTAATATTCTTCATGTATAAATGCATATATCAACAAATGTACACATTCTTCATGTTGAGGGAATATTTGCTTCATGGCTAATGCATGCACATATAATGTTGCAACGTTAGTTTTATTACTCTTGCATTCTTTAGCTCAGATTGTGTCCATAGCCTGCTGTATCTGCCAAGGATAAGGGCTGTACAGTTGTGTTAGTGAGTAGTAACATTTCTCACCTGTGTAGTATTGGGCAGGGGGAGGGGCAGAGGTTATGGATGATGTTTCATCTGCCTCCGAACACTCCCCCTTCTGGTCGAGTCTTCGACCAAACTCTCCTTTCTACTCTCCCGCACATAGGGCTCTTTGGGTATTCATATTTTAGTCATCCCTTAGGCATCCTGTATGTCTAATGTGCTCATCCACACTCCAGGTCATATAGCAGCATTCCCCATTGGAATCACAATATACTCAGTGCTTGGTGTAATTGTGAGGGTCATGAGGACAAATACATTTTGATTCTGTAGGGGCAATAGGACTTTCCATAGCTTGGGTACAGGGGAGGTCATCTGTGTGGGTATACTCCTGTATGTGAGTATCCAGGACCATAACTATTTTTTCATTCCTACTGCCTTTTTGGCATTCCTTTTGCAGTGACTTGTTGCAATTCTTATATCACAGAAGGCAAATAGTACTAGTACTAAAATGGTCATCATTACCTTGAATGCATTAGCCAACCAGGAGGGGATCCATGAGAACAAGTAATTAAACCAGACATCATTATCAATATCCTCAACCTCCTCCACCATTCTTGTGTGTATTTCTATTAAGGTGGCTATGGCTTCTGTGAGTGTTCCATTTTCTTCATTGTGGGCGGGTGTGTACGTACAGCAAGAAGGCCCAATTTATGCATGCATGTCCTCCACCATAGCTGTTTTCAGATCGAGAACGTACCTGTTCTAGAAGGTCATGAAACCTTTTGACCTCAGCTCTTCTCTTATGGCATTAAAGCCTTTCACAGTTGTATTTATAGTATGCAATAGTTCCCAATGGGTAATTTGCAGCTATTTTGCATTTTTATTGGCTTGCAACCAAATAGTAAAGAGGGATGTAAGGAATATCACTGTTCTACTGAACAATTTATGCTCATCTGGAATGTTGTCATAGGCGTCTGCTATCTTTGCCAAGTTATAGTTATTTCTTCTTGTGCACTTAAGTGTAAGGGACCTCTTATGGCTTCTGTGTGTGTGCATTTTGGGAAACTCACCAATCTGTAATTCACTTTGGGGAACACCTAAAGCTGGTGTACTTATTGCCACCAGGGACATATCCCTACCAATTTTGAAGGGAACTGCATGTAGGCCCAATAGTAGTCGATTAATACAGTGGGGCCTATTTTCCTGCCAGGCACATCAAAAATGCATTTACACCCTTTGTTTTATCCTACTTTCACTGGGCCAGTATTCCTGAAACATAATGTGGCATTCTTCATGGGTATTATGGATAGGGGACCTGCTTCATCATCTACCCATGTGAGCATGTTGGAATATTCAGTCCATCCTTTGAGGCATATATCATTTGCATTTTACACCAGCTCTACTGGTACTGTCAGAGGTGCCTTGCACCTCATCATTCCTTCGACCCAACTGTGATGCTGTAAATGCATTGGAGGGACAGGGCCTCCCTGCCCTTGTTCTTTAGTCCTTTTTTGTGTATATTCTGCACAGGAGTCCATGGGGGATTCCTGGCAGTGCAGCTCTTCCTCTTTTTGGCTTGGTGTACAGATCCTTGGGATACCCTTATGCTACCCATGGGTGGGGTTACAACTCTGTACCCCTAATGTATGTTGTTGGGCACCTGTGTGTGGCCCACAGAGCAGGGTATGGGCTGGTGGCAGCTACATGCTGAATTTGACAGGTGCTATGAGTATCCTCCATTTTGGGATACCCAGGTCCTGTCATTGGAATCAGTTGATTCCTGATAGGAGACAAGATGGCCCCTGTGGCCTCTTGCCTTCTATTGCCTGTTACCTTGTTTTTCGCAAAGTCCTGGGAAGCCCTGACTCTGTTCCTTCCACCTGTCTCTCTGTTGGGTGGAAGTTCCATATATGGTATAGAGGGCAGGTCCAGGCCAGACTGGCTGGAGCCTTCACAGTCACTGTATGTTGTGGGTACACCCTTGGGGTGGGACCTGGGTGAATGGAGTGTGTGACCAATGTGCACTTCTTGTTGTGGGTGTCTGGTTTCTGGTATGTAATATAATGAATGAGACAGCCCTGCCCGAAACTGGTATGAAAGCAGTGTGTAGTGCTGAATGGCTGGGTACTTGTCCCAATACACACTCCTTGTTGTGAGTGCCTGAGAGGGAGGAGAATGGCCTGAATGCACGGTGAGCCTGATTGGCTGCCTGACTGCTGAATACCCTTCTGAGTGATTGGTTGCCTGCGTGTGACCCAACAGAATGAATGAGAGTCCAAACAGTGTATCTGGGGGCCTCTCACTGCTAGAAGTCGTTCAGAAGCTGAAGTTGATACTTGCTGCTTATCCTTGAAGCCCAGCTGGAAGAAGAAGACTTGCTGCTGCATTTGCTTTGACATGATCCGAAACCTGTCGAGTTTGTTGAGGACTGATCCAAGAGAGGACCTGGCTAGGAGACCTCTTCCTGAGCTACGAGGGAACATTGTCCACTGCTAACCTTCACCGAAGGTCCCTGGAAGTCAGACCCTCGACATTCTGCCGACCGGAGACGGGGACCGCTGAGGAGAACAAAGAGAAGCACCAGACATTCCGTCCACCATCGTCGACCAGGGTTCACTGGATTGCTATAACCGCTGGAGGGCCGTCGAAGCCGTGTTGCCCAGAAGTGGGGACCACTTGACGCCGTGCCGCCGATGACCAGAACCGCAATACTGCATTGATTAAGACACTTTGAATCCAAGGACGCTCTCACCTGCACCATCGACCGATTTGTCCCTCTGGAGAAAGTCAAGGCCACCGACGTGCTTAGGAGCATCTGCCAGTGGGTTTCCCGCCTCCCAAAGAATGCAGAGACGCTGGACGCCTTGACACCCTTACTTGGCCAAAGTTCTTCATAGACTCTTTGCGGCTACGAACCCTTTTCATTGAGGTGCACTGCCCGCCTTGTCTTTGCAGAAGGTCCATGACCAATCGCCGACGAGCACTGCCAGGACCAAAGCTGCTGCCTTGACGCCATCAAACCTTTTCATCAACGAGTATGTACGGAACTCTCGACGCCAAGGTTGTTAAGTGACCTCAATTCAGCAATCCAACTAAGTCAATGCCAAGCCTGGGATGCCCAAGGGAAGCCCTTATTTATATATTTTTATGACAAGTTCATGGATCTGGATGATAAACCCTTGTATAACGCCCCTCTCTTTGAATCCCCATGACCTCACTGAGCCAAGGAGTAGGTTTGTTTTACAAATTAAAAGATTTGAAAATTAAACAATATATATATATATATCACACTTTTTTAATAAATTAATATTTGATCACACACTTATGAATATGACAGTGATCAACAATGAATAATATTATACTAGCACACTTTTGTAATCACTTAGGAGTTGGTATAGAAAGGATAAGGTAGCCGAGAATGCTTTTATGGTTTCAAGGAAAAACAATGATGGAAAGAATGCAGCACAGAAATAAACTGCTATGGTTTCAACAAGAGAGAATATAATAACTTTTCCCCTTGTGGCAATTCACTCCCCACCTATGCAGTATAAATAGATGGAAGGGGAGCACACAATTTTCAGGAATACCATCAAATGCAATACCAATTCAGTTCCCACCTAGCAAGCTTAGAGCACAGGGATGATTTTAAAACACAGGCAAATATACTTTTCATGGGATTTGCAATGGAGTGAAAATATGCTAAAAATGATTTTAATTCCCTATAGGAGATTCAGGGTAGGTGGTAGCTACTTAAGATTGGTTCAGGTCAACACTACCAATTATTCAGGAATGGTTATCAGATTGAAACGAATCTCAGCAATGCAAGCAAAAGCAGCTATTTTTTTTACAAGTGGTGAAATTCAGCTAGTTCGAGCATGATTACGGAAAAACTGAAAGTCGGTTGTAGGCTTGTTGGAAAGCTTAGATCCTTAGCTTTAAATCTCGTACCTAGCACAAACGGATCAAAAGATAGACTTTTTTGTGAAGGTAGTTTCTCGAAATTAAAATAAACTTCAGAATGACAAAATGACACTTTTACAGGTTTAAAATCACAGAATTGACACACGATTTCTTTGATGCAGTTCTGGACAGGTTAAAATGGTTTGAATCAGATTATTTTAGACTAAGAGATTGGTCCTGGCACAGATTTCAGGATACTCACTCCTAGTCTTGGAAGGAATGGGCCTCCGTCACCGATCTGGTCAACATGTTTGGACTGGACTCCGGGCGGTTGGTTCTGAAGTCACAGCTATCTGGGTCAGCTCTGCTCTGCTGGTCTGGATCTCTGGTTCTGGCAAAAGTTTTTGGCACTGCACAGCGGTCTGGTCTGGGTCTGGTCTGGTCTTATGGAACTGGATCAAGTGGTTCTGGATACAGCATTGCTTTCTGGGTTCTGGCACAGGGTTCTAGCCAGAATCAAACAGCACAGCCCGGGTGCTGAAGAGTTGAGTTAGGTTGCAAAAGATTTTGAGGCCTGCTGAAAAAGGATTCAGCTGGTGGTTCAGGCCCCTCTGCTACAAGTTCTGGAGTCTGGATTCTAAGTTCTGGTTCTGGAGTCTTCTGGATATTGTCTGGTCCGGCAAAATGCTTCGCAAGAAATTAGTTTGAAGTGGAAAGTGAATGTCCCTACCTCGGTCTCAATGACTCCTTTTTTGTCTTTTGAAAGTGGGTGGGGAGGCTGACTTTCTATGCCCCACCCTATGAGGATCCTGATAGGCTAGAGAATTCTCTGTGCTCTCACTGGGGAACTAAGTTGTGAGTCTGAGTGATGCTGCCATTTTCCAATCTATTGAAGAAACGCCCCTTCGCTTTTACTGAGAAAATCAATTTTACCCAAAACACATATTTCCCAGATACACAAGTTGTTGAAAATACATGTACACATGATGGATGAATTAAGACAGGTCTCTGATCAAGCCCCATGTTCCTGCGAGCTTGGGTTCAGAAATGACAACATTTTGCGCTTTTTAGTAGCTTTTGCAACATTGGTTTTTCCTCAAAATTTACACAGAGGTACAACCCCTCCCTGAGCACATTACAATAAGTTTTCAATTCTCTAGTGTCAGCACAGTGTCTGCAATATTAATAAATAGCGGGGTTCGGTCTTAGAGCGTCACACAGAGTGGTGTTTAGTCTCAAATTGTAGGTACATTTTTCATATTAAGAATCTCCAAATTGTACATATCTGTAAGCTTAATACAATATTTTATAAGCAATTAAATAACACATACATTTGCCCTTAATGGAATTCACATCTGAGTCTGGATCCGCCCCCCCCAGAAGCTTGGCTTGCCTCAGAGATCAGATGTCTTGTTTCTCCCAGAGCAGTGTTGACAGTTAACACCCAAATCAGCATATCCTATTCGGTGGAAAGAGGCTATTTTTCCTTTCTGCCAGGCTGCAGGAAACTCTCCTCCCCTCCTAATTTACATGTCAAGGCGATATCCTGTACTGTTGGTGGTAAGAGCAGGTGTGAAGACTTCCCATCCTCTTGAACTTTTAATTGAATCAGACTGTCTTCTTGTGAGGAGTTCTGGGAAGAGTAGGTGTTACAAATTCTCATTGATCAGCAAGCCTTTGAAGTTCAGGCTGACTCAGGTTCCTTTTGCAACTCCTGAAATACAGGTCTCCTGTCAGAGTTTAGATTGCTAGCACCGGTAAGTGTCAAATGCCAGTACTGCACCCATTTTTGGAAGCTGTCTTGAATTAATACATTTCAAAAAGAAAGGATTTTACTTGATAGTATATGATCCTTGCTTAACATGGCATTGATGTGGATCTGCAGTAGAGTAAAGTCAAACACTCAACCAGAGTTGGATTTTTGTTTGGTGGTTTCGTGCCCATGATCTTAGCAATTTTTGACATGAATAAAAACAGATTTTGAACAGAACCATCTTTCTTTGCACTGGTTTTTGCTCTGTGTGTAGCCCATCACGCTCGCACTGGTGGGTGGCAGGTCAGGTGACCATTTTGGTGTGCGCAAAACTGCACAGTTTTCCTGGATTCTGGCGCAAATGTGGGCTTTTCCGCCATCTTGGATTTTCTAAGCCCACAGAACCAAATGTTGTAGCATAATAGTTCAAACGTGGGTCAAGACACCCGACAAGGTTCATATTCTTCGAGGCCTATCGATGATCCGTGGCTCCTGCCTTAAAGGGGGCCACTCAAGAAGGATCCATTGATGCCTCATCGAAGAACTCTGCTATTCCAGGTACATTTGAGGTGGTAGAACTATTTAGAAGGAAATAAGACTCATATTGAACAATATATGGACTGGGCTTGTTTTATATCTTTATTTAGGGGTTGCCCAGGTGGGGGGATCCTCATACAGAATTGTGGCTGGTGGTGGGGCCCCGTATTCTGCCTATTGTTCTAACCAACCGGCTTTCCTCCTATGTCTATTGTTGGTTCACATTATTAACTGATTTGTATGACATTTGAACTGAGTACAGTTAATGCATTTTAAAGGAATCCAAGAGTAATTGTGGTACCACAGAGAAACTGTATATATTTGCCATTGTAGATTAACCTGAGCACAAAGTGTGTTATTGTGATTGTGTATATAACCTTGAACCTTATTTATATAAAGACTGTGTTATCACTAACATAGTGTGTGGACATTCCTTTGTGGGTGCTTGGGGACTACACTGTACTTAAGAACCAGCCCGCATCTCGTCCTGAGAGCTAGCCCTTGATTGCTTGCCCACGTTTACCAAATAGAGAATCTTGGCTGGGGTCCTCTGTGCCTCTCCTCTGCCATATAGAGCGCAGGAGTATAGACACCCCCCTCCATTCTTTACACCAACCTTCTGAGGTAAATACCTGTTTATATATTAATAACTGGGGTCTTTCCCAGCACACATGTATCTCTTTCCCTGTGGCATTTGTGCACTGTTATAACTATGGTCCATTGTTTTAACCTCTCCTCTATTCGGGCCTTCTAATGTGTATTGCATCACCCTATTTTTTCTTCCAGGATCATCCATCGTAGCTTTTTGTTTTATGTAGCTATCCTCATAAGGGAACGTCTTTTTTTGTCATCCATCGCAAGGTGGCCCATCTTCCCTGGAATTGCCCCCTAGTTGTGCACAGTGCTAGGTACGTTAGGCATTTCACTCTATTTGCAGGTATTTCTTTGCCCACAAATGTCCTGGAAGCTGTCATGGCATAGGGGATGTCCGAACTGTTATTAATACAATGATATAATTGCTCCCTTTCCGGCACTGGCCTTCCCCCATGTGGCCAGGGGACGGCAGCCACTACCTGAACCTGACCCCAGTGGCGGGTATATGATTGAGGATCAAAAAGGGGGAAGACAGCCTCAGGGAGGAAGTGGTGGTACCAGAGGAAGAGCCATGGTATCCCCCTTTCCCCTTAAAGGATGAATCTCCCATACAAAATATTTTAATGGCCTATTGTGAATATTTCCCTGCTCCGTCAAAGGCGAGTGCTGCTTTTCCCTCAAACCAATCTTCAAACCAACTTTCAAACACTGACTTGCCCTCAGAACATGATAAAACTATTCCTCAAATGTTTTCATCCAAGTTAGTTAAAAGGAACTACACTTCCCAGAAACACCTTAACACTGTGACGAAGAAGAGGAATGGAGGAGTACAGAGCAGGAGAAGCCCCGAGCACAGGCAACGTTCAAGTTGTTGGGAGTGTGCATCTGTGCCCAGAATGTTTAAAATAAGATCACCAGAAGAAATGGCAGACTGCTGGTGGGAGCAGGCTGCTGCTCTTTTGGGTTACTGAGGAGCTGAGAGACTGACATTGGAGTCAACCGACTCAAATATTAACCAGTGAAAGACTGCACGCAGAAGATTCCATGCGGGAACGCCAGAAGCAAGTGCAGAGCTCCTGCACGTTCTCCGGTGGAAATAAGCAGCAAGACACATACCGGATATCCACAAGGAAAATAGAAGCCCAACCAAAACCATAGGAAGCAGGAAAGCCAAAAGCCAAGCAGCGCGAGGAAGAGAGCATCCAGCAGCTGTCATCAGCGGGCTGTGAAAAGAACGGGAAACGCCATGAAGAGCTGGTGAGACAAAGGGGAAACCGAGGCATGTTTTTGAGCAAGCCGCATGTTAAAAGTTGAACAACCCAAAACGGATAAAGAAAGGAAGCTGTTTGTTAACACAGAAAGCGAAAAAGTAAAAGTACATTTTACTACAGAAAGGAATCTTTGAGGTTTAACCTATGTACAGAGAATAAGAAATAGTAATATGTTTGTATTTACAGGACAATGTGAATTAGCCAATAGCGCTAAAGTGGTGAATTACCAAGATTGGAAGTGTGATCAAAACACTAACAAATGTTGTCCCTATGTAAAGAGAATAAGAAACAGTAACAAGTTAGTATGTACTGGACAATGTGAATTAGCCAATAGCGCTAAGGTGGTGAACAACCAAGATTGGAAGTGTGAGCAAAATACTAACAAGGCAATATAATTGGGACAAAATAAATTAGCTAAAAGGGTTAATGTGATGAATTATCAAAAGTGGAGTTGCAGAAACAGGCAAATACAAGAGGACCTGGCAGGAGAGTAAACTGGGCAACCACAAGTGTGCGAATACAAGAAGCCCTGGCAGGAGAGTATACCAGGCAATTACAAGTGTGTGAATATAGGGGGACAGAGGAACCCTAGCTGGAGAGTATACCAGGTATCCTGCCAACCTAAAGGCCAAAGATAATTATACATGGCTTTCATATTCATAAAGAGGAAAAACAAGAACTGTTGTTTTCAAGAAACCGTGAAGGAGGTTCCTAGGAGAGCAAGACACCCTCTGAATTAAGGAGCAATATCCTTGAAGAAACGTTTTGGTTGGAGTTATTTATTCCATTTCCCGTTTGAACATTTTTGAAAAACTGAAGGCCAAAGACATTATCCTTTTCACCTTAAGATGTATTTCCTTAGAATGTGAGGGTCAGAATAGTACTTTGGACACAGTACGGTTTTGTTTTGGACATTCTGACACTGACAGATCTTTAGTCTTTAGTTCAGGTAGGGAAACACCTGTAATACAGGGACAGTGAGGCATTTAGCCAACCCTTTTTATTTATCAATAAAGGTCTTTAGCCAAAATAATATCTAATATGTCAGCGTTTCATTTCTGACTCCTCACAGAACACACATAACAGCTGTCATCAGAAGTCTCTCTCCCTACTTTTCTCATGTGCTGATATGACATGTTATTGGTGACATGGTCAGAATTATAAGTATTATACATTATTAGTTCTCTTGCTGCAATAAAAATATTATATAGAGACTACAAAATGTAAAGAACATTGCTATGATCATTATTGCTAGTGTATCAACTTTCTGCACATTTCTGTGAGTAAACTCTATTCTATGCGCTAAAAGGGACTATCTTACATTATTCAACATATGCATTCTTGTATCAGGAGAAGAGTTTCTTTTGTACCCTTAAAAGTAAGTGTTCACAAGAAAAACCTTTAAAGAAAATTGAGAGAAAATCCTTTCCACCACTATATAAGGTTTCAGATTGAATAGTAATTTGGTGACGCGAATGTCCCAGGCGCCTATAAAGGGATAAGTGTTCATAAAAAAGGACAGGATCAAGAAAAATGTAATTGCTACAGGGAACATCTGTTGTTTTTCTTTTACTGTAAAAGCATGTCGACCTATCTTCTCTCTGTATCTATATAACAATGTGTTTTTCATTCTTATTGCTGCTGATTGGTCCTCGTCATCGACCTTCTTTGGGTTCTTCTCTCCGCTTCTTTAATTTTGTGCTCAATGTTGGCAGACAGGAGGGTCTCTCATTTGTAGAGTTTAATGCTGATGAGGTATAACTAGGCATGCTTTCCTTTGACCTTTTCTACAAACTGTGTAACCGCCTCCACTATGAATGGTTCCTCGAAGCGGGGCATGTGCCACTTTCTGGTAAAGTTGTTGCACAAGATCTTGTCCCCCAGAATTAACACGTATGGTTTCAATAAGGCATCTGGATAAGCTTGATCCTGTTCTTTATCAGACTATGTTGAACCCTCCTGCCGTGCTTGTACCTGTCAAGTGATACATTTAAGAGATTCTGTCATAGCTGTCAAATAATTGTGCATTTATTTCCCTAACATAATAGCAGCATTCACTGTGTCCATCTGAGCTCAAGTGGGGGGAGGCAAAAGTCATATGCATCCGGTGTCCTGTCACCAGCTCATGTGGAGTCAAGTGATGGTCAGTGTTGGGCTGATTGTGTAATGCGGATAGGGCTAAATGAAGGTAAGGGAGCCAACCTTTTTTCAGTGTCTCTTTTAGTTTGTCAATTCGGTCCCTTAGGAGGCCGTTGAGGCACTCACAAAAGCTGTTTTTTTGTGGGTAGTAAGCTGATGACAATTTGTGCTTTATGCCCAAAAGGATAGTGATGTGCTAAAATAGCTCATTTACAAAATGTGGTCCATTGTCAGATCTGAGCACTTCGCACACTCCCCACTTTGGAAATACCTCAAATACAAGGGATTTTGCATTACATGCAGCATCTGGGTGTGTATATAGACCTGCTTCTATCGATTGGGAAAAGGGACATTCGATCACTAGCATATATCTGTAGCCATTACACATTTTTAACATATCCACGTAGTCAATCTGCAAGTGCTCAAATGGTCCAGTAGGATGGGGTATTGCTCCTCTCACTGCTCACAAAGCATGCCCAGCAGTGAACTTCTGGCATGCTAAACAATTTATAAAAATTAGTGATTTGTTTTGCCAAATTAGAGACAAACCAGTTCTCCGAAATCAGTACTGCAAGATGCTCTCTTAATTTGTGTGCTGGGTAGTGCAATTGTCTAGCGCCATTGTAAGCAGCCCTAGAGGCATAACTGGTTTCCCGGTGCTGTCCTGCCTCCACTATGTATCTGTGGGGGACAATGAGCACCCTGTTTGTTCCCATAATTATTGCTCTGCTGTTCATGCCCTCCGCTGTAATTCAGTTATTTGTGCAATGGGTAATGTATTGAGCCCTTCTTTCATATCAAATTGTGTGTACGTGTGTACTTGTTTGGGGCAGTCACAATGTCAAATAATTCGGGAAAATAGGCTGTTCTTTTTGATTCTAGACCAGCGGCCTTGTGGCTGCGAGAAATCAAATCTGCACATTCTCATGTGCACTCCACGCTTCACCACGGTGATGGGTGATGGGAGTTAGAGTGCGTCTGTGACTGTGTCCAATAGTGGCGCATGCTGGACTGGTGTGCCATCAGCACGCTGGAAGCCCCCCTTTTCCAGCATCACAGTCCTGCATGTACTGTTGACGTCACATAGACTGAGTCGGGGTACACCATTGCCACCTCTTCTTCATGTGCTTCAAGTGTCAAAATCAGCGGTACCAATTCTGCCGCTTGTGCTGAGAAATGCACTTGCAATTTCACACTTGTCACTGTCTCAAAGCTATTCTTCTCTTTTACCTTCACCACTGCTGTGCCACTGTGACTTTCGCTAGTGCTCCTCTCTATTGAAGCTGCCCCATCAATAAAGAAAATTATCCCCCCCCCCATCTAGGGCATTTTCCTTGGCATGGGGTATTTCATCTTGGTATTCAGTGTACTTGGTGGAATCATGCACGTTATCTCCTTCCTTCACTGGTTCTGCTATAAATCTGGCTGCATTTACCACTCAGCACCTGACAATTTTAATTTGATATCATTATTTCATAACCGGAGGCTCTCTGTGTAGTCAATGTGCTTTTGGGTTTTTCAAGTATGGCAAATTGGGCATGTTCAACATGTAATGTAACTGTGCAGCCCATATACTGGCAGATTTCTCTAACGCAAAAGCTGCTGAAGCAAATGCTTGCTCGCAGGGGTAATGACCTCTCATAACTGGACCTAAAATCATACTGTAAATGCTAATGTTTTGTTTCCCATGGTAGTTTTCTGTGCGAGGACAGCCATTATCACTACTGAATTTGAATGGGAGAATATAAAGAATTCTTCATTGCAGCCAGGGATCCTTAAGACAGGAGCTATGATTCTTGCTGGCTTCAGTTCGTCAAACACATCTATCATCTAGTCTGTCCAGGCTACATCACTGTTATCCTTCTGCACCTACTTCAGTCCTTTTAAAAGTGGCATGACATATGTGCTGTAGTCCAAGACCCATTCCCTGCAGTAATTGCAAAGGCCTAGACATTGCTGTGACCCTTTCACTGTCTCTGGCTCAGATGTCTTCATGATTGCTTCTGCTCTTTACGGTGTCATCTTCCGCTCTTCCTTTGATATTAGCTGGCCTATACATAGGACTTCTTCCTGTCAATATTTCATTTTCTCTTTGTCAACTTTGTACACTTTCTCTGCCAATACTGTCATCAGTTTGAGTCTCTCCTGCACTCTACCTCTGTTTTGCAACACACTAAAATGTCATTTACATATTGTATTACTGTGCTATCAAGTTGTACATTCCCCAAGTCCATCTGCAACACTCAGTTGAAGACGGAAGGCGATTCACAGTACCCCTACCTAAGGTAACTGAGTATGTTTCAGTTTAATTCTGCGGTAAGCAAAGAAGGTCAAATACTGGGACCCTTCACGCAGTGGGGTTGAAAAGAAGGCATTTTTTAAATCGATCACTGTAAAATATTTAGCTTTGGATGGGATGTTACACAATATTGTGGCTGGGTTTTGGAGCCAATGGGAATTCTGCCCCCAGTATGCGCTTCTGGAGCACCACAGAAACCAAGATCAAGAGTATTTTGCAATGCACTTCCAAAAGCTCTTACTGTCATTTCCACTGAAGTGGGAGAATGGAAGACCAGGCTCCCGTCCTTCACCTCTCGTGCTTGGCCTAAAGGGTCATGACCCAGACACCCGCCACGAGAAGAGTTTGTCCGTTTACCAGACGACCAGATACCCTGGTACAGGAACATACGGATGTGTCCATCTGCCTGCCCAGCAGCCCGCACTGGCCATGCCGACACCTGCGGCACGGACCAACTAGACTAAAATCTACACGTCGCTAGAGATGCCATGACGACCTAGACAACGGTAAGCACACCTGTGCAAATATACACACTGGACATTCCCGCACCAATCTACACGAAGAATATACTCAGTGCTATGACGTAGGCGACAGGCATACTCACGGACGTGCATCTTTATTATTTTTTACATAGGCTTTCAGAATGCAGAAACGCAAGACGCGTCATGAACCCATCTACAAGGCTTGCTCACGCTTCTCTTAAAACCAGTTACCACCATGAGAAATATAATGAAGACACGATACTGGTCATGGAACTATATGCTACTATAACCCAAAGCACCTGTGCACCAGACGGACCCACTTATACCCCAGGCCTAAGTAGGCCTCAAACAAGAGCTCCCGTGGACATTAACAAAACAAGAGTCAGGTTGCTGATCCTGCAGAATGAGCCCGGAGAAGCAACCAGCCAAGGTCGCAATGTTGCAAACCCACATTCCAAGAGCAAATCATCAAGGGCACGATGTTGCAACCTCGCACGCCGCACACCAACGTTAAAGTCACACCTGCAAATTAAACCAGACACACAGTGGAAAAACAATATTAATTGTGCAGAATTCTGCCTCAAACACGGTCCCACCTCACGTGATCAAGCCGAACCTGACGAGATGCCAAGCCCAGGAGAAAAGAGGCGTCTGGATCCCTCGCTACGAGACACAGGCAGATACACTTGAAAGGCTCAATGGACATTTGCGACAGTGGGAGCGGTCAGCCTCCAGCTATGAATAAATCCTCACATTGTCTGCACGTACCCATAGTGAAACATTGTTGCAAATTACAGGTATACTGAGAGCTGGGAACAGCGGTGGTCCCAGGCTGGGAAGCTCACGGGCGCACCAATCGGAACATGGGGCTCTTATCACTGACGCCAGTAATATTAACCAATCCTTAGGAGTCTTCATGTAACAATTCTCATGTATCTAATTGTAGGGACAGCCCAGATATATCACCTGACTAACCCTCGACCACTAACATTGTTCTCTATACGTGTGCTATACTAACCCTACCACTCGAGCAACCAATTAAGAGTGGCGATAGGTTTTTTGTTAACTTTCTAAAGTGACGCAAGTAACGCGTCATAATACAGTAAAAAGGGCCTGCGAGCCCCACGATTGTATGTGTGTCAGGACGGACGCGTACGCTCCTTGACCCATCCCTGCCGTTTTGTCTAATAAACAGCAGAGTCACCTTGCTTCTTGCGTGTGTCTCATACTCTATCTCATCTGGGATATACGGGAGGAGTTGGGGCCTCCCTGCCCGGAGGTCTGCGGACGGCCCGGCCGACCCCGGCAGAATTTCCCCCCCGACAAGTTGGAGGCACTGCTGAGATCTGTTTAAGGTCCACATTTTTATTTTTTACTTTTTCCAGGCACTCCCGTTGCGAGGAGGCCCGGCGGCGCGGCCCCCTCTGCCGTTGCCCCCTTCTGAGGACTACAGGACCATCGCGGAGCTGCGAGAAGACCGGACAGCGCAATCCGGATATTGGCCCTCGGGAGCCAGTTGAGAAGTATCCCGCCCGCGGTTGGCGAGTGTCCAGACGTGGTCCAGACGAGGGGAGGTGGCGAGCCGCTTGGAGGGGTGCACGCAGTCGAGCGGCCCTGCATCGAGAAGAACTTGGTGAGCATGACACGCACAACAAGCAATGTGAAATTGTGAGGGAGGGGGGAGGAAGTAAATAAGGGAAGAGGGAGGTGTTGCACAGGTGCGCGAAGGGTTAACAACTTAGTGTCGCCAATGGAATGAATGGTAGCAAAACGAGTGCGAGAGCAGTCGGTTACGTCACGCGAAAGAGGGGGGCGGAGCACGAAAACATCACGTGCGGCCGCTCGTAGACACTGATTGGCCTAAGTCGCGACTACGTGTAAGGGTGGGTGTGTGTGGTTTCCTACGATTTGGCATTGATCAATGAGTAGATGAGGATCCCTATTGTTCGAGCAAGAAACTCGATAGGTAGATGACGTTTCCCTGTAGGCGGTAGCTAGTTAGTTGCCCAATACGGAAGATAATTGGCTGGTTAAGCCCTCCTGTTGAGGGGCGTATCACACGCGAGGCGACGCAGTGTGCGCAGTCCGATTATATTATTGATTTGATTACCTTGTTCCAGGAGTGACAGGAAGACAGCTGTAGGGTTAACGGGGGTAGATTGCAAGTGTATTTTGAATTTAAAAAACATATGAAGAACGTACCAGTAGCTCGAAGAGATCGGTGACGTCACCAGTAGGGCTTTAATAGGATATCGCGAGCACAAGGAACCTTGGTTTTGAGAGTGGTGGGGAAGAGAAATATGATAAGGGAGCGGACACGGAGATAAACGGTAAACGAGTGGATTGGGGAAAGGAGAAGGGGAGAGGGGCGTGGCTGCGCACGGAGAACGCCGGCCACGGCAAGTGCAAAAGGGGGAGGAGAACGGGGAAACAGGACGACTGTATAAGAGCGTCGTAAGGGGTACGCAGCCACAGGGGGCTGCGTGCGCTTCAGCCGCAGGGGGCCGTAAGGGTGTCGTATAAAGAAAGAAAGATAGAAGGGAATATACAAGTGTAAAACCTCATATATTTTTTTTTTTTTTTTTTATAATTTTGTCAAAGGATTGTCGTAAGTCCCCACACTTACGGGGCCAGGTAAACAATATAAGGTTGTATATTGTAAACTGCTAGTGAGGGGAAGGGTAACAAGTGGAGCGCCACTATGTCATACGGGACAGGATCGGGAGGGTGGGGGAACACCCTCACTACCCCACTACAACACATATGCACCACACTGCCACCCCATAGGGAGAAATTAATTAAGTACAGCATAGAATGGACCCAGGGGACGGATAACAAAATGTTAACACCATGGCCGCCTAATGGTAGCTTCGATCCATATGCCCAACATTCACTGCTAAACCATCTGCACAATACATACAAGGGGAAGAAGTTGGCAAACCATGTGGAGGTGTTTAACTTATGGAGGATGTTCCAGGGGTCCCGACCAGGACCAAATGGAATGTTCACTATGGGGGAAACACCGGAAGAAAAAGAGATTAAGAAAGAAGGAGAGGATGGGAAAAAGGGGAGTGAAAGCACAAAGAATAAGGGGTACGGAAGAGAGGGAGGAGAAAAGGTTGATAAATCAGATGACATAAAAAAGGAACCAAGCAACGAGATACCCATAACACCGGGAGTGAAAACAGAGGGAGGAGGGTTGTACCCTTTAAGAGAATTAGGAGAAATAGAAGGACAGCTAAGAGCGGCTGAAGGATACTCGAACCCGGCATACAGCCCTCCACCATATGTGGCTCATAGGAAGATGCCAGTGGGGGAGGGGAGGATTGGAGAAGAGCAGACTGTAGAGATAGGAAATGAGGAGTGGGTAGCTGCACAGATATTATTAAAATTACGAGGTTCACTAACTGGAGAAGAGAGGGAGGTAGTAAAGAGAACAGACGAGGATAGTGCCAGAGAGAGTGAAATGAGGGGGGAGGAGCTATTACGCAAAAGGAAGAGATTTTGGAGGAAAGATTAGCAAAGCTAAGGGATGAGCAGAATGAATTGATCAAACAGCTCGAGAGGGAGGAAAGAGAGAGAGTGAGGAAAAGGAAAGAAGGTAACAACGAATTGGAAAAATTAAGGGAACGAAATGAGGAGCAAAGGAGAGAAGCTGAAAGGGTAAAAGCAGCAGCAGACAGGGTATCAAGAGTAGTGCTGAGAGAGAAGAAGAAGGAAGAAGAAGAAAAAGAAAAGGAAATGGCAATATGGAAGAGGAGGTTACTATCAGAGACAGCTAAGAAATATGAAGAGGGGAAGGTAATAGAGAGTATAGTAGAAAGAGAAAGGGTGAAATGGGAAAGGAAGAAAGAGGATGAAAGAATATTGGAACAGATGAGCAATGAAGTGATGGAGGAATTGAAAAGGAAAAGGGAGGAAAATAGTAGGGAGATGGAGGAGAGAAGTGAAGGGGGAAGAGAAGAGAGGAGTAGGGAGAGTGGAAAATGGGGGGATGTATATAGAAGTAGAGAAGTAGCGACAACATCAGCACTAGGGGGAGCAGTTGGTAACGAAGAAAAAGAAGAAATAGACCTAATAGACTTACAAACAGTAACAATAAAAGGGAAAAAGACAGAGTGGGGGATGCCATTTATGAATGATTTTTGCAGTGAGGAGGAAGAAGGAGTGGAGAGGGAAGGAAGAAAAAGGGAAAGCTTAGATAAGCTATACCTCACTCGAACGAACAGACTCGCCATGGATCAGTAGGAGAAAGGAGGAGCTGGAGAGAAGTGAGGAGGGAGAGCAAGGACTAGTGGAGAGACAAACCCATCAAACCACACCATCCCCATCTCCATCAAGCCCTCCCCCATCGCACCCTACATGCTCAACCACCTCACGCTCGCTGCGCAGAATAAAGCTTGCGCCCTTCATGGACGAACTAACACCCTATGCATGTCGGCTTAGAGACCTCCCTAGTCGCAGGCAGGACAGACGAATAAACATGCCCACATTAAATACAGGAAATGACGGAAGGAGGGGAAAGGATGGAGAAGAAGGAGTTAGGAGCAGGGGTAATAAGGACGAAATTGAAGAGGTAAAAGAAACGGAAGAAGAGGAGGGGTGTGAGGTCTCGATATTATGGAACGTAAAGGGTGACACAAGACACAACTTAATGCCACTGTTGGAGAGAGGAGGGGTTAGACCACAGTACGTCCCTTGGAAGCATACGGATAAAGAAAATATAAAATGTAGGCTTCCATCACTAAGTGGAGGTGCGGGTAAGTGGATATATGAAATGGAAAAACATACCGCAGGACAGAAACTAGCAGTAGGAGATGTAAAGGGCCTGTTAATATCAATATTAGGGGATAGAGCGGATGACATTTGGAAGAGAGCGGGATTCCATGGGGTAACAATAACAAACACATCGCATGATGGGGCACCATTTGCAAACTGCAGACATGCACTATGGCAGGCACTGAGAGTACAGTACCCAGACACATCAGACATAGGAGCAATTACTTCCCGTAAGATGCGTGAGAATGAGGATCCTGTTGATTATATCCAGGATATCCAAGAGAAGTGGCGCATGGAAACTAGAGAACAATGGGATAAAACACCAGCAATATTTTATCATATACTAGTACAAGGGCTCCCAGAAGGAGTTCAGAAACAACTAAAGAAAGTAGTGGGAATGGAAGCAAAACCATGGCCAGAAATACAACTAACTATATTACATCACTGCAGGACATGGCAAGGAAAAATGAAACAAAAGGAAGAGGACAGGAAAACAGAAGAGGCTAAACTAGTACAGAAAAAACTTACTAAATACACAATGGAAGGGGCACTAATAACTATGCCCACACCAATGGCCCAAAGCCCCACACAAGTAGTGGCTGCACAAGATCCCGCCCAAATAGCACCTTCACAGACTATAACACAACAAGTGCCGCCACTGCAATTACACGCACCAAACATAGAAGGAGGGTACCCAATGCAAGGAGCTGGGTATTATGGTTATAACAGGGGGAGAGGAGGATTTATGAGAGGGAGAGGATACGGATATAACACCCAACAGCAGGTGGGAGGACTTAGAAATTCCTACCCCACAGGGCAACCAGTATACCAGGACAACACAGGGAGCTTCCCATGGCAAAGCAGGGAACCACCCATGTGTTGGAGTTGTGGATTATTAGGACACATGTCACGCACGTGTAGGGTCAGGCCAGGAACACCAGCATGGAATGAACAGGTACAACCTAGGACCTCACAAGAACAACAGGGCATACAACAACAGCAGACGTTGCAACAAGGAAGTGAGCCACAACAACAAATAACACAACAACAGCCACAAACTTATTCACTGCCACAACAACAAGTAGCGATAACACAACAACCCCAAACGCAACAAACGCAATTGGGTAGGGTGACGGTCTTGGGACACAACCCTTACACAGGGAATGGCCAATCATTGTACCCCCAATAGGACAGCCCACAGACGGCCTTGGTGTGTCCCATCCTGTCAGTAACACCTAATAGTGCGGAGGAGCCACGCATAGAGGTAACGATAGGTGACAAAAAATTATCATTCCTTGTTGACACCGGGGCAACCCGGTCTTGCATAAGGGAAGGTAAATTTAAGATGTCAGGCGAAGCCATGAACACCCAAGGATTCTCTGGGGCTAAAGGGTTGGTTCCCTTTACTGATAACGTTCCCTTATCTATTGGAGATTATGATCTGTCAGTTCCACTTTTATATTATAGTACCTCACCAGTAAATATACTGGGGAGGGACATAATGAACAGGTTGAATATGACAATCTCCTTTACAGAGGATGGCATAATTTGCTCTACTCCAGGGATTAACATGCTCGCAGCACGTCAGATTATGCAAGCATACTGTGGACAGACAGCGATTAGGGCGGAGCCAGTAGATGGCGAGCTATTCCAGTATGGAACAGACATGGCATTTGCATGGATGCCAGGGATAGAAGGAAAAATATGGAGGAGGCCAGCAGCCTATCTGTTTCGACCAGAAACACCTGTTAATGAACCAGAAGGAAAGGTGATTGTAATGGACATTGAGAGCATTATTGCAACAGCTGATTATATTGCTGTGCACGCCCAAGATAAAGAAGGGAGAGCATGGAGGGCAGTGATAGCACTAGCAGAAGGATGTAGGCTGACCCAGGTGTCAGATGAGGAGCTGTTCTCAGAAGAAAAGGAGGAAGGTGAAATGGTGTTCATGATGAGTGTAGAAATATGGCTAAGAGTGGCTCACAAACAAGTAGCACAGAAAATGGCAATGGCACTTGAGGCACCCGCATGCACCCCAGTCCCCTTCTTTAAGGAGGATATGTCAAAGGTGCCCAAATCATTGTGGACTATTAGCCCTTATGACGTGGGATGCATAAAAAGCATAGGGGGAGCAAGGATAAAATTGAAAAAAGGTGCCATACTACCAAGAGTGAAACAGTACCCACTGTCAAAAGAGGCAGATGAGGGCATATATGAAACCATAACGGCCCTTATAAACAATGGCATATTGGTCCCCTCAGAATCACCATGTAACACGGCTGTGTACCCAGTGCGCAAGGCTAAAGGGGGGTCTTGGCGCTTCATACAGGACCTCAGGCCCTTGAACAACATAGTAGAAGCAGAGTATCCAGTAACAGCAAACCCGGCCACAATATTGTGTGGCATTCCAGCGGAAGCATCACGATTTACAGTGATCGACCTTAAAAATGCTTTTTTCTCAATACCATTACACCCAGACTCACAAGATTTGACAAGCTTCACTTACCGAAATACAAAGTGGAAACATACCAGATTGCCACAGGGATATTGCGAATCACCCTCAATTTTCAATAGAGTAATACAGATGGATTTGGGTAACGTTGAAGTGGAAAGCACAGTGTTACAATATGTGGATGACATAATAATTTGCAGTACAAACGAACGTAAATGCAGAGAGGACTCCTTAAAGATGTTGACGATATTGGCTGAAAAAGGGTACAAGGTAGACATGGAAAAGATACAATACTGTCAGGAACAGGTACTTTACATTGGCCAACTGATATCCCAACATGGAAGAAAGATTGCACCACAAAGAGCACAGGCCATTTCAAGCACTCCAATGCCACAGACTGTGAGAGAACTGCAGCAATTCCTGGGGCTGTGCAACTACTGTAGAGCATGGGTATTTGATTACAGTTCATACATAGGACCCCTGCTTGAGGGTTTGAGGGAAGCTAATAAAGGGGAGAAAAAGTTGGGGTCGACTATGGAAATGAGGGAGGCCTTTGATGAATTGAAAGATGCGATATCAACTGCTCCAGTACTGGCATCCCCAGACTATGAGCGACGATTTTTTATATTTTCACATTGCGACTCAGCAGTGATGAAAGCAGTATTGGCCCAAAAAACGAGCATGGGCTATAAACCAGTAGCATTTTACAGCGGTCACTTAGACCCTGTGATGTTAGGTCACTTCCCTTGCGAACAAGGTCTCGCTGCAGCTGCTTTTGCAGTGGAAAAAGCATCAGCAATAACCATGGGGTGTCCAACTACACTGTTTGTGGAACATGCACTATTTGCAATATTGAATAAACCTAAGTCCACCCTAACCACGCAGAGGGCATCAGGTTATGAGATCATTTTGTCTAGAGCTGAACTAGCAATTGTTAGATGTAGCACGGTTAACCCTGCAAGGTTCCTAGCAGAAGTAATTGAGGAGGGAGATTATGCCCAGGACTGTACCCAAATAACTGAAATGTACTCATGTACTAGAAAAGTTGAAGAAAACGCACTAGAGGGAGGTGAGCTTTTGTTTATTGATGGGTCATCAACTATTGATCAAGGAGATGGGATACGGAGGACTGGGGCAGCAGTGGTAAAAATGATGGAGGCGCCGGTGTGTGTGGCTATGAAATGTGTACAATTACCACAGCATTACTCTGCTCAAGCCGCGGAACTGGTTGCACTAATATTGGCATTGAAGGAAAGTTTTGACAAACGAGTAACCATATACTCCGACAGTGCATATGTTACATCCACTGTCCACTCAGGGCTATCAAAATGGAGAAGAAGAGGGTTTAGGAGAGCTGATGGCACTCCAGTACAACATGCCCTCTTATTGGCTGAACTAATTGAAGTAATAAATGACCCCCAAGAATTAGCCCTAGTAAAATGCACCGCACACACCAATGGTGAAGACCACGTCTCAAAAGGGAATGCAGCAGCAGACGCACATGCGAAATATGCTGCATACTTTGGTGAGATATGGAACCCCACAGAATCACAGAGAGGGAGAGGGAGGGGAATGGCTAAGGAGATGTTGATAAGAGAAGGGTACACCCATCTCCTAGCCACGCAGATTATGGAGCTACAAGCACGTCAATGTACCATCATTAGTAGTACCCAAGAAGCATGTCAATGTAGCGAACTTTCCCAAAATGGATGAAGGGGACAAAAGAAAAAAGAGATCTGCACCACTTCAGGAGGAGCAAGCGAACAGGACCAACAGCAATGATACTGTCCTAAATAGAAGGAAAAGACAAGGAGAACCATTGACAGGAAATTACCTGTGGGGAAGGTCGGAAACGGCACTCACTTCAATACCACCAGAACACAGACTATTCAGTAGAGCAGCAATGTTCTTCTCCTCAATAATACATCCAGGACTGCAGGCTTACGCAAACGCAAAATGGCTCCAGATAACTAGATGGGAACTAATGATGACCATCAATTCTACAGTAAATGGATTTAACGCAATAAAAGAGGAGCTGCGAGCTATAAGGATGGTAGCACTCCAGAACAGATATGTATTGGACCTTCTCACAGCAATGGAAGGAGGAGTTTGTGCAAAGATAGGACAATCATGCTGCACGTTCATACCTGCCAACGATGCTGACAATGGTACACTGACAGAAGCAGTTTCACAATTGGCCCAGATGCACTCCAAAATGATGGATGAAAGTAACGGTGTAAACAAGGATACGAGCTGGTTTTCACTATTATGGTCGTGGATGCCATCCTGGCTGTCAGATGGACTGAAAATCATAGTGGGTTGTACTATTTTGGCTGGAGCTACGCTGATCATAATTAGATTTTGGAAGGCCCGGAAGGCACGCACCACTGACGAGTTGCTCGAAATGGTGGGAATGCACCCCTTGATGCCAGCAGATGACGGCCAACATACAGGTGTGATAATACAGGAGAGGGAGAAGTTGCGCAACCAAATCATCACCAACCATCTAGACCCACCATCAGTGAAGATCGAGAACCCAAGAAACCCCAGGAGCTACATAGGGAAATGGGTATACTGTACTCCTGGAGGAACCTGTGAATATATGTATTGGTCATTCGAAGATCATGTAAACCACTATGGACATCTAGGAGGAATAACTAAGATATGGCGAGTAAGAGGAGATAACGAGAAGGATATGTTTGTGGTCGACAAGTCGACCAGAGGGGGGACTGAAGTGGGAGAATGGAAGAGCAGGCTCCCGTCCTTCACCTCTCACGCTTGGCCTAAAGGGTCACGACCCAGACACCCGCCACAAGAAGAGTTTGTCCATTTACCAGACGACCAGATACCCTGGTACAGGAACATACGGATGTGTCCATCTGCCTGCCCAGCAGCCCGCACTGGCCATGCCGACACCTGCGGCACGGACCAACTAGACTAAAATCTACACGTCGCTAGAGATGCCATGACGACCTAGACAACGGTAAGCACACCTGTGCAAATATACACACTGGACATTCCCGCACCAATCTACACGAAGAATATACTCAGTGCTATGACGTAGGCGACAGGCATACTCACGGACGTGCATCTTTATTATTTTTTACATAGGCTTTCAGAATGCAGAAACGCAAGACGCGTCATGAACTCATCTACAAGGCTTGCTCACGCTTCTCTTAAAACCAGTTACCACCATGAGAAATATAATGAAGACACGGTACTGGTCATGGAACTATATGCTACTATAACCCAAAGCACCTGTGCACCAGACGGACCCACTTATACACCAGGCCTAAGTAGGCCTCAAACAAGAGCTCCCGTGGACATTAACAAAACAAGAGTCAGGTTGCTGATCCTGCAGAATGAGCCCGGCGAAGCAATCAGCCAAGGTCGCAATGTTGCAAACCCACATTCCAAGAGCAAATCATCAAGGGCACGATGTTGCAACCTCGCACGCCGCACACCAACGTTAAAGTCACACCTGCAAATTAAACCAGACACACAGTGGAAAAATAATATTAATTGTGCAGAATTCTGCCTCAAACACGGTCCCACCTCACGTGATCAAGCCGAACCTGACGAGATGCCAAGCCCAGGAGAAAAGAGGCGTCTGGATCCCTCGCTACGAGACACAGGCAGATACACTTGAAAGGCTCAATGGACATTTGCGACAGTGGGAGCGGTCAGCCTCCAGCTATGAATAAATCCTCACATTGTCTGCACGTACCCATAGTGAAACATTGTTGCA
The DNA here is from genome assembly GCF_040938575.1 of Ambystoma mexicanum. Classification (NCBI taxonomy): domain Eukaryota; kingdom Metazoa; phylum Chordata; class Amphibia; order Caudata; family Ambystomatidae; genus Ambystoma; species Ambystoma mexicanum. Next base: position 885,568,229 of record NC_090934.1, on the reverse strand, counting down.
AATTACAGGTACACTGAGAGCTGGGAACAGCGGTGGTCCCAGGCTGGGAAGCTCACGGGCGCACCAATCGGAACATGGGGCTCTTATCACTGACGCCAGTAATATTAACCAATCCTTAGGAGTCTTCATGTAACAATTCTCATGTATCTAATTGTAGGGACAGCCCAGATATATCACCTGACTAACCCTCGACCACTAACATTGTTCTCTATACGTGTGCTATACTAACCCTACCACTCGAGCAACCAATTAAGAGTGGCGATAGGTTTTTTGTTAACTTTCTAAAGTGACGCAAGTAACGCGTCATAATACAGTAAAAAGGGCCTGCGAGCCCCACGATTGTATGTGTGTCAGGACGGACGCGTACGCTCCTTGACCCATCCCTGCCGTTTTGTCTAATAAACAGCAGAGTCACCTTGCTTCTTGCGTGTGTCTCATACTCTATCTCATCTGGGATATACGGGAGGAGTTGGGGCCTCCCTGCCCGGAGGTCTGCGGACGGCCCGGCCGACCCCGGCAGAATTTCCCCCCGACACCACTATCAGCCTTACAAAGGGTTTCCCAGTGACATTTGGCAATCTCTCCCAATTACTAGCCGCAAATTCCCTTTTTTATTCCATTCTTCTTTGCCTAATGGTGGACAGGTTTGGATGGTCGGTCTTTAATGCCTCTATTGGAGCTCTTTTTCTTTTCGCACTCTGCTGAGAGTCAGGACTTTGAATATTGTTTGTGGTTCTTCCTTTGGAATAGTTCCCCGCATGATGAAATAAATGAAGTAAACACCCAAAAGATCAAACGTGGTGGACTAGAGTTTAAACAAGTTAACAAATTGTATGTCACAAGTTTCTCTCTTTCTCACCTGTTTTTCCTTGCTTGTGACCTTCTTGGGTGCAACTTCCTTTTTTCTCACTGTCCGAGACTTGTACAGGCTGGGGCGTGAGTCTTCGGGTTCCAGCGTGAGGTAGTCGGCTGTCCTTAGCCAGATGGCGTTCAGTATTCAGGAATGTAGTCGTGAATCCAGGAAGGAGGTAAGAGTCCCACGCTCGGAGAGTGTCCGGGACCCCGCAGGACCAAGAACAAAACGAATCCAGAAAGAGGATACTGGCTAGCGGGTAAGGAGAGAATCGGACGGGATTCCAGGAAACAAAGGTAAAAAAAGGAAAGGATAGGAACTGGAGATAGCATGGGAAGCGGACTCGAAACACACGTCTAGCAACTCCAAGCAGTTGCGTTGAGATGGGCAAAGCCACGGGGGCGTGTCTGTTTTCAAAGAAGTCAAGCATTGCGCGCAAAGGCTAGAGCGCAGCATTTCAGGCCCGTCAGCCATGTTGGAAGGATCACTGAATTCATGCCCCAGTGCATCATGGACCATGAAGTCCAAAAAGGGCAAATTCGGTGGTTCATGACAGTATGCCTCCTCATAAAGTCGGCACCACCGGGTTTGCCTGGGTGGACTCGATGAAATCTTTGTATTAGATGGGGGCATTCATGTTTGAGACAGGTTCCCACGTGCGCTCGCTGGGGGGGGTTTCCTTTCCATTCTACCAAATATTGAAGCTGACCCCGTCTGTATCTGGAATCACATATCCTGGAGACTCCGAATTCACGCTGGTCATTGATGATTACAGGGTTAGGTCTAGGATTAGTTCTGGTGGACTGTACATATGGTTTCAATAAGGAACTGTGGAAGACCGGATGAATCCTTTTCCAGGATTCTGGAAGCTGGAGCTGGAAGGCCACTGGATTAATGATTTCCTTAATGGAGAAGGGTCCATAATACTTGGGAGCCAGTTTATTTGGCCGCAGATGTTGAGGAATAGGTTTTGAGGCTAGCCAGACCTTATCCCCGACTGCATATGAAGGGCTTGGTCTCCGCTTGGTATCTGCATATCATTTGACTTCTATCCTGGCCTTTTCCAGTCGTTCTTTAGCATCTCTATGTACGTTTACCAGTGTGGTAGGACAGATGGTAGAACTGAAGGATAAAATCCCTGACTGCAAAAGAATGGACTTGTCTTGATAGCCGAATGATCAGAATTGTTGTAAGCGAATTCAGCCACAGGAATCAAAAGCGACCAGTCATCCTGGACCTTGGTTGCGAAACAGCAGAGGTATTGTTCTAGGGTCTGATTGACTCACTCAGTTGCCCCATTAGTCTGTGGATGATATCCCGAAGATAATGCACGCTGGATGCCTAATATTTGGCATAGTTGTTTCCAGAACTGGGATATGTACTGGGGTCCTCTGTCGGAAATGATCTTGGAAGGCAATCCATGAAGTCTAAATATGTGTTTTAGGAATATTCCAGCCAATTCAAACGAAATGATAGTTTGAACAAGGGTGTGAAGTGAGCCATATGGGTAAACAGATCAATGGTAACCATTATGGTTGCATATCCTCTGAACAGGGGTAATTCCACGATAAAATCTGTGGCGATGATTTCCCAAGGTCGTGTTGGTAGTGTAGGTTGATGTGGGAAACCTGCAGGTTTTCTGTTATGTTTATTCTGATTGAACACTGTGCAGGATTGGATGTAGGTTCTTATGTCAGCTACCATCTTTGGCCACCAGAATTGCCTCTGTATGAGACGGAGGGTGGTAGTGATGCCTCGATGTCCCAAATGGAAGGTGTCATGGCAGAGATTCATGATTTTGTCCCTCAGTTTTTGTGTTGGTATTGCCAGATGTTTTTCCTTGAAGAGATAGCCATCTTTTGTTACTAAGTTCCGTTGATTATTCCTGATGTATTCCTTCCAGAGATCGGAAGAAGGTGTTCTTGCACGGATGTCTTCCAGGAGAGAAATGGCTTGTGCCACAAACACGGTTTCAGGGAACATCTTCAGAAAGGTCCGCACTTCGACTGACTCATAATCAGGACGCCTAGATAAGGCATCTGCGATAATGTTATTCGTTCCAAGAATGTGATTCATTTGGAATTGGTACGAGCAAAAAAGAAGGCCCAACGGGCTTGACGGCTGTTTCTGCATTCCAGGGACTGTAGGACTTGCAAGGTTCGATGATCTGTTCATACCTGCACTGGGTGTTTAGCACCCAAGAGTAGGTGGCGCCAGTCGGTGAAGGCTTGTTGGATGGCCAGTAACTCCTTCTCCAGGACGGAATAGTGGCACTCACTGGGAGTCAAAGTGCGGGATAGATATGCAATAAGATGTTCCATTTTGTCTTCGAATTCTTGTTTTAAAATCGCACCAATGGGGTAGTCTGAAGCGTCTGTTTCCACCAAAAAAAGCCGGTCTATGTCGGGCTGGGCCAGGATTGGGGCTTGAGTAAATTCTTGTTTCAGTTGCTGAAAAACCATCTCTTGAGCAGTAGACCATTTAAATGGAGTATCCTTCTTTAAGAGTGTTACAATGGGATGCACTATGTCAGAAAATGCGGGAATTAATTTTCTGTAAAAATGTGCAAGTCCCAGGAAGGATTTAATCTGTATCACAGTGGTGGGTGCTGGCCAAGAAAGTATGGAGTCGACTTTGGAAGGATCCATTCTGATTCCTTTGGAGCTAAGCACAAATCCAAGATAATGAACGGTTGGGACATGAAAGTGTCATTTTCTGGCTTGGCCAGGAGTTTGTGTTCTCGTAAACGTTGTAAGACTCCCTTTAAATGTTCTTGATGGATCTGGGGGTCATTGGAGTAAATCAGTATATCATCCAGGTACACAATGACGAAAAGTGTATCAGAGAAAACTCTATCCATGAAGCATTGACAAACCGCAGGGGCTTTGGCGAGACCGAAGTGCATTACCAGATAGTCAAAGTGGCCAAAGGCAGTTCTGAAGGCCGTCTTCCATTCCTCCCCTTCCCTTATTCAGATGAGATGGTAAGCACCCCTAAAATCGAGTTTAGTGAAGATGACAGTACCTTGTAGTGCCTCGAGGATGTCAGAAATAAGTGGTAGTGGATAGCGGTCTTTGAGGGTACATTGGTTGAGACCACGGTAATCCAAACAAGGCCGAAGTTCTGAGGTGTCTTTCTTAGGAACGAAGAATAGGGAAGCACCGGCTGGAGATTTTGAAGGCCAGATAGTACCATTTGCCAGGTTGGTATCCAGGTATTCTCGTAGAGTCCACTTTTCGGGTTCGGATAATATGAACATCCTCCCGGATGGAATCACCGCTGAAGCATCTGTGTCAATGGCCCAATTGTCTGGCCTATGGGACGGAAGAGCTTGAACAATGGCTGTTGAAAACACATCTGAGTACGTTTGATAGATCTCAGGTACTTGGATAATGTTGGATACACTTAAGGATGATTGCTTGTGGTTCTGGGAGGTCACTGGAGGGTCTTGTAATGTGTCTTGAGACAAACAGTGGGACATGCAAAATTCAGAATCTAGAAAAAGGGATCCTGCTGCCCAGTTGATGTAAGGATTATGCTTCTGAAGCCAGGGCATGCCTTGAACTATGGGGTAATGAGCGGCCTTTATGATGTCAAATCAGAGCTTTTCCTGATGATTGTTTATCGATAGTAGTAATTCCTTGGTTTGGTGAGTAATGGGTCCTGAAGACAACGGTCTACCGTCAATACCTTCGACGGCTTGTATTACCACTTTGGGTTCTCGAGGAATGTGGTGACTGACAGCCCAGTCGTGATCTATGAAAATACCCATGGCACCGCAGTTCACTAGGGCCAGGATGGGGTAAGATTCTTTTTGGTAGGTGACAAGAATGTCTGAAGAATCACTAAAGTGTTCTGTCCTGGAGTGTTCAAGGAAGGAATGGATGCGGAGCAGGCATCTTTCTCCTGAAGCTGTGCTCCGCTTAGGATCGGGAGCTGGCATTTCCCGAATGCCGGGGTGGTGCTATAGGGCATTCTCTCACAAGATGTTTATCAGAGGCACAGTACATGCAAAGTCCAGTATTAATCCGACGGATCCTTTCTTGTGGAGAAATTGGTCCACGGAAGGCACCCAATTGCATAGGTTCTGGATCTGAGGCGCGTGGAGCGCATGCTTCCTTTGGACAAGGGTAATCTGCAGTTGCTTTTGGGGATGTTGTCTTAGTCTTCCTTTTCTCTGCCTTTCTCTCCTGGATCCGGAAATCTATCTGTAGGGAAAGGTCCATGAGAGCCTGGAAGGAACTCGGACGAGCTACTCTGGCTAGTTCGTCCTTTATCTCATCATTTAAACCTCTTCGGAAGAGAGTGAAACTGGCATCTTGAGACCAATCGGCTTCTTTAGCTAGATGTTTGAAGTGAGTCACATAAGTGAGCATATCCTTACTCCCTTGCTGGAATTCGAGAAGTCTTTCTTGTGCACTGTAGACAAGTTCTGGTCGATCAAACATGGCCTTAAGGGCTTCTACAAACCCATCGTAATTATCCAAGAGCGGGTCTCCCGAATCGACTAAGGGAGTCGCCCAGGTTAAGGCATTGCCCATGAGGTGAGATATCATGAATTCGACTTTTGCCCATGGTGTGGAAAAATAGTAGGGTTAGAAGGTGAAATGTACTAGGCAGGAATCAAGGAAGGAACGCAGGGACTTGGAAGATCCATCATACTTGTCCACTACCCCCCTCCCCCACCACCAGGGCGCTTTCTTTGACCGCAGAATCTTGGGACAAGACAAGCTGCTTTAATGCTGCATTCTCGGCCTTGAGATTTTGAACTTCTCTGGTTAATTCTTGCATACCTCTCAAGAGGTCTTGAACTGCGGCTTCCATGTCTGTTTCTGTATCAGGCTTGAGGCGTCTCAATCTGTCACAAGTTTCTCTCTTTCTCACCCGTTTTTCTTTGCTTGTGACCTTCTTGGGTGCAACTTCCTTGTTTCTCACTGTCCGAGTCTTGTACAGGCCGGGGCGTGAGTCTTCGGGTTCCAGCGTGAGGTAGACGGCTGTCCTTAGCCGGATGGCGTTCAGTATCCAGGAATGTAGTCATGAATCCAGGAAGGAGGTAAGAGTCCCACGCTCGGAGAGTGTCCGGGACCCCGCAGGACCGAGCACAAGACGAATCCGGAAAGAGGATACGATCTAGCGGGTAAGGAGAGAATCGGGCGGGATTCCAGGAAACAAAGGAAAAAAAAGGAAAGATAAGGAACTGGAGAGAGCACGGGAAGCAGACTCGAATCACACGTCTAGCAACTCCAAGCAGTTGCGTTGAGACGCGCAGAGCCACGGGTGCGTGTCTGTTTTCTAGGAAGTCGAGCATTGCGCGCAAAGGCTAGAGCGCAGCGTTTTAGGCCCGTCGGCCATGTTGGAAGGATCACTGAATTCATGCTGCGGTGCATCATGGACCATGAAGTCCAAAAAGGGCAAATTCGGTGGTTCATGATAGTGTACATATTATATTTCACAAATTCATTCAAATAATGTGTGGCTAAATCTGACCTCCAACGAATAGTGCATCCTTCGGTGCATTTTGTCAGTGTGGCTGGGAGTATGGAAGGCAGTAGCAGGGGTAGTACCCATTTCCCATAACCAGGTTAGGGGCAGGTTAGGGGCAATGGGTAATGATCACTATCACAGTGATCGATGATATCGAAACCTTTGATGTTTTTCCACCTGGATATTGGAATCCGGATAAAATCAATAATACTTTTTGAACACCCATTATTGAAATTGATCTTCCCAGCAGATGGCGATTGAAACCTTTCATTAACGGCTCTATAACCTGATTCAATCATGATATCCCACTGCAGTAGAACCGTATTGGAGGAACTTGAGTCCAAGAGAATGGGACTCGGGACAGAGAATAAAAGCTCCTCCAAGTTAAGAGGTCTCCCAATAAAGTGTGTGGTACGATCGCCCCCACTACATTTATTGGGCTTATGTTTGTGCATGCTGAGTCAGCAGTTACATTGTATACAGACTACTTGTATGCCCTTGAGAATTATCATGAGGCAGCTGGGGATAAGGTAGTGCAGTTAGTCTGCTGGGAAAGAGTCAGGGTGTCAAGTGGGTTAGCAAGGAAACGTAATATGTCCAGACTGACATTGACTGATCCGAGGGTGTTTGAGGAGGGTTTCCAATCGCCTCATCAGACAGGAAAGGACATTTTAAAAAGATAGGGCACACCTCTCAGACAGAGGGACTGAGGTGTTCATGGAGGAAATTATGTTCTACATCAAGTAAGTGTTGTGGAAGGCACCGAGCAGGAGGCCGCGATATGGAGGACAGTACTTAGATGGGAAGTTGGTGTCACTTTGGCGATTGTCTGCGGTGCTATTTAGTTTTCATGTTTTGGTCAGCCATATTGGTTACACTTTGTTACACTTTCGGCAGGGAAGTTGCAGCTGTTCGAAGTATAGATCCAATGGGTGTGCAGGGTTTGAAAGGTGGTGGGACGAGGGGGCGGGCAAGAGGTAGATTTGGGTCAGCGATCAGATTGGCTCTCACCTCCTGACCATCTTTGCTGGTGGGTGCGGGAGGACTGCACTCACAGTATTACTGCACATTCAACTTTAACATCCTTTTGTGTAGCCTCAAGGTGTTCACGTGGATCCTATGAGATGGCATGCAATGTGATGTGTACAACACTAACGGTGGGGCAGTGGAGTTGTGGGAAATGTAATTGATTTTGTTTGAATCACTAATACAATCTTTCCAATTTCAAAATGAGTTATTTTGCGTTAATGGATGCAGTAACGGTGTTCATTACTACCCTACTGGTGCCTATCGTTGTGTTTTATTTGGCAACCTCCTCTACTTGCTTCACCAACTCTAGTGATCCTCCAGTCAAGCTAGGGCATCGTCAATTATGTTGGCAGCAGAATGGACAAGATAGCGGGTGGAACTTTTTGGACAATGCAGGGTCACCATAGCTTTCATGCCATCATGGCAAACAGAAAGATCAAGTTGGGGTGGGAGTTGTGGTGAACCAGGTGGTCTTGCAGCACAGTTGCGCACGCTGAGTGTTGATGGCCATCTAAGGCCTTTCAAATCCTGGGCTTAGCCACATTGTTGTCAAGAGACCTCGCTTCCTGCCCAGGGTCCGACAGGGCCATACAATTGGCTCTGGTACCAATGAAAAAGTCGTCCACAATCTTAAATGGCAATGCATTCCTTTTGGGACAGAAGTTTCGGTAGTACCCAGGGAGCTTTTTTCTGGTACAATGTACTGCAATTTGTGCCTTGCAAAGAATATTTGTTCAGTAAAATGTATCCAATCCAATCTACTTCCTGTAGCCATCAAGCTGGCCCACTTTGCCCAAAGAAACGGGCCCAGCATAACATGTTGGTCCTACCCTTTGCGTATTGCCCTATTGCCCTATAGGCCAGTCGAGCCTGATCCCGGCAGCTTTTTTTCAAACCTAATGGACCCCTACTTTATGTGTCCTTGCAGGGCAGTGGTTGTTTGATGTCCCGTTCAACTTTAATGTTTTGTTCAGCCACTGTGGCGCTTTTATCTATGCATCATCTCGATTTTATTTTTGGTGAGGGCTGGTGATCTGGAAATGGCCTTTGCTTCGGACCACCTGTGTCAGTGGGTGCACAGGGCAGGGATGGCTACATCACAGCATCTTCAATGTTGCCACTGGTTTGTATGGTCTCTAAGGTGACATGATTTGTTCAACAGTAATGGTCAAGCGAGTGGGGGTGGGGGGCTGGGCAAGAGGGCAGTGGGGAATGCATTTTTGTCCAACCCATATCAAATATGTGCGTATCTGATTGGTGGTGTGGGAATACATGTGACTGCGTGGCCTTTAGCTTACTGATGACCAACTCTGTGTTTTTGCCGTCGGTTTCTACTCTGTCTGGTTATTTACTGCCTCTCATGGGTGCCTGCCGACTTTCTCTTTTTTGTATGGGGCGATATTTGTTTTTGTTTTGTACTACTTGAATTTAATTTGATATGGCTGAGTTGGAACAGCCTTTCAAATATATCAAACAATTACATAAAAGTTTTTTTTTTTTAAATGATCATGCATTTCAGCTAACACTAATTCTTACCAAATCCTTATCACTAATCTTGCAAAAGTTAGCACAAATTGCACCAACAAGGTGTAAAAACCTTAAAATTGTTGGCTAAAATATGGAACTGTTGCTATGTGTCTAAATGAGCATAGCAGAATGCTTTGAATTGGGTCAGGAGACTAGTACAAGCAATGCATTCTGAATGTACCACAGAATGTATTGAAATGATAACCATTCCAGGCAATTCTTCCATGCAAATATGTTTTCACGTACTGTTGCCCGTCTGATAAATTCACCCAAAATGGCATCCGTGTCCAAAATGTTCAGCATTTCAGCAGGGACGTCATTTCATCAAAATGCCAGGGGTAGCGGAAGTGACATCACATGACCCTTGACCCCCTGATGACATCACAGGAAGTGATGTCATTTGACCCCTCCCCAAAGTGATATTGTGGGAAGCGATGGAACACAACCTTTCACCCGTTGACAAACCAGGAAGTGGCATCGCATAGCATTGTACACTAGGAAAAATGTGGTTACAGTGTGCATAGGCCCATATTACCAAATTACTGTGATTGCAAGCAGACGTTCAAGGCAAAATGATAATGATGTGTTATCATATAGCACTTACGCTTAAGCGCTTTACATAGAAGACATATAAACCCACTATCACCCAACCTGTGTTGGTACCCATTTATCGACCAAAGAAGGATGAAAAGCTGAGTTGAGGCGTTTGAGAACAGACTAAATCAGTGACTGAAGTGTGCCTGAAATAAACCTTTAATGAGGCTAGCAATTATTGTATAGAATTCCAGAAAGACATTTTTTGCCATTCCTATTCTTTCTTATTTAGGTTCAGTGCTGAAAGTGTTAGACTTGTGGCCTCATTTTCTTATTTTTCTTCTTTTTTAAGGGGCCTGAACAAGAAAGCTAGCCACTCCAGAATTAAAGAGAGACATGGTGCTGGCCACAGCCCAGGAACTTGCATTGCAAAAAAAAAAAAAAAAAAGAAAAAATGGAAAACCTCAGAGGTCGCAAGGGAGACCTCAGGGGTCGCAAGGGAGACCTCAGGGGTCGCACTTGCGACCTCTGGCGACCCCCAAATGACGTCCCTGCATTTCAGAAGGACAATTTTATATCAAGAAATGCTGATGACCCAAAATGTGCCCAGAAGAGCGGAGTGAGATACACCATACTGCAAGCCCATTCAAGTCACGGGCTCACTGAGTTTTGATGGATACCTGCATGAATCAAAGGCCAACTAGCGACCATGTGTCAGGAGAAGTGAATACAAAGCAACATGAAACTACAGGGCCAATGTAAATGTGTAAGGACTAAGGGGGGCATTTAAAAATGATGCTTTAGAGCCCCCTTTCCTACAAATGGGAAAAACAGTCTCATAACGGAGTCGAAAGAATGCGGCAAGGTGGTTATTTGCTGCAGATTATCATGGATGGGTAACCAGCAGGGAGCTGAAACACTACAAAATGTCCACTGAAAAGCTATTAATCACTGTTTGACAGCAGGGTGTTAATGTGGAGAAAACCGGAGTAAAAATGCATCAAGGTGATAAGAGTGTTGCTGGATACAGCAAGAGGCCTGAGAGAGGTGAAAGCCTCAAGGCGCCAGCAAAGGCAACCTTTAATGTGTGTGCTGAACAGCGCACATTCATTTGCTGAATTACAGGAGCATGTTGCTGTGTCATAGGTCTGTCAAAATGCAGCAGCTTCTCAGGGTATCCACTCCCCACAATCTGCCCCTGCCTGCGGCTCATGGCCCATTTCAACTGAAAACGTTGAATGGCCGTGATGATGTCCTTGGGAAACTGACAAGATTGTCTGACCAGCAGAGTATCATTATGGAACTGGGATACACACCACAATGATTGCTTGGTGTTTTCAGTGGCCTGTTAGTAGGAGGGGCTCAAAGAGGCCATGCACTTCAAAGGGCCGGTGGTTCTGCCGCACTGGTTGGTGGTTGGCAAATCGCTTCCTAGATATTTGTGGGGGTGGCACATCCCTTCGTGGATCCTTGTGGGGATATCGTTTTGTTTTATACCTCATGTTTCTCAAGGTTTGTCTCTATGCATAAATGTCTGGTGGCGCAGGTCCTGCACCACGAAAAGTCACTATGCGTATCTACACAATCCCTGCAACAGCGCCTCTGCAGTTGCATTCCTTTCCCCCTTCCAATCTCACTCTTCCTTTCATTATTCCTCCATGCTCCCTCCACACACCTACCCTCTACCCAGTCTCCCTCTATCTTTTCCCATCTGACTGCCACTCCCTATTCCTCCCCTCTCACCAACCATCAAATGTTTAATTTTGCTCCTCATTGTTCCTTCCATCTCTCACAACTCACACTCCCTCTCATGCCTTCTCTTTCTCCACACATTACTCCCAATCCCAAACTCATTCTTTCTTCCTTGCTCACCCGTTCCCAATCCCACTTACCCAGGCACTTTCTCTCACCCCAATCCTGCCCTCCATCCTCTCCACATTTCTTTCTCTAGCTGATTCCCTGCCTCTTTCTCTCCCTGACTCTTTCTCTCCCTGGTTTTGCCTACTTTCCTTCCTCCCTTTCCTTTATTCCCCTCCTACTCTCCATATTTCCCTCTTTTCCATTTCACTCCCCAGTCCCTTAAGCAGCTGCGCCCTCTGGTTGCACACAGTGTTCCACAGCTGGTGCGTTATCATGCCGAGCTATCTTATTGCATTTCGAATCAGTGGCTTCTGGTTAAAAACAGCCAGGGACATGTGCCCCGGGACAGGGGGGGGAGGGGCAAACTCATCCACTGCTTAAGCGAGAGAGAGGGAGAGAGAATGAGAGAGAGAACGACAGAGAAAGAGAGAGAGAGAAAAAGAGAGAGAGAGAGGGTGGGGGATCTGGTGGTTTTGCAGATGAAAGAGGCAAAGAAAAAGAAAGGGTTGGCAGGTCAAATGGATGGAAACAAGATGCAGAAATAAAGAGAAAGTCAGGTGAAATGCAAAAAGTCAAAGCAAGAAAAGTTAAATATATGAAACAGAAAAAAAAGACATGGCAAAAGAAGAACAACGAGCACAGCGTGTCCAATGGCTGCTCCCAATTAAGGCTCAGGGCTTCCTTTGATAAAGCGGCCATCCCACTTTAAAGTGAACTTAAACACTTAAACACAAGTGAACAAAGTTACTTAAATATGCAAATTAACAAGGGGGTTCCTGGGAGTCCCTCTGCCAGACTTTAGTCCTGGTTACGAGAGCCTTACCCAGAGTCTTGAGCTCACTATCTTTCACAGAGAAGAAATATCCCAAACATATCAGTCTTTGTCCTGCCCTGGGGCAGTCCAGCACCGAAATGCTAGGCAATTCTCCTCTGAACAACAGCAACCCCAGATTACCAACAGAAACCCTAGACACAGGACAAAGACTGATATGTTTGGGATATTTCTTCTCTGTGAAAGATAGTGAGCTAAAGACTCTGGGTAAGTCTCTCGTAACCAGGACTAATGTCTGGCAGAGGGACTCCCAGGAACCCCCTTGTTAATTTGCATATTTAAGTAACTTTGGGTCTCACCCTAAGTTACTAGGGGAATCCAGACGTGGACCCCTTGCTCACTATTCTTAGAGAGGCACAGATCCACCCTACTGATGAGGTCCAACCAGACCGAAACACGTGTCTGGGGTTTCTGTTGGTACTCTTGTTCAGAGGAGAATTGCCTAGCATTTCGGTGCTGGACTGCCCCGGGGCAGGACAAAGACTGATATGTTTGGGATATTTCTTCTCTGTGAAAGATAGTGAGCTAAAGACTCTGGGTAAATCTCTCGTAACCAGGACTAATGTCTGGCAGAGGGACTCCCAGGACCCCCCCTTGTTAATTTGCATATTTAAGTAACTTTAGGTCTCACCCTAAGTTACTAGGGGAATCCAGACGTGGACCCCTTGCTCACTATTCTTAGAGAGGCACAGATTCACCCTACTGATGAGGTCCAACCAGACCGAAACACGTATCTGGGGTTTCTGTTGGTACTCTTGTTCAGAGGAGAATTGCCTAGCATTTCGGTGCTGGACTGCCCCAGGGCAGGACAAAGACTGATATGTTTGGGATATTTCTTCTCTGTGAAAGATAGTGAGCTAAAGACTCTGGGTAAGTCTCTCATAACCAGGACTAATGTCTGGCAGAGGGACTCCCAGGACCCCCCTTGTTAATTTGCATATTTAAGTAACTTTGGGTCTCACCCTAAGTTACTAGAGGAATCCAGACATGGACCCCTTGCTCACTATTCTTAGAGAGGCACAGATCCACCCTACTGATGAGGTCCAACCAGACCAAAACACGTGTCTGGGGTTTCTGTTGGTACTCTTGTTCAGAGGAGAATTGCCTAGCATTTCGGTGCTGGACTTCCCCAGGGCAGGAGAAAGACTGATATGTTTGGGATATTTCTTCTCTGTGAAAGATAGTGAGCTAAAGACTCTTGGTAAGTCTCTCCTAACCAGGACTAATGTCTGGCAGAGGGACTCCCAGGAACCCCCTTGTTAATTTGCATATTTAAGTAACTTTGGGTCTCACCCTAAGTTACTAGGGGAATCCAGACGTGGACCCCCTTGCTCACTATTCTTAGAGAGGCACAGATCCACCCTACTGATGAGGTCCAACCAGACCGAAACACGTGTCTGGGGTTTCTGTTGGTACTCTTGTTCAGAGGAGAATTGCCTAGCATTTCGGTGCTGGACTGCCCCAGGGCAGGACAAAGACTGATATGTTTGGGATATTTCTTCTCTGTGAAAGATAGTGAGCTAAAGACTCTGGGTAAGCCTCTAGTAACCAGGACTAATGTCTGGCAGAGGGACTCTCAGGACCTCCCTTGTTAATTTACAATGGATCCCTACTGAAGTTGCGTTCTGCCATATAAGACATGAATGAAAGGTTTATAAGGCTTAGGCAAGGCTTTTACATCTTTCATTCACATTACGCCTGCTGCAAAATTAGCTCCCTTGGGTCTCTCCCCCATTCTTAGATCACACATTGGGAGACCGAGAGTCCCATTGGTAGCTGGGCATATTCCATAGTTCATCTCTTCTCTCACCCCTCCCCCGCTTCTAGCAAGCTGACGATACTCTCCTGGCTGCCTTCCATACGGCTTCGGCTTCGTATTCTTGCCTCTGCTGGATACTGGCTTTGGCCTTCTAGTACAACGAGGGCAGGTATGTGGCATGAGAGCAACACTGAAAGGAAGCGCAGAGCCCCGCAGGAAGCGGTGCAAACACGCACAGTCGCAGAAAGCCAGGAAAGGGCAGGTCCTTGGCCATGACATCAATCCTCAGAATAGCTCTGAGGAAATGCCCCACCACTCGAGGCTCGTGAAGGCAGCGCCGGTATGAGGAAAGAGGGCACGCCACCGTGTAAGGGGGGGAAGGCGAGGATGTGAGCGTTGGGAACGCAGGGGTGAGGGCGGGGAGTTCTTACTGCTGCGCACAGATGGTAATGTGAGGAACATTGTGCTGCCCTGTGCACCGTGCCAGTGATTGGCACGCAAATGCTGTACTACTGTGCACGCAGCCAATGAAGTAATCAGTGGCATTGCCCTACTACATTAAAGACCAATTGTAGGACCCCCCCCTCCCCTCCCATATACATCGGGAGGCCCAGCTTTGGAAATAAGATGCTCTCTGCCACAGTATGACGTCGAGAGAAATGAAGATACAGATATTCAGAGCATGCGCATAAATATATGGACCCTGTGTGTAACATGTACATGAGAAATGTGAAATGAAATCCAGTAGGCACACCGACTGCGTCTCCTTAAATGCACACCTAAGTTATTTTATTTAATGTGAACCAGATTTGCGAAGAACAAACTCCCGGGCATCATGTTATAAATAGTATCCCATCCCTGCAGTTCCGTGTGTTAATATCCCCGCAAACATATCGCCATACTAAAATAACCCATATTTCTGCAGCGATATTAAGGCATGGAACCTGCCGCAGGGACCCCCGCAACCCCAGCATTATTTTTAATGGAGCGGAGACACCCTTGCAACCCCTGCTCCCAAAAAACCCCAAAATTATCCCCCACAAAAATATTGCCTATGGCCGTTCCAGACTACCATATATACGGCGATATTTTTGGTGGGGATAATATGTAGCGATACCATCCCTGCTTGACCCTTTATGTTGAAATGGCCCACTTTGATAGTGCCCAGCAGCGGAGCACAGGTACATTCTGAGGTAAAGTAAATAATTAGCTGTCACCCCCGCAGTGTCAAGTCAACGTCACTCAGAACTGCACGTAAAAGTAAAAGCCCGCCCAATTGAGAGAGAGCGGGCTAAGGTGACATCTGCATTAAAAGGACCATCCCCCCTTAAACCCCCAAATCCCCACGAGTCGTTCCAGGGGATACTGGCTCAGGCTTGTGTTGCCCTTTTGAGAGTATTCAGTGTTGTGTAGTGGCTCTCCCACATGTGTTGCCCCTTTAAGGGGATGTGTCCCTCCCACGAAGATGGGACATGACTGTGTTATGGCTCAAGGTAATAAAAGGAGCCCTGCAGGCACGTGCAGCAGAACGGCTGCAGACTCCAAGATGGAATGACCTAAGTCCGTGTCTCAATTCAGGCCTGCAGGCCCACACCGTGTAAGCACGGGCCTGCAGGCCATGTTGCCATGGGGCCCTCTTTCCAGCAAGGTGGCCAGAGTCTGCATGTGCCCCAGGCCCCGTGCAGTACAAAGTACGGCACGATGGAGGGCCTGGGGGGTTAGGCGCAGGGTGGGGGAAACAGAACGGCGCGAAATACAAGTGGAGGGGCAGCCAAGCGGCGCCCCCACCCTCAGCGTTGCTAGGGAAACCCCACACGATGGGGAAAAGGTGTGAGGAAAGCAACAGGGGGGCAGGAGGAAGTCCGGCCTCCCCAGAGGGACAACAAAGGGCCAGGGGGGTATAAGTACCCCAAGCAAATGCAGGATAGGCACAACCAGGCAAGGAGCTCACCTCACTCGGGTAAGCTCCCAGGGCCTGGAAAAGGGGGAGAAGGAAACGTTTTGCCACCCAACCCACCCAGCAGAAAAAAGGCAAGGAAAGGAGACAGAACAAGGAACAGGAACGCCGAGTACTTTCTTCGGTACACGGTAGAAGAAAGTCGTAGGCGGCGGCACGTGTCCAGGAACGGATGCCCCAGGGTAACTAAGACGAGCCGAGGAGAAGGCT
This sequence comes from Ambystoma mexicanum, assembly GCF_040938575.1. Taxonomy (NCBI): domain Eukaryota; kingdom Metazoa; phylum Chordata; class Amphibia; order Caudata; family Ambystomatidae; genus Ambystoma; species Ambystoma mexicanum. The sequence goes on along the minus strand of NC_090934.1, from coordinate 885,552,184 downwards.
GTGCATCTACAACCCCTGGACACGAAGTGCCCAAAAAGCGAGTTGGTGTTATTCTGTGTTTATTATGATTATTATTTGGTGTTATTTTCTGTAGAAAATAAATAAGCCTACGGCCTATAATTTTTCCACAAACAAAAACCTGTCTGTACTATTCTTTCGGGGGAATAGGGTAATAGGAATAAGAGCGACGGGGTGCCCACACTACTCAGCCTATGTGGGTAAGGCCCGCCCTGCCCCATCCAAGACCGAGTGTCCCTGGGAATCCCTCGAGGCACTTGGCCTCCATGGTGCTGGCATCCAATAGCACCCACAGGGGACTGGCGCGATGTCCATGGCCAGCCCCATATCAATAGCAACTAGGTAGTGGAAACCTGAAAAAATGAAAAAATAGGACGAAGAGCCCCCGCGACGCACCATTCCTGCGGTCCCTCATTTTTATTGTTCAGGGGAAAGGAGAGAGAGAGGAGGAGATGTGGCATCCATCACTGTGGAGACTATCTGCTGACGGGAGAGAAAAGGGAATGGAGTGGCCGCAGCCGCGAAAGGAGAAAAGAAGCAGGGGCCCACCCCACCGTGCAGTCAGTTGTCGCGGGGGGAAGATGAATGGAGAAGCGGCATTCACTGCCGCAAGGATAAGGAGGAGGAGTGGCATTCATTGCTGAGCGGCCGGGGCCTTGTTGGTGGATCCTCCCTGGCTGCGGCTCTCTGTGAAGAGGGTGCTTGTGCAGCCAGGGGAGGGTCAGCCCGCAGCCCCTGTGGGCCTCGCAGCCCCTTCGGCAACGCTGCCACAAGGAAAAGGAAGAAGAGGAGGTGAGTCCCCCGCCCCCACCCCACAAGCCATGAGATTAGCCTGCGCTTCACTGCTCAAGTTCACAGTGTAAGCCCAGGCCACCCGGTGGTGAGGTGTGTGAAGCCCAGGTGCCGGTGTTCAGGAAATGAGGCCCCACCGGGTGATTGCTGTTCCTGGGCCACCCAACAGTGAAGATAAGGAAACGGGCCGTGCCCCCACAAGGAAATTTGAGTTGGAAAATCTTGCATGATCCTGGGCCCAAATGGTGGTGATTGAATATGCAGCTCCATGTTGGAGCGAATGGTGTGCTGAGTGTTCCGAGGATGGAGCTGAGAAGGTAGAAGCCCATGTAGGATCCTGGGCCACTGGCGGTGTAGAGAATGAAGTGCGGCGTGTCTGAAAGCTCTGCAAACCCGGGCCCCCGCTGGTGAACTGAGCGCACTCAGGATAGGAGCTTTAACGAGAAGTGGCTCCCACTGAGATCCCGAAGCCGAAGGTCAGTGTATGGCCCGCCACCTGGAAGCAGCTGTTTGGGCCAACTGGTGATTCAACCGCCGAGTACCAGGATCCAGGCCAATGTGGCAGTGACAGAAGAGAAGCACTCCATGTCAGCGCTAGACTAAGGGAGGCCAGCCACTGCAGAGACGCCGAGCCACACAGTGGAGATCTAGACAGTGATGCCTGTGACTGTTCCCTCCAGCACGGCCCATACATCCTGGATGCAGGAGTTTGAACAAGTGTCTCAGGTCTATGGCCCGGCAAGACTGTATTTGAGAGTGCCGGATAAGACTAGTATGCTGCCAGAAATTCCACCAAAGCACCAGCCCTCACCCTGTGCTTGTAAACTACAGGTGGTAAATAGTGGAAGTCAGCTGCCCAACCTCTGGCGCTACAAACAACAGGGAGTGAGAACAACTATGTGCTTCATGCGTCCGAGAAGAAAAAGAGGTGTGTGCCCGCCTGACCGTGCATCGAACGTGGGCACGCAGTAGCTGAAACTCCAACAGTCAAGACGACAAGTGGCACAGGGTGAAAGTGAAACAAAGAGGTGTGCGCCACCTGGCACCGAGACACGTGGCACAGCTCATGCTGCTGCCTCACTGGCCCTTCTAAAACTCCTGCCTGGGGAAGAGAACTATGGGGGTCATTCCGAGTTTGGAGGTAGCACCATGGCTGCCTCCAAACCCGGGTCCGGGTAGACGGAATAGGGATTTACCGGGACTTTCCGACCTATGCGGACCCGGTAAGTCCCCATTTTGAAAACAATTTCCCATTCCCATTGAGCCCCGATAGGGCTCAATGGGAATGGGGAAGGAGCTAATAACAGGCTCGCAAATAGTGGGCCCGTTATTAGCTCCATGGTCCCTTAAGGGGTCCCGCTAAGGGCGGCTGGTAAAACCAGCTGTTCCTGTTGGGACCCGCTAAGGGACTTCGGAATGTGGCAGTAGGGGGTTAACGGCACTGACGTCCTTAACAGTGCCATTAACCCCCTACCGCCATACTCGGAATGACCCCCTATGTGGCAAGTGGCCTCATTGCCCTACGATTGGTATCGCCCTGGCGGCCCTGCAAGTGGCCCCAACATCCTGACACTGGCGTGCACCCTGCCATCCATGGGCCAGGCCGACGTGGGCCTGGGGGCGATTCCTACCACCAGTAAACTGGGACATCACCGACCCTATCGTCCTGCCAGTAAAGAGGGATGGTGGAACTGGCCAACTCACACAGTTGGTCCTGACACCCGCCACCAAGAAGGGGTGCAATGGGCAAGGCAAGGGTTGCAGCTCCTTACAAGTGCTTGTGCGCCCTTCTGTGCCCTTGGAGAAGAGTGACACTCTTGACTGGGGGTGCATGGCCAAAAAGGGGGGTGAGTGTCATCCTGTTACCCCAAGCCCTGTCAACATCACATGGCGTGGCCTAGACGCCCTGCTATCTTTGACTTGCTGTCCTGCCCCGAAATTAAAGGGACTGCCTGTGAACCTGACCGTGGCGCCTCGGGATGCCATGTTACCTACGTCTCGCGGCCCTGCCCCTACATCAAGGGACTACGCTAATGAGGCCCCTGGCACCCACCAGGTGCGACTTTGTCAGTTTTAAACTGTAACATCAATTGACCTGGACCCGTGGAAGTGACTATCCTGAAAGGACACTGATGGGAAGTGAATTGGTCTCCTGCAGTCCTACAATGGCACAAAGAGGACTCAGTAAACACATGGTGTGGTGCTGTGAGCCTGCATATTAGCCACAGGCTTAAAGTGGTCTCATTAAAGAACAGTGATGTGAAGCTGTGATCCCGCAGTTAGTAGGTGTGCTCTATATGGTGCCAGCAGCTACCCAGAGCATCATGCAGCGGTTGCAATTCCACACCCCAGGTTCATAAAGGGTTTTGTAACTGGCGGTCGAACTGCCAACATTCCAGTGGCGGTTCGCCAACTACGACTGTCATCTGCGGGTTATGTGTCGCATGTGTATAAATATGTGAGCCCCATCTGTGTAGCAGTGGCATATCCTATTTGTTGTTGGTCCAATGACTCTGAAGTAGCTCAGATAATGTCGTTCTGTAGCTGGGGGGAGGGAATAATTTATGTTGTAGTAACATTTGTTTGTTTGTTATGAAAATGGAGGAGTGTTGTGTAGTGACGCTCCCACATGTGTTGCCCCTTTAAGGGATGTGTCCCTCCCACTTGTATTTCCGTTTTAAGCTGGGCCTCATGGCCAAAGCAGTGTCCAGTCAAAGTTTCGAAACAATAGTTTTGAATGTCAAAAGTTTCAACACAAAAGTGCCATAAAGTGCCGTAAAAAAAAGTTTTGAATTGTTTTTTTATATTAAAGTTTTTTTAAAATTTTGTATTGTAAAAGAAGTGTTTTTAATTTAAAAAAAACAGGGGTTCATTGGTGAACCCCAGGGGGGGAACCCCCCACAAAAAAAATCAAAACTTTTTTTCCTGCACTTGTGTCGGAACTATTGCCATTCCAAACTATGACAGTCGAAACTATAACTAGGAACCGCCCAAGCTAATAAAAGGAGCCCTGCAGGCACGTGCAGTAGAACGGCTGCAGACTCCAAGATGGAATGACCTGAGTCTGTGTCTCATTTCAAGCCTGCAGGCCCACACTGTGTAAGCATGGGCCTGCAGGCCATGTTGCCATGGGGCCCTCTTAACAGCAAGGTGGCCAGAGTCTGCATATGCGGGTAAGGCCCGCCCTGCTCCATCCAAGACCGGGTGTCCCCCGGAAACCCCACGAGGCACTGGACCTCCGTGGTGCTTGTGTCCCAAAGCACCCATAGGGGGATGGCGCGATGTCCATGGCCAGCCCCCATAACATTCAGGAGGGCCCCAGCCCCTCCACAGCAGGCATTCTGTCATGCACAGACCAACAAGAAGCCAAGGAGGAGCAAGCACTCAAAGGGATCTGGCCTTTCCCCATTCACGGAAGAAAGAGCCTTTGGTGACCCCATTGGTGACCCTGAAAGACAAAGCTCGAGAGCCGTGTTATCTGCCTAGGGCTCTGGGATCCACCACACTAGTCCATTCACTGCTTCAGCTCCTTCCAAAGAGCCACCTAGTCAATTGGAGCTGCACGACTAGTGCTAGTGTGCACAGAGCTACTCATCTGAGCCGCAAGACTTCAGTGCTCTGTAAATGTTGAAATGCGAGGAGTGTGGCTGCACTACTGTGACTGGTGGCTGTTTGTGTGGGAAGTGTCTGTGACAGGCCGTCAGGTTATTAGGGTGACTGGCACCATGCACCAGAACTGAAATCAGACACAAGGATATTTTCAAGGGTTTTATTGACCTCAAGTTAAATGTAAAGGGGTCCACGAAAGGGACTGTTCAATTTCTCAGAAAGATCTGGAAAATGCAACTTCTTGGTCTGGGCTCTTTCTAACCCCAGCCTTCAGCCTGTAGGCATCCTCCACCGTTAGTTCCCGAACCCTCTTGGGTATATCTTAATTTTTGGGGCTGATTTTTGTCCAAAGGGAAAACACATTCCCACCACAGGTCTCCTTGTTTTGGTTAGAGGGTTCTGCTGTAGTCTGGTGTGTTAGGTGACTCGTGGACGTTTCTGAGTAGCAGTAGCCTGGGTCCATGCAATAATTGCCTATTTCAGGCTAAGGTTCCCAGTACTGTCTCATATCTCCACCCATTCTTCAATTCTTTGGGGAACTTGACCTAGTCCTTCCGAACCTCCCTGCTCTGATGCACCATGGGGGTCGGGGGGGGGGTTCTTTCTCCCTGTCCTCCTTCCACATCTTTAGGATGTGCACACATATCTCCCACTTCAGCCTATGGTAACAGTTCACGCTGCCCCTTCCCAAGAAGGGATATCCTCCTAAGGGTACTCCTCCACCCCATCCTCTCATCACTGTCCTGCAGATGGTAAACCGTCCTTCCTCCAATATTTTCTTCTTCCTCCCCCTGCACCAATAACTCTCTCCCCCATCCTCCAGCGTGACCCGCTCTTCTGATGGGAACGTCCTCCATTCACAATAACTCACTTCTCTGACAGTAACCTCACTCCAAGATAACTCAACTCTTCTATTGTTAGCCTCATGCCTCCAAGATGACATACACCTCTGATGGTGACTTCACCCTTCTGATGAAAACTTCCTTCCTCCAAGATAACTTCCAATGTTCTCCTATCGTCCACCTCTCACCCACCAACTTCCAATTCTTTCCTGCAACCTCCATTTCTTTTCCCCACCCTCCTGCTCTTGCTTCCGTAATCCGCTTGCTCGCCACTCCTCTCCAACTTCTTCCTCAAGCTCCTTCCCGAACAAGCGGCACCGTGGGACTTAACAGGTTGCTTTTCATAGTCCAGTTTCCCCTCCCATGGTCTGCACGTGTGCAGTATGGGCTGCAGCTGGCTGTGATTTTCCCAGGTGATTGAGATGACATGGGAAGGCAGTGGCCTATTCTATAGTGACATCAAGGCCTGCCACCATTTTGGATTTGGTAGTGTCTTTGTAGCTGGGTATGTTTTTTTTTCTCGCCCCCACGAGTCTCTCTCTTTTGTCAGCATGTGCTAAATGGTCAGTGGAAAATCTGGTAAACTAGGGGATATGTTTGTATCGCTTCAAACATATGTGCAGTAAGCAAACCAGGGCTCAAGTCGAGGGCACACCCCCACCCCCTAAATTGAGAAGCTTTGAATGTCCTCTTTGAATTTATTAATTAGAGCCGACCTCAGGGATCGGGAGCCACAGTCCTCAGGTTTGCAGGCCGGACACTTCACCACTGCACTATAATCTGATGAACAATATCAAATAACTAAAGGTAAAATGTCCCATTTCGGTACTTCAGGTTCCAGGGAAAATATTTCTATTGGTTCTTGGACTTTAAACATGCGCACCTTTTAACGTTTTCAAAAACACTATTAGAAGAAAATATCCCCTCTTGGTTTTGTGTGTGTGTTGATTTTATGAACGGTAAATGACATTCGTCCTGTGCATTTTGGGTGGTAATGCAAAGCCAATTTAATGAAATGTGCATATTTCACCATGATATGCTAATTTCTGCGACGTTCCATCCCATTGGGTTTGTTAATGAGTCCCCCCACATTAATTGTTGGGACTTGACCCCTGAAGTAAAATACACATTGGTATCACCGTCGTCGCTAGCGAAAGCGATAGAATTCCATGAATATCTTTGTTTGCCGCGCGCGTTCAGCGCAGACTCCTGTCCCTTCACTCGCCATTTCATGCACTGCGTTTTCGCGGCCTGCAGAGGCATTCTGAAGCCCCAGGGAGTCCTTCGGCGTTCAAGGTAATGCGCTTGTGTTCTAGGCCCGGGCATTGCGAATACCGAAGGATTCCTTGGGGTTTTAATGTCATGTGTTTGTGTAGTCTGTAGTACTTTTGAATGACAAAGGATGTCTTTTTTGGCCCTCATTACGACCCTTGCGGAAATTGACTGACCGGACCGCAACAGCGTAAATAGCGTTTCCGCCATTGCACGAAGGAGCAAAGTGCGGCTAATTACGACCCATCGGGCACGAGCATTACGCCATGGCGGAATCCGAAAGGCTGCGATGGCGGAAATGACCCCAAAACGGCCCTTACCGCCGCCGTACGCTGCACCAGGTGCAATACCGCCACCCATCTTAGCGGTCACCGTAATGAGCGGGCACCGTAATGAGCGGGCACCGCAAATTACGGGCACCGTAAATATACGGAAACGGAAGTAAAAGCATGTGGCCGGAACGGGAAACAGCACGCCGCACAACTATAAAATCCGAATCCCAACACAACCATTAAAAATCCGACCCTGACACACATCCCAACCCGTTAGCAACCCCAGTTCAAAAAATAAATATGGGAAAGGTAGCCAAGAAAGCGTGTGATCGCAAGCGGCAGGTCCACTTCTCCCGAGAGGAACTGACCGTGCTGACCGAGACCCTGCAGGAAAATGCCGCCGTCGTCTTCTCCAGTCAAATGACCAGGACGGCCCTTGCCAACAAGAAGGCCATATGGGCCCTTGTGGCACAGCGCGTAAGTGCGGTGGGGACAACACCCCGCACGCCACAGCAATGTCGCAAGCGGTGGGACGACCTGCGGATCCGCGTACGCAGCATACTTTCTGCGAACAGGAACATCGCCACAGCTACCGGGGGGGGATCAGAGTCGCCCATCAAGTTGACCCCCTGGGAGGAGATCTGCGCCTCCACCATAGGAATGGAGAGCATAGAGGGAGTCGGAGGGATGGAGAAAGGAGTGCCGACATCCGGAGAATCAGGTAGGTTTGCCAAGAGAAACAATGCGAAATCCACAAACCACGAACATGTGCAGTACCATGTGACCCCATAGTGCAATACATACTTTGCCCTGACAGCGCCCTCTAAAAGTCAGAATGAATAAACAAATTAATCAAGATGCCATAAACAACCCCTACATGTGCAGCATGCACCCCCTAACTGCAGGCAGCCAAATGAATGCATCCTCAATCCACACGAAAATGAGACCACCTCCAAGGCCCAGTCCCATATCAGCCTCATGTACCACCCCAATGCATTTGACACGTTGCCATTCCAAATCCGACAGACCCATAACTAACGCTCGCCCCTCTTTACTCCACCACAGGGTCCGATACCAACGACGAGCTGCAGGACACCCCTACCAGCACGCCTGCAAAGAGGGCCAGGACCAACGTCCCAAGAGCCTCCACCTCAGGTGCAAGGATCAAGACACGGCAGCAGCAGGAATCAAGTGCCAGCACACTGGAGGGGACTGCAACAGGCACCCCAGCAGCCAGCAAGTCCACAACCCCAGCACCACAGGTCCCCCCAAAGAACGTATCTGATGGCACTGCCTCTGGTGGTAGCAGCACCATAGGTGACACAGCTGTCATGCCAGCATGCTCCGACACGGAAAACAGTGCTGGCGACGTAGGTACCATCCATGACCTTTCCCAATCCCCCTGCATGTTCCATCCCCTACACCATGACGAAACCACGCAGGGGCACCCTGAAGACGACGACTGGCCAACCCCCACAAGTCCTGTGCCAAGGCAACATGTGTTGAGCAGCCCCCCTGTCACACCACCGCAAATGTCCATGGCCCAGCAGAGGCAACAGTCCCTCGACCTGCTGATCGAGCAACAGCAGGAAGCGTCCACGCTACTCAAGGACCATGCAAATGAATGCGGGGGTTCCAGGGCAGCCATGGAAACATCCACCGAGACACTCAGGGCACAAATAGAGAAAAGTAGTGAGAGCCTCAGGGGAGAAATGGAGAGAAGCACCGAGAGCCTGAGAGCACAAATGGAGAGAAGCACCGAGAGCCTGAGGGGGGAACTGCATGCGACGTCCAAAGACGTTTGTGCTGAACTTGCTGCTGTGCGCCGTGTGCTCTCGGAGCTCTCACAAACCCTCAGAGACATGCATGGACGCGAGCAGGCAGAGACGTCATCCGTGGCAAGTTCCGTCCAGGGCAGCCCCCAACGCAGATCTGGCAGGAACCTGCGCTCCACGGGCAGGGGTGCCCCTGATACCCGTAGAGGGGGCTTGCAATAGCGTCTACCCACGGGCAGCATGCATATCTGGACACTGGTGTTGGGGGGGGAGGAAGTAGGGTGGAGGGGGTGTGTTGGGCTTCACTGGGTGGCGGGTCCATAGGGTGTATGAATCAAATCACATTAACAATACAGCACTTCATTATCATCCAATGACATGTGTGGACATTGATATTTGCGTACGAGGCCTTCATAGGCGTACAGTCCACTATGTGCCTGTACTACACACACACAGTGCCACAGGTCCCCTTTCCGTGTAATAGGCACCATGCGTGGTTGCTAGAAGCATGCATCTATGATGCTCTGTCGGATTGCACGTGCATCCTGTGCCTCATGGACTCCCTGGCGTCCCTCCACATCCCCACCCTCATCATCATCATCTTCAGGTGCATGCAGTACAGCGTCAGGGGGCATGGGCACATTCCTACGTATGCACATGTTGTGCAGCATGACACATGCCATGACCATCTTAGAAACCCTCTCATGGCTGTACATGAGTGCCCCGCCAGACCTGCTGAGGCTGCGGAAACGAGCCTTCAGTAGGCCGAATGCCTGTTCAATGACCACACGGCTACGTGAGTGGGCATGGTTGTAGTCCTCCTCATGCTGGTTCTGTGGGTTCCGGATTGGTGTAAGGAGCCATCTCTTCAGTGGATACCCGGCATCACCTGTATGGGACGAATAAAGGGTGTCAGTGGAATGATAGTGCTAAGTAGCCCCCCCCCCCTCCTGCAAGGTCATTGACGCATCAAATGGGCCACGATGTCATGCATGGAATGAGACTCACCGAGTAGCCAGGATCTGTGCCCTGCGTGTCGCTCCATGTAGCGTGGTATTCTTGTGTTCCTCAGGACCATAGAATCATGGGTAGATCCTGGAAATCTGGCACAACAATGCGTAAAGATCTTGTTGGAGTCACACACCATTTGCACATTGATTGAATGAAATTGTTTCCGGTTGCGGTACTGGACCTCCATGGCATGTGGGACAACCAATTCAACATGGGTGCAGTCGATGGCACCAATGCAACCCGGGATGCCGCCAAGTGCATGGAATCCCACCTTTGCGTTGGTAATCTCCTGGTACGTGCGTGGTAGTGTGATGTGGTCGTCGGCGTGCTTCAGGAGGGCATCGTGCACTTGGGAGAGTGTCCGTGAGAACAGTGGCTGTGAAATGCCATGCAACTGTCCCACTGTGTGCTGGTAGGTGCCTGTGGCCAGGAAGTGGAGTACAGACACCACCTTCAGTAGGGGTGGGATGGCGGTTGGGCTATCTATCATGCTCACGAGGTCAGCATGTGTCATGTCCACAATGGCGATTATGGTGTCCCGGTCCAAACGGTAGAGGGTGTGGATCTGCTCAGCAGTGAGGTTGAACGGATCAGCTCGGAGGCGTGGGATTGCGGGCCGCCTGCGTGGTGGTAGTGGCAGTGCTTGTGGGCCTTGCTGACCCTGCCTTGCCCTCCTCCTCCTCCTTCTCCTCCGTCTCCCCTGTGCGCCCGGTTGTTGTACCTGTTGTTGTTCGTCGTCTTCTTGTAGTTGTAGCACTTGCAGTGCTATCTGGTGCCCCAGGCCCAACATCGCTAGTCCTGCCGGTAGCATTTTGGAGTGGGAGTGGTTGTGGGAGGGGTTTGGGTCTGCTATATATGTGCTGTCGGCCTGTATGGCCTCCACCTGTGCTGATTGAATGAATCTGTGGCAGATGCAATCCCTTCTGGCCGAGCACGTCCCGCACGTAAGGCTGCATTTGGCCGCATGGCATCTTGGGGTTGGAATCATGTATCAAATCCCGATGGCAGTGTGATGTACTTTGACTGATTTTCATGCTATGCTCCCATTGTTACACATGCTATGATTGCAGCCGCTTACATACCTGTGAAGAGTCAGTGGTATGTAGGGCTCGATCGATGGCCGACCCTCATGCAGCACAGTATCGTACTTCACCGACGGGCGTGGCGTCCCATTTGTGATTGCAGCCAGTTAGCATTATGACACACAGCCGCACTACATTGATGTAATTGTGAATGCAAGCGTTCACAGAAGCCTTTTCGACGTAATGTTGCAAGTGAGGAATTCGAAGGCCAGGATTTTTGGTTGCGAAGTAGCGGTGAGGAGACGCCCACAGGTCTGCCTGGAAATGTAACGTTCTATTGTTGAATGTCCTTGGGACAGGGCCCATAACGAGCAAGCAATGAATGACATGAATTGAATGGGATGCGCAATAGCGTAGTGGACGATAAGGCAGGACGTTCCCAAGTCCATCTAGCTTCACGACACTACAGATCCGGCCAGGAGCACAGTGGTTTTTGCAGACTGCATTACGCACAGACGCGATGGAAGTTTCACATATTATGTGAGTGAATGTTCATGCGTTTTCATTGCGGGATGAGGGAATGATGAATGGATGCATGGACAGATGATTCCATTTAGGGTCTGCCATGTACATGTGTTTTTTGATTCAATCCCCTTCCCCTGCGCTATGTGATGCAAGGCTGCCATAGTGGGACTTACGTCTATCTGCCCTTGTCGGATCCTCCCTGTCTCGACGCGCCTTCATACACTTGTGTCTAGGCACGTTACTAATCCCATGTCATGGGTTCTATCTTGACGGACGCATGCACAGTAACCGACGTTGCCAATGGTGTATTAACCTCGATTGGTTTCGTTATGTATCGATACTGATTTAGGGGTGTGTATATTCCTTTGGAGTGGCCTAGCATGCATATGGGTGTGGATTTGGTGTGTTGAATGAAGATAGTGATGCATCATGTGTCATGTAGTGCAATCGGTTAATTTGTGTTTCATTTTGGTGACAGGTATCTCCTGCCCTATTGCAGATGCCATCTGTACGCCACTCCTCCAGATGGTTTTTACTCTCGACACCTGCAGCTTCGGGTGAATCAGTGGAGCAGCATTACGATCTTATGGGACGATCGCCAATGGGCCACATGCCCTTACGCTGTTCTGGTGGCTAGGTGCAACATTTCGGCCTTTCAGCTGGACTAGTGCCTGCCTCATGGGACGGACCTGCGGTTCTTGCCGCTTCCATGTTGCCTTTTGGAACGTTGATGTTGGCCCTGTGTGCCATGATGGTACAGGGCGTCACACAAGTGGAAGCTGGTCAATTATTGCAGATGCAGCCCTCGGTGATGATGGATGTTTTGGTGTTATTTTACAAATTGCTGTGAGGCCTTTGTCATTTGGATGTGCATTTAAATTGTATTCCGATATTTGGCGTGTTGCGTTATTCTTTGCAGGTGATGTGGCGATTTTCGATTTGTGGCGGTATGTATTGCGAGATGATCTGCATTGTGTTCCGCCTTCTGAGTTGAGTTGTGTGGTACAGTACTGGCCGCTTTTGCCTACGTAGCACAGTGTGGTCACGGATAGGGGCTGCCATTGTGACTGTTTACATGATGTGCTGTTCAGGGGCGGGGGATTGGCTTTTGGCCGACTGGTGCCTGTCAGCCAGGTCGATTGATGGTATGATGGGATGTTCAGAATGTGGCTGGTCACAGGTGCCTGTGTTTGCGTGCGTTTGTTGGAGGGGGACTGGGGTCATGTCCATTGGAATAGCTTCTGTATTCATGCCATCTGTGCCCTGCAGCTCCCATCGGCCCCTCTTGGGATGTGCCTGGCTGCTCAGTCACTCTGCCAACTTGTGTGGTACATGCTTCTGCTGATGGTTGGTTTGTTTACTGGCAAGAGTACAGGTCTGGTGCAATCCCCCTCAGGATGCTGTTTTGGATGTTGCCTTGCGCTGGTGGCAAGCGATGGGGGACTACTGTTGTTTTGTGTCATGTGTTCTTGATTTCCATTTTGATGTCTTGTACCTTCACATGCCTGTGCTGCATCAGTACGGCTATGGTGAAATGCCGTACATGGATGCCCACTCACGGGGCGCTTCGAACACCTGCATGCATTTCTACGTTGGCATGCATGGGTGAATTGTAGATTTCACTGGTTGCATGGTGTGAGTACATTGCGCCTGCCAGGAGTTGTGCAATGTGGCCAGGGAGTGGAGTACAGGCACTCAGTGGGCCATTTACGGTTGGTTCACGATGCCGTATTTCTAGCCATGGCGGAATGGTCCATTCCGCCATGCCTGATGGCGTTAGGTACATGTCCGCTAGGGTCGGAATTGCCGTACCGTTGCACCATGGTGGTGTTTGCGGTTTGGCATGGTGCGCGCGCGCGTGCTTAGTGCAGTTAGCGTTGGCGTTCACTACGGTGTCGCTAATGGCTTCGTACTTTGCGGTGACGGGTCATAGTCGCACCGAGCGCTTTTCGATGGCGGTATTGCATTTCCGCCATCGTTTTCCCCTTTCCGCCAGGGTCGTAATGAGGGCCTTTGACATTTGATGAATGGCGCCCACGTGGTCTCTGCAGGCGTTTTGAATGCTGGAGGAATTCTTCGCCATTTGTGCCAAAGGAATAATCTATGTGCCTGGCCGCTCCCAGTGGGCCACAGAGAAAACACAGCATCAGAACCCTCGGTAGCTGCCGATCTCTGTAGCTCATCGCACTACATGGGAATGAATGCCTCTGTTTCTGAAGTTGTGGTTGGGCCTCGCATAGTGATACGTTGTATCCATAACTCTTTTATGATCGGGTTAGTCCTAGCCCCTTAAAGGATTATGGGTACCGCTATGTCCGCCCCACAGGCTCTAGGCCTCTGTCCTTTTCTTTAGATGTTAATGGGACAGGAGTGGTGACACCCATCCGGGTGACTGCACCCTACCCCAGTGTAGTGACTCCTTCAGGTCGGTCTGAGGATCCCGTGTATTCCGCCCCTGGGCTTGACATCCTCGAGCTTGGGGTGGTTAGGCGAAGGTTAGGCCCCGGTCTGCATCACATATCTCCCGCTCCTCCATGGACATTTCTGTTGCACATGGGGAATTATTGACCATCCCTTCTTGTGTCCTGGACATTGATATGCGTCAGACCAGTGTTTCTAGAACCTGTGGGAAGGAGCAGTGTCCTCATATGGATCGATACATCCTACCATAACCGTCTTCCCTAATTCCCTGGATTACTATGGCATAAGTAGAATGAGGGCCTCTTCTGTCTCCCCAGGTTTATTCTTGTGTTAGTAAGGAAGTGTCTGTGGGTCCTTGCATGAACTCGCTGAGCTACTCTAGAACCTGGGGTGATTCCCCAAGCTGGTCAGCAAGAGGGCATCCCTTATATGGATTATGCAGACCGTAGGATTCTAGAACCATTTTTCAAAACTCAGGAGGTCGGTTCCCAGGATGACTTGCTTTGGTTGACCATGTAGTATGGCTAATTCGGCAGAGTATGCCTCGTCAGATGCTTGGAAGTTGACCCGGGCCTTCAGATGGATGTTTCAGTCTCCAGGGATGCAGAAAAGTGGGACACACTTGATTGGGTCAATCTCTGGGTAGCCCGAACCAGCTTGTAAGACTGAGTGCTGAATCCCAAGTCTCTCAAGGCCAGTTTCTCTTTGCCCTTGATGTGGCTAGGCATATAGTAAGCCTCTCATTGGCTTCCTTAGGCCAACATCTCAATCGTTTTGGTACTTGGGGGGGGGGGGGCGGTGAGGGGGGTGAGCGGGCAACCACCAAGTTAACTAATTCTCTTCAACCTACATGAAAGCACAGAAACTTGTGTCCTTGGGTTCCGTCAGTGACTGGGTGGGACAAGCTCGAGCCAGGTGTCCCATCCACCACAGTCAAAACATTTGATCAAACGGTGCTCTAGTGGGCTGAGGCAAAATCGTCTAATTTCCATGGCCGGGCCACAGTCTGAGATAGTAGAGGGCTGAGTAGTCTGGCTGGCCCTCCTGGGATCCCAAAGTGTTTCCAATCTATCCAGTTCTTCTGGTGCCAGGACAAGACCTTTGGTTCCTGAAGGGTGTTCCTCTGAGCCACTAGGCTAGCTGTGTATTTTACTGAACCCTCACTTCCCTTGGGTCTCTGTTGTTAGCCTGTCTGTCCCCGGGTGGCTGCTCGTATATCAGTCTCCAAATGTAGCTAGTGAAGCTGCTGCACTGAGCTCTGCAAGGACGGTGCCATGGTGTTTTGAAAATGTTTGCGGATAAGCCCCTACTTGGATTCAGCAACAGTCCTTTGCCCCAACCATTTATCCATTAAATATTGGATACAGAAGGACAACTGCCATGGCGTCCCGCACAGTTCCTGTTGCAGTTCTTGTAACATCTGTAGATACAATTCTCCATCTCTGCCAAGTAACTCTATGATCCCCAGGCTCAGGTCTTAGTAGGTTGTCCGGCTGCCCACATTCAGCACGTGACAAGATGCATGGAGTTCCCCAGTCACGAGTGCAGAGGTGAAATGGGGCAGGCTGGTTCAGCTACAGTGTGCCGCCTAGAAGTTCTTTTGAAATTGTTGAAGAAGGCATCAGGATCTTCACCTTTGCATCGCATTGGTGAAGGGACATTTGTGACATTGGGACCTTCCCTTGAAGTCTTTGTCACCAGGTTGTCTCTCCAGTTGCCAACCAATGTAGGAGGCCGGCAAGGATTACCAGGTTACCGTACTGGGATCTGGGTTGGTGAAGGTGGCCTCTTCTGACATTGCAATCAGCTCAGGGATAGGTATTCAAGCTTCTGCAGATGGCTCCTCTATTAGGATTAAAAACATTTCCAAGCCTATTTTGTCTATGTTCCAGAGGCCCCAAGTGGGGCAGATGGTTGCGTTTAAGGTGGTCATTGGCTTTTCCGTAGGAAGTCCCCTGTGTGGTTAGTCTCAATCCCTGTAACTTGACTTACCCACTTGTCTCTGACTTTGTTGAGTCCGGCTGGAGAAATTAGTACTCTGTGGTTCTAATTTGGATTGCTGGGTTGGCTATTGGAATAGCAATAGCTGAATCCCACTTCTGATAGCACTTGTGTCAGGTTGCCAGGTTACTAGGGCCACCATCACTGTTCTTCAAATCGGACACCAGATACGAGAATGTTTTCAAGATTCTTGTCACCCTCTAGTCACAATCAAACGGGTAACATATTAGGAGCATTTTGGAAATCAACAATAAAGGGCCGGGTGCTAGCAGGACCCATAGCAGGACCCACAAAAAATGTTGCAGGATGGCAGGTAGGATCGTAACTTCAAAATATTAGGACACATTTTCAGGGGTCTCATGTGAGGGAGGGGTCCTGTGCTTCTCAAAAACGGCCAGTAAACTCAGATTTCCCCACTTGCTCCAGGGGTGTCTATTAAAGGGAATGTCCAATGCATTAGTTCCATGAAACACAAACTGGGCTCATATAACTCATTGGTCTGGGCCCTCTCTTGTCCCAGCCTGCTATCTTTCGGTGACCATTGTCTTTTTATTTTGTGGGTTTTGAAGTTCCCAAATCCTTTTCAGTCCCTCATTCTTTTTTAGGGTGACTTTTGTCCAAATGGAAAATGTGTTCCAACCTCAGGTCACTTTGTCGAAGTAAGATGGCTCGTTTGTGGTCTGGGTCCTCAGATTACTTTTGGAGGTTTCTGAGGTGTGGTCCGGGGACCTCAAAGTCCACCTTGTTCTAGGTCTAGGTTCCCGTGATGGTATCCACCAAGTTCCTTAGGCCTAGCATAAGCTGCCTGGCTGCTAGTTTGGCAGCACCATCTCGCACTTCAACTGGTCCACTGGATCCTACGTGCTCTGATTGACTATGGAGTGGTTTCTTCTTACCCCTCTTTAACCGCCTTTAGCATCCTGACCTAACCATTTTGTGTGACTTGATTCATGAAATCAACATCAAGAAGGTAAGAAGTTTTTAAATATGTCTGAAGTGAGTGAGTACGTTGTCTCCTTTTTCATTGAGTTACGCTAATTTGTGTCCGGTCTGCTCCTATTAGATTTGTTAGTTTACTCCTTTTCATACACAAACTTCATGAAAATATTGGAAAATGCACAGGTATGTACATTAACGTTGCATTTCTGAATTGGATTTTCAATGAAGTCAATCGAACTATCTTAGTTTTTGCATACTATTTACGTTTGGTGAAATGATGTTTAGTATACTGCAGAAACGATATAATATGTACCATTTAACCTTCAATAACATTAATCTGCTAACTACTAACGCGAGTTGGGACATCTGACAGGTGAGCCCCCCACCACCCACTTTGATCCGTATGCATATAGTAACCTTTAGATTCCTTACACAATAGCTTATTTCTCAGAGTTAGCTTTATTCTCCTTCTAAATGACCAGAGCCCCTTTGAATCAATTGATGATCCTGATTAAGGCGCCTGACTTGTGGGCGCCAAAACCCCTTAAACATCGACCCTGGTGTCACAGATCTGTCTCCTGAACTTAAATAGACTTTAGGCCTCATTACGAGTGTGGCGGTAAGGGGTTAACGGCACCGGTAAGGATGCCGGTGCCGTTAGCCCCCTACCGCCACATTCCGAGGTCCCTTAGCGGGTCCCACTAAGGCCGGCTGGTTTTACCAGCTGCACTTAGGGGGAGCCACTAAGGGACCAGGGAGTGTATAACGGGCCCGCTATTTGCGGGCCCGTTATTAGCTGCTTCCCCATTCCCATTGAGCCCTATGGGGGCTCGAATGGGAATGGGGAATGGTTTTCAGAATGGGGACTTTCGGGGTCCTCCAAGGTTGGAATGACCTGGTAAATCCCCATTCCGACTACCCGGACATGACTTTGGAGGCAGCCATGGCGCTAGTAGCGCCATGGCTGCCTCCAAACTCGTAATGACCCACTTTGTCTGTGTTAATCGGTTCTAAGTTATTTTGCTGACAAGAATTCCTACTTCGACAGAATTCAACCGACAAAACTCATCTTTTAATTTTGTTGGGTGGAGTGGTTCGGGTTGCCCCTCCTGAGCTTTCCCTTTCCCGGCACTAATCACCCTTTCTCAAGACCCTCCTCACCCCCTATATATTTCGATGAGTTTTCTGTGGAATTCTTTCAGCAAAAAATACTTTGAAAGAATTCCTGTCGGCAAAAGGTCAGCATACTGTCTTAATCGCTGGGAAGGCGACTAATGTATAAATAATCTGAAGTTACTCTCCTGGGAAATCAAATGTTCCAAAAACGCTGTTTCTACTAGGTTTACTTAGGCAAGAGTCTCTGGTTCCTAATTTTACTTTGATGCACACTAGAACTATGTTTGTGCTATGTCTTTGGATCAGGGTTGGTGCATGGAATTTTGCCACCATAGACAAACTGTCAGATTGGTGCCCCCCAACACGATCTTTCTGGGTCCTAAACATTCTCAACCAACCGTCACCATTTTGTTACTGATTGCTGCAACCCATTACCTTCACCTAACACATTGCTCACGTCTTCTGCTGTGTATGGATTCGAATGCACTTTCTTTACATTAAACTTCAAGAGCACTAGCATGTCGCTGGTACACTGTATCCAAGCAGGCTAGCTGCCTTGTGAAGGCTCTCGGATGCGGTTGTGTGTCAGCTGCACACATGCTCGCAGCGGGTGATGGCAGGTTGAGAGATGGCCAGGACAGAAACCGAGAGCTAATCGCTGGTGCAGGGTTATTATTCAAAGGAACTCTTTCACAGTGCATGGAGTGTTCATGTCAGTGTGACACTTATTGTACACAGGGATGCACACAGCAGGCTTTGCTTGTATTGCTGACTGATGCTGGTTGATAAAGTAAACACAGCCTGCCTTTCTTTTGTTTTGCTATCACTCATCTTACCCTCCACACTGAATCTGTTGGTTGTCTCAGTGACCATAAGTCTGGCTTTAGAGCATCCAGAGGCACGGAAACTGCTCTTCTGAACACTTGTGAAGACCTGCTCTCAAATCTTAACTCTAACTTTCCCTCTGTCCTCATTCTTCTCGACCTCTCTTCTGCTTTCGATATGGTAAACCACAACATCCTGATCACCCGTCTCTGTGATACCATGGGCATCACAGATCAGGCCCTCGTGTAGCTCACCTCCTTTCTCTATGACCAGCCCTCCCAGGTGGAACCTGGGTCCCTTCTCTCCTCTATTACTCTCTCTTCTTGTGGTGTCCCCCAGGGATCTAGTCCATCCCCCTGGTTTTTCTTTATCTACATGGCCCCCTTGGCCCACAGGATCTCTACCTTAACCTCTAACTTTCAGTGTTATGCGGATGACACACAACCTTCTTTCAGGCTACTCTCAGCCTCCTGCTCCTCCTTGCTCATTCCTGACTGTCTATCTGCAGGTCAGTCTTGGTTTGCTGCTAACGGTCTTTGCCTGAATGCCAGTATGGCAGAGATCCTACTCATTGGGAACCCTGCTCCTGATTTCCCACTCTCAAACTGGCAAACCTCCCTAGGCCCTGCGCCCTCACCTATCAATGAGGCAAGGAATCTATGGGCCATCTCTCCTTCTCCTCTCACATCTGAGACATCTGCAAAAAGTCCCACTACCAACTGCACCTCCTGAGAGGTATTTGCCTTTTCTCACTTTCCCCCAGAGACTCACCACCTCGCAAGCCCTGGTTCTTTCTAGGCTGGACTATTGCAACAGTCTCTTTCTCAATCTTCCTACCTCTGTTCTCTGTCCTCTACAACTCATCCAGAACAGAACCGTAAGATTTATCCTTGGCCTCAGGCCCAGGGACTGCATCTCTCCGGGGTTGAAATCCATCCACTGGCTCCACGTGGCTGCAAGGATCAAGTTCAAGACCCTCTGCATAATCCACAAGGCTTTCTGGGGCCGTGGCCTGCACTATCTACAACGTTCTCTTCCTAAATATACTCTCCCTCTAGAGTCCTCCACTCATCCTCCTCCAACTCTCAGTGGGTGAGCCACTTTAACAAACAGAGACTTGGGAGTAGATCTCTATCCTCTGCATGTGCCTCCCTCTTGAACAGCCTCCCTGCCTCTCTCAGTCTTGAGCCGGAGCACCTTAAGTTCTGTAAACTCCTCAAGACCGTCCTCTTCTCTTCCTCCTTCACTTTCCCTCTCCCCTGCTAACCTCTGTTCTTTTTCTCTCCACCTTCCTTCTCCCCCCTAACTCTGTTCAGTTTTGCTGACTGGTTGCTTGTTTCACCTCCATAGCCTTACAGGTCCCAGGCTCCCCCGCCAGTTTTTTGCACTTGCCTCCGGGCCACTGCACTATGTTCAGCATTACTGCACTTTCAGATCACGCTCCATGAGTGGGGCAACCTTCCTCACATCTATGTATGTACGCATGCATGATGTAAATGTACCAGGACTAGTTATTTTGTCTGTCCTGTCGGTTACAGGTAATTATAATGAATCCAAAATAACGAATACCATAATAACGAATACAATATTAACAAATTCCCAAATAAATTCCTTTATTGTTGTTTTTGGGGGGTTCTGCCCCAAACCCTCCCCCCATTTTTATGTTCATAATACTTTTCCCCCCTCCCAAGCCCTTTTGTTTCTGAATTCATTATTTTGGAATTTGTTATTCTAGGTTCGTTATAATGATATTAGTTATTTTGGTATTCATGATAATCACTGCATACCGTCCTGTCGCCTACCCCCCGCCCCACTTTTGTGTCCCTTCACCCTAGCTTGGTCGCTACTGTAACACTTCATACACTTGCACTAGGTGAAATGCTGTCAGGCTGAGTGTGCTAGTTTTTCTGTCAATCACTCGGAAACTTCAAGGCCTAAGAGTGATTACTGTAGTTCCTTGTTCTCTTCCCACCTCAAAGCGCTTTGAAGCACTCCACCTGTGTATAAGCGCTGTATAAATGAACAATAAAATAAGTAAAAATAGATACATTAGTGTCATGAGGTTCCCTTAAATAGGTTACCTTGAACTCCAGTACTAGAGGAAGTGTGATGATCCAGCACTCCTCACAGCCCCCAACTCCCCTTTGTCTTTTTTAAGCAACAACTGTATTTCAAAGTGACCTACTTGAGCAGAGCTGTGACCAAGCAGTAATGAACTGCACTTGCTCAAAACATCTTTTGCCGTTGGTGTAGCCTGACTGATGGGGCTAATGAGAGTGGACTAACAAGTAGGATTTCAGTTTTATCTTTCTTCTGTGCCAACCAGTTTGCAGACATCTGCGATTTTATCGATATGAAAACTGTAGGATTTTCTATAGTTGGACTGACGGTTGTTATCCAATTAAAAAAACAATCTGCGTTTCATCTTCGTTGTTTTTAAATTCTACTCCACGGCAGTGGGGGGTTGATACATTATAAAAGGTTTAGCAGAAGATGCTGCCGAGGGTCCTATGGTAACAATTAAAAGCTCACAATCTGGAATACATTACTTTGGGAGGACAGTGAAATGAGTACTGAGACTGCAATGCTTTGCAAGAGGGCCTTGGTGCGACAATAGAAACAGCACCACTATGGACATAGGTCAATTATGAGGAACGTGTGAAGTAGGGATTGTGAGTGCACCGCTTTGCATGAGGGCATGGATGTGGGGTTTTGTCACTCTTCTTAGCACCGCCGACTTCATGGGGACTATAGGTGTTCATCATCCACTGAGTAAAATCTGAAAGGGGAGCAGAGCCTCCTCCAGCGACATCCATCTCAGAACCATGAATCATGTGACAGAGGCTGCCCGCCCAATATCCGGCAATACTACATTCCACCGTTTCTATGCTTCCTCTGGGATGTGATTTACTTCGGCTACAGCAGACACCGCAGGGAATGAATGCTTTGCCTGTGAGCACTGCAGTGGAGTTGGTAGCCAGTTAAACCTCAAAGTGAAATGTCCACCCTTAGTTGCACACTGCTGTTTGCTCCAGAGAACTACTTAGATGTGTACAACATCCGTTGTAGGACATCCTCATCTCTCCACCCATCTACTTCTTACTCACTTGTCTTTCTCACGGCTCAGTCATCCTGCTCCCTCATGAATCCCCAATCTTCACTCCCCGCCCCCTTATTGCTCCTCATCTTGATTATCATGCAACAGTATATCACCAGGACCACCACGTGCCAGTGTGAGCTTTCTCACCCAATTGCCTTCTGGGAGGTGTAGTGTTGGGGCTTTTCGACTGAATAAAGTTGACTGGAGTAAAACTAATGTAAAAGGAAAGCCCGGGCTGGAGTAGGGTGTCCCCGGTGAAATGGAGTCATCTGGTAGTACTATCTGCTGCAACAATACTCCTCAGTTGCCACAGGCTCTACCTTTTATGAAGTTATCATTCATCAATATCATTGTGTATCAACTCCAGGACAATACAGAAAAAGTACCTACTACATGACTTCCAAGCTTGACTTAACCCCTTATCCGCAACATTTGGTACTGTCGACCATAGGCTACACTTGAACCGCCTGCACCAGATGGCTGTACAAGACAAAGCCCATTGAGTGGATACAATCATACCTGAAAGGCCAGACCAGGATTGTGGCACTTCCACCGTTTGAATCTTTTCCCTCTTTAAGCTGCGCGTTGCACCTCTGCACGTTAATCAGCTCTTTTAGTCTTTGCTTCCTTACATGTTCTGATGATATGCAGATCCTGTTCCAGCCACATGGACGTCTCTATTTGAAACCCAAACGCTGCAAGGATTGTAAGGTGGTGTCAGGCAATACACTACAATATATTCAAACTGAACAGCAACAAAAAAATAGATTCAATGATATATGGACCAACAGACAAATGGGCGCAGGCTGTCCCTGCCTGGTGCTTGGAAGACCCATGGTGGTGTTTCAGGAGGCTGGGCACTACCCCGAACCATTGACTGATGGCCCTTGGTCCGGTATAAGGAGAATACTCTGACCACCCTACTTTGGTCCCCATCACACGTCAGAGCACATGCACAGTGCCTCATTACAGGCTAGACCTGTATTTCTGCATTCTTCCCACTCCTCTAGTCAATGATGACAGGCCATTCCTAAAAGTCTTGAACCTGTTTAAATCCCTTGTAAGACCTTGCGTTTAAAGCTATCACTGAGCAGACCCAAAGTTCCAACATTTAAAAGCACACCTTTCCTTTTAAGGGAATCATTTACCTTCACTGGATAGTAGTACCGTCTGTTTAGATGCAGTTTCAGCTTCAAACAACACACCAGAGAACTTATTCTACGGAGCTTGCAGGAACCACAGTGAACTCCAACGCCCTGCAATACAATGCCACAAGTCTGTTACTTCCTGAATGTTGAGAACTCATTGCAGAAGCAGAACAACAAAAGCATTGTTCCCCAGCAACAGAGTCTTACCTAGGGGTACACTGTTTCAGCTTAAGTTGTCATATAATATGAAAACAGAAACGTACTTTACTTGCTCTTACCTGGTGTGTTTTCTGTCTCTGATTCGCACACTCGAAACACAGGCGATATCAGCTCAGCACAGGTAGCAGGGAGGCTCAGGGGAGGAAATCTCACTTTCAAAATGGAGGATAGGCCAGTTATATTTTTGGTCAAGTCCCATAAAACCAAAGCAGCCCAAGGTGTACACAGGTACAACAATCAATCCCAGCCCCTACTCACTCAGAGGACACATGTGCAGACCCTCACTGAAAGCTGCTCAGTGTGCGTTGTCGGAGCAGGAGAATTGAGTTTGGAGAAGGCTGGAGAGAGCAGTGGAAGAAGCTGAGGCTGGAGAGACAGAGCAGAGCGGACAGGTGGCATTATTGGAAAGCAGTAAGGGGGGGGGGCGAGAGCCAAGAGGTTAAAGGACGAGGTGGTAACATTAGAAGGAGGGTCCTTATAGGAGGGGGGTTACATTAGATTAGAAGGAGGGCACTTGGAGGAGATGGCAACATCAAAAAGAGGTACATTGCACAAGCAGGAAGTTGGAGGAGGCGATAACAGCAGGAGAAGGTAGTGAAAGCCAGGGGGTGGTGGTTAGAATCAGGATGCAGAAGCAAGTGGTGAAACCCAAGTGTAGGGAGGAGGTGATAACATCAAAGGCCGAAGTGACACAGAGGATGTAACGTGTGGGGAAAAGAGTGGCCCACGTGGTGTGGAGGAAGGAACATCACAAGGTGCACAGGGTAGGGAAAGTGCAACAGAGTGGATTGGAAGTGTAACACTGAGGAGGGGAGAAGGAGATTCCCCGGAAAAACTAAAGCCCGAGAAGTAGGAGGGTGGTAACAGCAGGCAAAGAAACTAGGACAGACCCAGTGGTAACAGACAGAGGGGGAGGAAAACAGGAGAACATCAGGTAGCAAAGGAGGATTTATAAAAGCAATTTTAAAGGGCACGGTCGGTTTTTTTAAGAGGCATCAGCCAAACTGCAATCAGAGTTGTATAAAACAGTTTCATTTGCATTTTACAAGTAGATACTTTGCACTAGGGAACTGGCGCAGACTAATGCATCCTGTGCTCGAGATGATGCTAGCCTGCTATAAGAGTGTACTGATGTGATCGCTGCAAATTAACCAGTGAATATGTGCATTTAAGTTTTTCATTGTGTCTTTCTTCTCTAGGCAATTGTGCCTAAACTGGTGAAAGCTTTCTCTTTAGGGCATGCCTAAATTGTAAGGGACAAGTAGAGGAGAGTAAGGCAGCACACAATGCTCGCACAATGGTTCTCATGCCATCTGGAATAGAACCAACATTCTAGTTGTAATTAGGAAACCATAAAGACACATCTGTGCATTGTTCACTATGTTTCTAGTAACTGATACGTGATCTATTGTATGCTAAACCAGATAGGATTACTTTGTGTTTTAACATATCCTTTTTTAAGCAAGCAGGACTGTGAATTAATTTGAGATTCCATTCCTTGCCATCTTAATGCCCAAAGAGTTGAGGCTCATTGACTGGTTCCTGTAAGTATTTTTGTGTATCGTCTTTTACAAACTCTTAAATCAACAGCATTTAGCATGCAGTGTATGCTTTAATAAAATTATAAGAACAAAATAAATGTGTTTATATTTCCAAATGTCAGATGGATGAAACCTTTATGGAGGGACCTGTGTTGCCAAAAGAGGTGGTGAATACTATGCATGCTAATACAACAGGTCAGACTATCATAATGTGATATTGTAAATGTGACAATTCTCCTGCCATGAAAATGCCATGCCCTGGGAGATTATATAAGGCTATTTTATTAAGACACCAAATAACAATAACCCCCTTTCAAAATAATATTTTGTTCTTTGCAAGCCCAATGAGGCTGAGACAAAGGTGATGATTCTGGGTCTAAAAGGATATCGAATTGTAGCAGTCACTAATAGATGGCAATGATCTGGTAAAAAGATTTTGCTCTATAGACAGTTATCTTGCCCCAATCCTTGGTCCAAGGACTTACTATGGGGATCACATGGGGGTTTCATCTGGAAATTGTGTCAACATGCTTTGCTAATTTTTGTCATGCTTGTACAATGTGGTAGAGTTTTCTTTTCAGTTTAGTGTGAAACTAATTATGTCGACAATCATATCCCACTAAAACAAACTTTGTGATGAATGTCTTGCTCACCCCTCTCATGAAAAGCATCTGCTTCAGAAGATCCACTGCTTCACTTCCAAGGGCTGAAAGTCTATATTGTGTTCAATGTTACTGAGAAATTAAAAAAGCCTCTGAAATGCATTGATGATAACTTTATTAAAGATATCTTAAATGTAATTAACTGAGTGAAAGATATTACTTTTTCAAACTGGTTCTGAGTCACAGGTCATAGATCAGGGAGACAGGGAGAGAGACCCTAGGGATTGGGGGAGACTACCTGCTATGCGAAGTTGACCTGGATGTGGTATATGGTGGGCCCGCTAGGGCCTCTTCCCTTGATTTGGCCTATGAACACATTTTGTAACTAGATGGACCCAGAAAAACGAAGAAATTCTCCCCTTTCTTCGATTCATGGGTGTGCAGATATATCACATTTACAACCCCAAAACCCATTTTCTCAAGATTCAACAGACAGTTAGGCAGAGTGTGCTGATCTAGGAGGAAGAGAGGGTGTTGGAGGAAAGAATTGGAGAGAAGGAAGAGAGGAACAGAAGGCATAAAAAGAAGAAATAACCAAAGGAGCATGGAGGGTGTCAGTGGGAGCCAGACATACTTTAGGAACCCCAAGTTTGGCTACATCCAAAGAGTCCCAGAATAGAAAGGAAGACCAGAGGGGGTAGGTGTGTCTAGTAGGGTCAGAGAAGGACACAGCTAAAATAGCTGGGAGAGCCTGCTGGATGCCTAGTTTAACTGAGACAGAGAGTTGATAGGGCCTATGCCCAAAACCCTGACCTGTGATAACCTTGTAAAATGGGCCAATAACCATGTGAACAACTGCTTGGGTGAAATTGGAAAGTCCACCAACAATGCTGAAAAACATTTTCCAGCCTGATCGGGACAAGGTGATGGTCCAAAGCCACACTGCCCATGGTGGAGGGCTTGAATGACAACGGTCTGAAAATTCATCCAAGACCAACAGGGAAAAAATACATGGTCCCTGACAACCATGTGCACCATTTCTACACCTGCCTTCTCTTAGATGTAGTGAGTTAACCAAAAGAACTATGAATGACTTTGTGTTGTCAGTCCTCTTTGTAGTACATTTATTGACATTTGGGTAGGGCAACAACCCTAACAGTGTCTGTAGCAGTGCCCATCAGAACACCTCTGCACTTATCCTTTCTTGTTCCTTCACAGTGTTTAAAGAGACAGTTTGTACTTAATGCACAGCACAATAAACCTGTTTCTTTTCATAAACATTTGCCTCTTGAGTTTTCTGTTGATCCCCTTCACCATTACAACACATACATAGACTCTGTGACAAATCCCTAGATGTCATCAATTCTTCCCAAGGGCATGTCCCTCCACATGAGGTCAGGGAGGTGAGGCTCTAGAGGAGGTATTAGAGACCCCGCCTCCCCCAAACTGAATGCAGATAACTTGTCAGGCTGATCAATACTTCCAGTATTGCAAAAATCAGAACTGTAGTGCTTTCTAGGCCAAAAAAGCACATTTTAGGGTGACATATTTTTTAGGGTCAGAATGCCTTATACAGGGAGGGTATCTCAGGTATTATGCATACATTATGGAAACTGGACAGAATATAAGTTATGCCCAAAAGTAGGTTGCCATTTGGTAGAAAGGCTGAATATTCAGACGTGGACAGGATTTTAAAATGGCTGCCGGAAACAAGATGGTGGAATTTCACATAGTCATGCCAAAATAATTAAATAATTCACTAAATGCAGTTCATTGAAAGTCCACTGATGAAGGACATGTCTGGGGTTATAGTTAGAACATCTTGGCAGCAATTCTGACATTGATGGATCGGGGAGGTTGGTTATGTTCTGGGAAAGTAGCAATTATACAGAACAGCTCTTAAACTGACAACAAGTGTGTTGAGTTCATGGGCAGTCTACTGTAGCGGATGCTTATATTTAGGATTCTTGGCAGGAAAAGCATGATGTAGCCTGCCAAAATGACTTCGAAGGGCCCGCCAAAGGCTGCTTTTCTAGACATCAAAGGATTTATAATGAGATTTTGACTGAATCTCATGCAAGCTAAAATGTTAAGTGCCAGTCAAGTGAGGCATGCCCAGACATGTTTTGTGGAACTGATGAGTGACAGTCAAGCCAACCAACCCCGGAATGAAAAAGGGGTTCTCTTTAGTTTTCAGACCCAATCAGAATGTATTGTGTAATGAATGAAATGTTGATCAGCTTTGGAACAGCATAAAAGGAGCTGATGTTAAGAGCCCAGTGCTGATGTTTTCCTGATGTCTGAATAAAGATGATGTTGAAAGCCAGTCCAGGTACCTGCCTGCCTCTTTGCCTTGCCTCCCGACTCTGTATGCCTGATCCACAGTTGCCAATGCCAGGGAAGGCACTGGGCCCTCTTCACTTGGCTGACCATGAAGGTGCCCTGCTTGAAGACTGTCCTGTCAGTCAAAAATCCATATGAAGGCACATGCTGACAGAACTAGGAGATGAGTCCTGGTAAGGGTGGCAGGGTAAGTAAATGAATCTGCAGTGTGCCCCCATCCTTGCCAGGGGGGTCTCCTATGGCTGTCAGTGTCCAGAGGGGCCTGAGGGTAGAGTCGTGCCCACTAAGCTAAAGGGAGAAAGGCACACAAGAAGTTGGACTACAAGGAGTCCTGTAGACAGGAAAGGATAGGCAAAAGAGGCTGTGAACAAAAAGGGGCAGGGAATACAAAGATACAAACATGCTGCGTTCCCTTTTGGGGTGTACGCAGAATGGGGAAAGAGTGTTCCACAGACCTTTGGAAACTCCAGCCTTCTGCACAGATTGCTATTACAGGGGCCCACTCTAAATGCTCATGGCTGCGAGCAACAGCAGTGGGTGTCTGTACCTGAACCCTAAGACACGAACGAGGTAACAGTACTCACAAGACTGAAGCCTGTACAGGTCCAGCAGGAACTGAACAATAGCTGCTTCCTCAAACAGGAACCAGTACACTGTAAACAATGGCACGAAGTACAACACTGAAACGCGGCAAGGGAAGAGGCAGAGATTGCCTGCTGGAATCCAACAGTCAAACTCTGTACATATGATTTACATAAAACACAAGTGAAGACAAGAACAGAAATATCCAGGGAAAAGGAAGTCAAAGAGAGCAAGGTTCAGAACAGAGAACCGGAAGAAAGGAAGGGCAGAACCTAGTATCTAAATGCAGGAAACGGCGACCGGAAACTGTACACGGGAATCAAGAACAGTAACTCAGGGCTGGAAAGACAAGAGAAAGTTAGCAGAGGGAAATTAAGGAAACAGTATAAATGAAGTGGATAACCAAAGGGGAGGACTGAAGACTCAACGAAGACAAGGACAGGAATCATGAACAGAGGGCTGCAGGCAAGGAAGAGAGCAAGGGAGCAGTAGCCAGGAAACAGAGGGCTGCAAACAAGGAAGAGAGCAAAGGGGCTGTAGCCAGGGAACAGAGGGCTGCAAACAAGGAAGCAGGGCTGCAGTATGGAAGGCACAGAGGTGCAGGCAAAAGGCAGGAGAGAGAGGGCTGAGAAGCAGGACAGCAAGGCCGGAAGCACAGGGCTCTTGAACAAGAGCAGGAATAGGAAGCCACAGGACACAGCAAATATCCAAGGAACAGGGCAACAAAGGGCTGGTAGAAAGCTCAATGCAAGAGGCCTGTGCTCCTGCAGGCAGCTGCTTAAATACTGAGCTGCCCTGTGCTGAAGTAGGCTAATTAGCAGCACCTGGAGCAGCATACCTGAATGTAATTGGCCTCCGCCCTCTCTAGTCCTGGGAAAACGAAAGCTGCAATGTTCTCTAAGGCTTCTGGGGATTGTAGTGCTAGAACTTCTATATAGGAATAGCCAGGAAATGGGAACTGTCACAAGGTGCATTATGGGACATGTAGTTTGTAGAAGTAAATACGAAAGTTCCAAAGCCTTGTAAACGGAAAGTAAAGACAATAATATGAATAGGTGTTGTCCAGGGAGTATTACGGAAACAATAGAGTCCCACATGGTCCATGATGGGTGCCAATTGGTGTGCCAGTGGCACAATTGTGACAGTATACCCCTCTCCAGGCCCCATGTAGTTAGACCAAAAAGAAGATGGAGTCTACAGCCTCTCACTGTAGAAGGGTCTTATACTGTGATAGCACATCATGATGAACCAAACCATGTTTAAGGCTTCAAGGTGAGAGTCTTTAAAGGAGGACACTTTTACATCCAGTAGAACCTTGGTGTTTAAATCCAGGAAAGGCAAGTTTTCAGAGGTACAAAACACTGCAATGCATTCATGGACTGAGGATCTGTGATGCTCTACTGCATGCGCCATTGCTTCTTCTTTCTTGAAGGAAGACATTTTTAGTAGGGCTGGCAATGGTACAACACTGATAGGAGGAACCAGGGCTACGGCTGAATTGGTTGCCTTAGGGGGTTCGTCCAAATCTTCCAGTGTATTGATAGTCAGTGTGATTTTCTTATTGGAAGGCACATCAGGCAAGGAAGGAAACTCATTGCAATGTACAAACAAGGGTGCATCCTTGCTCATAAATTATTCTTCACAGGCATTCATGTACCTGGAAGGATTCTTGAAAGCAACAGTATCCTCTAGAACAGTATCTGTCTCAACAAAAGGGTAATTTGAGGGATGTAGATCAGGATTCCCTTGGAGGTTCATATAGTCTTTGTGAATGGAAGAAAACGCTTCAAGAAGCATGGCACCAATGACTGTGCTTATCAATAGGTCTTGGACCACTTTGTTCAAGTTCATGTCTTCACTGTTGGTCAGGGTAGTATCAGGCAAGGGCTGGCCTTCAAAGTCTTGTTTGCTCCGGTTGACTGATGGATCTGGGGTATTGACTGAAGACAGAACTGGACTCCATAAAGGTGCTGGGTTAAGTTCAGGATGGTTCTCAATATCTGACTCATGGTCTGGTGCTGGAATGTCCATAGATGCAGAGTATATATCTGACTTGGTCGCTTCAGTAGAGGCTGTAAGTGGGAGTAAAGGACTGACATCAAGGGCAAGAACTGGTAAGGCTTTCAACTTAGCGGAAACTTCACTCAGAAGGTTACACTTGGCTTGTGGTGAAATGGCAGCTTGCACTGTTTGTCCAACTGGAGGAGTGAATTCTTCACTTGTGTTGCAACAGTCTGAGTTACTCCGGCTGGCAAGGGTATGAACTGTTTTAAGCTGTAGTTGGTATTCATATGCCAATTTCAGGTCTTCCATCTGCTCTGTGTAGGTCTGTATCAGTTTCTGTGTTACCATTCCAGACCTTACCATGTCGATATTCAAAGACAGAATGTCGGGTGTTTTACATAGTGCCTCATGGTCTGGTATAATTTGGCCCCTTGCTAGATTCCTGTTAAGCAAGTAGACAAACTCATCATGAAAGGTCTTCAGTTTGTCGTCTAAGGCACACAAGCTGTTTCTCCAACTAATATGTTCCTGTGACATCTTCCAGACCTACAATGTCAGACTCTGGTGTAGCAGAAGAGCAAGGTGTTGAAATGTGAAGACTAACCTTTGTGTTGCTGTGGTTAGTAGTTATCGGGGAGGTATTAAGAAATCCTATGACCTGTATTGGTCTTTTGTACACAGGACCAACAGCACTAATCTCAGAACACTAAGTGTCAGGTCCTATTGAATCAGTGTTTTTAGCAACCTGGAGTGACTGTGCAGCTAGCCATGCTGATCTAGCGCAAATTACTTTGGCAACAGGGATCCCATTAATGTATTGCTGTGGTATGCTTTCTGAGTTAAGAGAAGCGCCTGAAGAAGGGGATTCAAGTATATTCAAATGGGGAGTAGTGTGCTCTGGGAGAGGCTCAGTGGAATGCAGGTTGTGTGAGGGAAGTACGGAATTGGCAAAAGGTTCTGAGTTGACATGTGCATTGGCAGCACTAAAGCTATTATGGGAATTTCTCATGGGCTGTGCTATTAATGTCTGTAAAAAGTGGTTCTCATCTTGCAATTCCTCTATAGATAGTAGCTCAGGGTCGTAACCACATATGTCATTGTAGTCTAACATTGTTGGATCACTGAGCCAGTGTGTGTAATAAGCATCACGCAAAAAGTAATATTTTTGAAGATATTTCTCCCTAAGATTAGCTGTTCTCTTAGCAAAGGTGCGTGAACCTACAGTCTTAGGCATGGGATTCTTTTGCAGGGATTCAGATATCTTAGACTTAAATGTACCTACCCTTACTGGGAAAGCAGAATAATGTGGCTCTTGCATTCTGTCAGGAGGGGCCTGAGGGTAGAGGCGTGCCCACCCACTAAGCTAAAGGGAGAAAGGCACACAAGAAGCTGGACTACAAGGAGTCCTGTAGACAGGAAAGGATAGGCAACAGAGGCTGTGAACAAAAAGGGGCAGGGAATACAAAGATACAAACATGCTGGGTTCCCTCTTGGGGTGTAAACAGTATGGGGGAAGTGTTCCACAGACCTTTGGAAACTCCAGCCTTCTGCGCAGATTGCTATTGCAGGGGCCCACTTTGAATGCTCATGGCTGGCAGCAACAGCAGTGGGTGTCTGTACCTGAACCCTAAGGCACGAACAAGGTAACAGTACTCACAAGACTGAAGCCTGTACAGGTCCAGCATGACCAAACAATGACTGCTTCCTGAAACAGGAACCAGTACACTGTAAACAATGGCACGAAATACAACACTGAGACGCGACAAGGGAAGGGGCAGAGATTGCCTGCTGGAATCCAACAGTCAAACTCTGTACATAGGATTTACATAAAACACAAGTGAAGACAAGAACAGAAATATCCAGGGAAAAGGAAGTCAAAGAGAGCAATGTTCAGAACAGAGAACCGGAAGAAAGGAAGGGCAGAAGCTAGTATCTAAATGCAGGGAACGGCGACCAGAAACTGTACACGGGAATCAAGAACAGTAACTCAGGGCTGGAAAGACAAGAGAAAGCTAGTAGAGGGAAATTAAGGAAACAGTATAACTGAAATGGATAACCAAAGGGGAGGACTGAAGACTCAAGGAAGACAAGGACAGGAATCATGGACAGAGGGCTGCAGGCAAGGAAGAGAGCAAGAGAGCAGTAGCCAGGAAACAGAGGGCTTTAAATAAGAAAGGGAGCAAGGGGGCTGTAGCCAGGGAACAGAGGGCTGCAAACAAGGAAGAGAGCAAAGGGTCTGTAGCCAGGGAACAGAGGGGTGAAAACAAGGAAGCAGGGCTGCAGTATGGAAGGCACAGAGGTGCAGGCAAAAGGTAGGGGAGAGAGGGCTGAGAAGCAGGGCAGCAAGACAGGAAGCACAGGGCTCTGGAACAAGAGCAGGAACTGGAAGCCACAGGACACAGCAACTATCCAAGGAACAGGGCAACAAAGGGCTGGTAGAAAGCTCAATGCAAGAGGCCTGTGCTCCTGCAGGCAGCTGCTTAAATACTGAGTTGCCCTGTGCTGAAGTAGGCTAATTAGCAGCACCTGGAGCAGCACACCTGAATGTAATTGGCCTCCGCCCTCTCTAGTCCTGGGAAAGCGAAAGCTGCACTGTTCTCTAAGGCTTCTGGGGATTGTAGTTCTAGAACTGCTGTATAGGAATAGCCAGGAAATGGGAACTGCCACACGGTGCATTGTGGGACATGTAGTTTGTAAAAGTAAATACGAAAGTTCCAAAGTCTTGTAAACAGAAAGTAAAGACAATAATATGAATAGGCGTTGTCCAGGGAGTATTACGGAAACAATAGAGTCCCACATGGTCCAAAATGGGTGCCAATTGGTGCGCCAGTGGCACAATCGTGACAGTCAGAATGTGATGAAGCATGGCGCTGTGGCACCTGTGGATTTTAGTATGTATATGGGGACTGGAGTAGAGAGGGAGGGAAGTAAAAGACATATATTATTAAGGGGTCTTTAATAAGTAACCCAAGAGTAATCAGGGTTTTTAAAAAAGTAATCTGGGAGTAATCCAAAAATAATTTAGAAGCAATCTAGAAATAATTTAGAAATCATCTAGCAGTAATTTGGAGTTCATCTAGAGGAAATTTAAAAGTAATCCAACAGTAATGTAAAGGTAATTAATGGTTTAAAATGTAATATGGTAGTTTAGAAATGTACCAGGGGTTGCCTTAAGTGTTTAGTTAATGACGAAGAGTGTCAAATAGAGGTGTTGATTAATGATGTGAAATGAGAAGTATCACAGATAATCATATGAAGGACGAGGAACGTCATAGATTAAGCCCATAAATCCTACGCTCAGGAGCATCTAGAAGAACAGGTCCCTGTTAGATAATGACTCAAACCCCCAACGAGGTATCTTAGGGGCAGGCAGCGATGAGCGCTGGAGAAGATATATGTGAAAGCCGGCTTGTGTGTCCATGTTGTTGTCTGTCTATTTGATTATGTGTTATGTGTGAAGCTAAAACGTGTTGAAGAGCATATATGAGGTGTAACTAATTGAAGCAGGTTAAGAAATTGCCTTATTTATTTATTTATTTAAGGTAGATGGTGTGTAGCACCCAAAAGAAGATAGGTAAAAATGAAAAAGATAGGTAAGAGAAAGCTGTGCATGATTTAAAATGTAACAAAAGAAACAACTAGACAAAATAATGAAAAAATAGCCAGAAAATACAGTCACTTTGAAACCTTAGAATTTTTGTATTTACATACTTAACATTTTAAGAAAGCTTAAAAAACGTTGAATGATATAAATCTACGCTTCCCTTCAGACAAATGAAGCAGAGATAAAAAGTACAACAGAAATGAAAAATGTTAAATTGGCTTTAACACAGCTAGCTACGGAGTTGCAAAGGAAAAGCATTTAAGAACCATTTATCACGATAAAACACAAATCCACCATCACATGCTTTTCTTGCTTAGAAAAACAGAGCTAATGAGATGCAGTACATGTCTCAAAAGTAACATTTCAAAGAAATAGAGATATGTTCTTAAAGTGGTGTGCGTAGTTTGGCAGCTGGCCAGCGCAGAACACACGCAGTAAATAATTTTCACGTGCCACCGAAAAGTAGCCACAGTGTTTGTGCAAAGGACTGGGAGATCAGTTGGCAGAGTTAAAGGCAGTTATTTATGATTTTAGAAAAAAGCAAGGTTGTTACATTTCTGAGCTACTATTGAGATAACTTGCGCAGGAGAAACAGCAATGTACGGTTACAACAAACAGATGTTGACAGAAGCGCTGGCTTAAAAAGTGAGATGCTGTGAAGCAATTTAACCCGTAAGTGGCTAAATCAATGTGTGCATTTTGAAGAGTTGTTGCTTTAGGTTCAAGTGCTACATGGTTGAAACCTTGTTTTGAAATATATATTGGGCCTCATTACGAGGTGGGCGCAAAGGGATACCGGGTATCGGTAAGGACATTGGTGCCGGTAATCCCTTTGCGCCCTATTTCGAGGTCCCTTTGCGGCACCGGCGAAGGCTGCCTGGTTTTACCAGGTGGCCTTAGCGGGAGCCGCAAAGGGTCCAGGGTGCAAATAACGGTACCGCAAGTTGCGGTACCGTTATTTGCACCTTCCCCATTCCCATTGAGCCCTATGGGGGCTCAAATGGGAATGGGGAATGCTATTTCAATGGGGACTTACCGGTCCCGCAAAGGTCTGACTAGACCGGTAAGACCCCATTGAATGAGGGCGGACTCGGTATCGCTATTGGAGGCAGCCATGGCGCTATTAGCGCCATGGCTGCCTCCAATCTCGGAATGAGGCCCATTGTTTTGTATTGAAGACTATCCCCAGCTATTGAATATGTGTGAACTAAGGGGAGGGGGCTGGGGGGGCTCATGGAGATCCTGTGTAAGAATTGCATAAGCCAGTTCCCTAGGGGGTTGGTTGGTTATTTATGGTAATGATGGATACTTTGTTATTGAGTATAGACATAAGAAGCACCCTTAAGTTGTTGATTTTATTTATGGCAAATAGCCGTACCTTATGGAGAAGGGAATGAGGCATTTATTCTTCTTGATAAAATGGTCTTCAGTGCGCTTTGGGAGGAAAAAGGACAGATTGCTAGAAAGAACCACACAAGTAGGGCTGTAGGTGATCACATTAACAAGAATGTATATATGAAAGGGCAGAGAAGCAGCATGAGATAGGTATTGCAATACAATAGAGAAGCATGGGGTGCTGTGCATACACGTTTAAGATTTGCACAAAAGCTTTTGAGCACATAGGAGAGGTGCCAGGCAGGCAAACAATCTTTCCTTCACTATATATTACGTTTCTGAAGTATGGAGACATTTAGAGAAAAAATTGAAAATAGATGTGTCAAGGATCACATGTTGGAAAAGAGGTCGCCCAGATTTAAAATGTAATTATGAGTGTGAATTATAGTAAAAAGTAGACTATTATCTTAGTGGATGTTTTTGAACTAGACACAGTGAATATCTATGGGGATGACAAAGATAAATGAGATAAAAACACTTTTTTGAGAAAACATGAGAAATACACATAGAAAGGAATTCTTTTGTGTTTAGCATAAGAAAGCAGTAAGCAATGAAAGAAGTGCTTGCAAAGCACACTGAGAATAAAAGCACAAACACCCACGCACACATGCTAGCTCACATACACGCACACATGCATGCACACGAGAAGGCTTGCACGCACACATGTATGCACACAGGTACACATGATTTTATGAAGTATAGGTGTTCAATGAACTATAGATAATGTATTTAAAAACACATACACACACAGGATGCTTTTTGATTTCCATTTGGAATGATAGCTGACACGGAATGTAAGAATAGCTGGTCCTTTTTGAAGAAATATAAAGGATAGAGATTTGATTGTTAACATTTAGGAACACTGAGATTCTTGCAGTACGAAAAAGAAAGGATGAAAACAGTAATTATATTTCACCACGGTTTTATCTCAGGGGTTGGTTGAGCAAGCACAGAGACGATCGGGAAAGCCTGTGTGTGTAGAAACAAGGTCATGAGTAAAGATAGTTGACTATCATGCAGTATTGTAGGCTGCTGAAAGAGGAAAAAATAGCAAGAAAAGCAATGCTAGGAAAGCTCAAGGACGCAATGATAGTTCAGAAGAAATTCCTTTTCTTCGAAGCATATTTTGATAAATGGAGGAGGATTCGGAATGCGGTAAGCAAGTGGATGCATCACAGATGGATAATCAGCGCCAAGTAAATCAAAGAGGGAATGAATTCCTGCCACGGGGCAGCAAAATGACAAATAAAGAAAAAGGTGGTTTGTAGAAGAACCAAGGGAGATTTCAAAATATGCAGAATGGTAAATTTGCAAAGGGGGCAAGTCAGAAGAGCTCCCACTCTATATTGAATACTGTCAGGATTGGCCCTAGAAACCATGGCTTAAAATGTCCAAAAAAGCATTCTTTCACATCACACAAACCTGAAGCTTCTATTCGCAAGACAATATCCTATTCTTGTCATAATGCTGTCCACGTGAACATTCCGCGTCGTGGTTTTCCTTGGACCCGCTTTCGCTCTTCAGAAACTCACGTGGCGAGGTTGCGATGGCGACTAAGGCGTCCTCTCCATGCTCGTCACGTGACTCGCTCTCGAACTGGCAGAGTTCAGCAAGTTCGCGGTCACCCGATATAATGCTTCAGGGTTGCTGCACTCGCCGCTTCTGATTTTGTTTGGAAATCTTGGCTAACTCTTTTGTACTATTTCAGTACTTCTTGTTCTGATCCTCCCTGTCCTTGACCCTTCCTGAATTCCTTTATGAAGACCTCCTGGTTATCGACTATGGTCCGTGCTCTGACTACTCTGTGCCTTCTGATTATAATACTATGCTACCCGCAGGTTATCAGATCCGGAACGTCTGTGACAACGCTTTTGTCTCCTGAATTTAACATTACTCTGCCTGCAAGTTATCGAACTCACAACGTCTGTGACCATTCTTCTGCCTTCTGAATATTACACAGCGCTGCCCGAACATTACCGACCCGGAACGTTTTGACCACCTTTTGTTTACCTCATTCAAGATCATCACCGGTACCTTACCATCACCACGTCTTTGACTCCAGCATTCGCACACTGAACTTTCATCGCATTACCATCATCGTAGTTGTGGAGTAACTCGTTGGAGGAAATAATGTCACACCCCAGAGAGAACATGCATGAACCCAAAAACTCAGCACATGAACTAGAGACTTTCCACTCGCGCTAAGCCGACAGGCATCCTCGTTCCGTCGAGACAGGCACTGGACTAGAGACTACTGCACTCGCCTAGGCGTCCTTGTGCCGTCGAGATATCAGGTTTAGGTTGGGTTGTGCAGAGTTTCTCTTTGTATTTCTATCTCCATTGCTCACAACTTGGTAATTCAATCCTTGATTCATGTATTGATACGTTATTACTGTGTAGACTACTTTTGCTCTTCTTGCTGCTACTCTCCAGACTTTTCATAGCTATACAGGTCTTTTCGCTCCGTGGTGATCATAGCTTTCTTCCTATTCTGCAGTCAACTGTGCTTGCGTCCTCCGAAGTCTTGCGTGGTATTTCCATAAAGAACGTCCCCCGAAGTCTGGTGTGGTGTTTTCCATCTTTCAGCTAATTGATTCCTTTGTATTTCATTTTGGAAGTACAAAGGGATACATTGGTAGGAAGAACTCTTCGGCTACCCTTCGAGTTCAACTACCGTGTTTTGGATCAAGTTTTGGTTATTGTGACAGATTCAGGAGCCATTTTATACGAGGGACACCAACAAGGCTTTGGCTAATATCATGCAGCTTATGGCCGAATTACGGGCTAATATGACGGCCGCGCATACTCCCACACAGGCAAGGATCGATGAGTTGCACTCCAGAACCTCTCCTGCAGCTGTGATCCCCTCACCTGCTGTGGCTTCTGGTTCTGCAGATCCTATCCTTCAAGCAGTGGCTTCCCCTTCGGTGGTTATGGCCATGCATTTTCCGCTGGCTCCCCCCGAGAGGTTTCATGGTGACCCCAAGGTTTATTGTACCTTTCTAA
Organism: Ambystoma mexicanum; assembly: GCF_040938575.1. Taxonomy (NCBI): domain Eukaryota; kingdom Metazoa; phylum Chordata; class Amphibia; order Caudata; family Ambystomatidae; genus Ambystoma; species Ambystoma mexicanum. Next base: position 885,514,200 of record NC_090934.1, on the reverse strand, counting down.
ATCAATGCCGCCTGCATTTTTTGTGTCGCCCTACGGCGTTCCCGGACTCGGCAACAAAGGCAGCAGTTGTTTTATTCCATCTAGCTAGTACAGCGGCAACTTGGGTCAGCCCTTTGCTGGAGGCTGGTATTCCTTTACTATTTGATTGTGACGCATTATTAGAGGCAATGGGTCGAGTATTTGATACTCGATACAGAACACAAGCCACTGAGTAAGAACTACTGGCTATACAGCAGGGTGATACGCCTCTTTTGGACTATGTAGCTAGGTGTAATCAACTGGTTACCGAGACAAGTTGGCCGGAGGACAAGAAAGCCTCTTTGTTTTATAAGGGATAATCTGATACTCTAGCCTCTGTCCCGGTGGTACCTACAGCGTTTCATGAAATGTTGGATCTCGTTCTTCAAATTGATGCTAGACGAGCTGAACGAAAAGGAGAAAAAAGGGGAGCTATGCCTGTTTTGGTTACTCCACCCCTTACGCCATCTAATTATCCTGAGCCCACCCATGCAAATCGGTGCAGTAAGGGGTCCTTTAACTCCGGGAGAAAGAGAGAGGAGACGGGTGAAAAACCTCTGTTTCTATTGTGGTTCTTCTGAGCACCTCCTGAAGGCATGCCCTAAGAAACTCAAAAAATCGGGAAACGCGATGACTCTGTAGTAGACGGGGTCCAACTACTGAGTCCTTCACCACAGGACTCCGCATTGATTACTACTATCAGGATAAAGGCTTCTTTTTCTCTCTTGTCAGGTTCTTCTTGGTTTGGTGAACCGATTTTGGATTCAGGGTCTACCGGGAATTATATCGACCTTTCCTACGCTCGAGAAAACGGCGTTCCATTTGTGGCTAAGTCTCAACCTGAGGTCGTTAATGCCCTGGATGGTACTTCCTTGTTATCAGGGTTGGTCACCAAACAAACCGCCTCCTTGATCATGACTACGAGTAATGGTCACACTGACACAATCAGTTTCGATGTTATAACTGCACCCCAGTTCAGATTAATTCTGGGGTTACCATGGGTTAAGACTCATAACCCAATTGTGGATTGGGCCTCCGGTAAGGTGTTATTTTCGTCCAAATACTTTGAGAACCACTGAATGCTGCATCGACTCATTGAAGAAAACCCTTGTTGAGCTCTCATAAGTATTGCCCCAGCGGTAGGTGCCCATGTAAGTTATCTTTGGCCAAGGAATATTCAAGTTTCAGAGATGTTTTTGATGCAAAAGGGGCGGAGATATTGCCCCCTTAGCGACCCTATGACTGCCCTATTTGCCTTGTCCCAGGAGCCAAGATACTAAACGGACAAGAATACTCCTTAACCACCAAAGAAGACGCCATCTTAAAAGACTATATTGATAAAGCACTCAGTACGGGTTCTATCCGCCCGTCCCAATCCCCTTTAGCTTCACCTATGTTCTTTGTACCCAAGAAAGAGGGAGATCTTCGTCCCTGTATCGATTACCGTGTACTAAATGCCATCACAGTCCGGAATCAATATCCCATACCATTGGTCTCAGTCCTCTTGGATCAGTTGGGGAAATCTAAGTTATTCACAAAGCTGGATTTGAGAGGAGCTTACAATCTGGTCAGAATGTGTTCCGGGGACGAGTGGAAGACCGCATTCAAGACTAAATATGGTCTTTATGAATATTGCGTCATGCTATTCAGCTTGTGTAATGCCCCGGCTACCTTTCAACATTTCATAAATTATGTGTTCCGAGATGTGTTGGATACTTATGTGGTGGTGTATCTGGATGATGTTCTCATCTATTCATCCTCTTATGAAGACCATGTCAAGCATGTATCTGCTGTTCTCTAACGACTTAGAGACAATCATTTATACGCAAAATTAGATACATGCGTTTTCCATGTCACATCTGTCGAGTTCCTAAGGTATAACATCACTGATCAGGGGGTGAAAATGAGTGATGCCAAAGTCAAAGCAGTATTGGATTGGCCGGTTCCATCTACCCTCAAACAGCTCCAATCATTCCTTGGGTTTGCTCATTTTTATTGCTTTTTCATTAGGTCTGTTTCCCACATTGTCGCTCCTCTTACTACTCTGACCAGTTATAAGAAATGGTTTTCCTGGACTCCAACAGCTCAAGAAGCATTTGAGGTACTCAAATCTTCCTTCACTACCTCTCCTGTTTTGATGCACCCTAATCCTGATCTTCCTTATGTAGTAGAAGCAGATGCTTCAGAGCTCGCAATTGGGGCTATCGTTTCGCAAGAGTGTAAGGATTCCGGAGAACTCCATCCAGTGGCCTATCATTGCAGGAAATTGACCACCTATGAGGCAAACTATACCATCACAGAAAAATAATTGTTGTCCATTCGAGACTCCTTTATGGTTTGAGGTCACCATCTATTGGGTACGGCTCTGCCAGTACATGTGTTTATGGATCATCACAATCTTTTGGCGTTACAATCAGTGAAATGTACCACCGCTCGCCATGCCCGCTGGCACAAGTTTTTCTCCATGTACCACTTTCAAGTGACCGACAGACCTGGTTCGAAAAACTCTACTGCAGACGCTCTATCTCTACTACATGGAGTTCTCCCTTGTCCTAAGGACGAACAGTCCATTCTCCTACCACGTCAGGTAGTGTGTGTCTGTGGAATCCAAACACCTTTACATATTGACCTGTTAAAATGGGTTAAGGATAATCAACCAACAATCCAAGACTCGAACCTAACCCTCATTAATCGTATCCCCTTCCATAACGGGTTAGTTTACCTCCCTGATTCAGGAACCCGCAACACGGCCATGTATTGGTGCCACAACGCCAAGTTTGCAGCTCATCTGAGAGGTCGAAAAACCTTGGACTTGTTACGACGTTGGTGTTGGTGGCCTCAGATGTCTAAGGACATCCTGGAATTCGTGGCCTCTTGTGCTGTTTGTGCTCAATGTAAGGTTGTTCCTTCAAAACCCACCGGTTTGTTGCAACCCATGCCAATACCTGAAGAACCTTGGGTCATGATTTCCATGGACTTTATAGTCGAATTACCTACTGATCATGGTCATGATACCATACGGGTAGTTGTTGACTATTTTTCTAAATTGGCCTTGTTTATACCATGTAAAGGACTCCCTACGGCTCCTGCTTTAGCTAAGCTATTCTTGCGCCATGTGTTCAGGTTCTTTGGTCTCCCCCACGTTATTGTTTCAGATCGTGGATCCCAGTTCACGTCTCACTTTTGGCGTGCTTTGACTACCTCGTTGGGTATTGAAGATTGCTATTTCACTGCCTATCATCCACAGACAGACGGACAAACAGAGTATTTGAATGCTACCCTGGAACAATACTTATGATGCCTTACTTTGCAGTATCAAGACTCCTGGTTGTCCATGCTACTCATGGCCGAGTTTTCCTATAATAACTCGATTCATACTTCCACCGGAACGTCACCTTTTTTGCAATGTATGGGCGTCATCCACATACTCTTCCCATTCAACCCATCCCATCATCGTCCAGTCCTGCGACGGGGGCATGTGTGCACGATTTGGCCAAGGTGAGGGGCAATGTATCATCCCAATTACAGAAAGCCAAACTACACCAAAAGGCACAGGCCGATGCCCATAGATCCCCAGCACACTCATATGAGGTGGGTTCTAGGGTTTGGTTGTCGACTAAAAATCTGCGAATTCCTGGACGATGCTTCCTTCTCCTGCGTTTTGTTGGTCCTTATAGTATTACTGCCGTCATCAATCCTGTAGCAGTTCGTTTGGACCTCCCGGTTGCTTGGCATATTCATCCGGTCTTTCATGTATCCCTATTAAAACGTTGTCTTTCCTCCACGAGACTACCCTTGCATCCTTCTTCTATTGACATTCAAGGGTCCGATGAATATGAAGTGAGCAGCATTTTGGATACAAGGGTTCGTAGGGGGGTTCGGTTATACTTGGTTGACTGGAAAGGGTATGGTCCAGAGGATAGGACATGGGAGCCTGCCGCTAATATTCACGCTCCACTTTTGCTCTTGAGTTTTGGTACAGGAGGGGGAGGTTTCCTTTGAGGAGGGGAACTGTCAGGATTGGCCCTAGAAACCATGGCTTAAAATTTCCAAAAAAGCATTCTTTCACATCACACAAACCTGAAGCTTCTATTCACAAGACAATATCCTGTTCTTGTCATAATGCTGTCCACGCAAACATTCTGCGTCGTGGTTTTCCTCGGACTCGCTTTCGCTCTTCAGGAACTCACGTGGTGAGGTTGCCATGGCGACTATGGATTCCTCTCCATGCTCGTCACATGACTCGCTCTCAGAGAGCTGGAGTTCGGCAAGTTCGCAGTTACCTGATGTAACGCTTCCGGGTTGCCGCACTCGGTGCTTCTGATTTTGTTTGGAAATCTTGGCTAACTGTTGTGTACTATTTCGGTACTTCTTGTTCTGATCCTCCCTGTCCTTGACCCTTCCTGAATTCCTTTCTGAAAACCTCCTGGTTATCGATTACGGTCCGTGCTCTGACTACTCTTTGCCTTCTGATTATAATACTATGCTACCCGCAGGTTATCAGATCCGGAATGTCTGTGACAACGATTTTGTCTCCTGAATTTAACGTTACTCTGCCCGCAAAGTTATCAAACTCGTAATGTCTGTGACCATTCTTCTGCCTTCTGAATATTACACAACGCTGCCCGAACATTACCGACCCGGAATGTTTTGACCACCTTTTGTTTACCTCCTTCAAGATTATCACCGGTACCTTACCATCACCATGTCTTTGACTCCAGCATTCGCACACCGAACTTTCATCGCATTACCATCATCGCAGTTGTGGAGTAACTCGTTGGAGGAAATAATCTCACACCCCAGAGAGAACCTGCACTAACCCAAAAACTCAGCGCATGAACTAGAGACTTCCCACTGGCACTAAGCCGACAGGCGTCCTCATTCTGTCGAGACAGGCCCTGGACTAGAGACTACTGCACTCGCCTAGGCGTCTTCATGCCGTCAAGTTGTCAGGGTTAGGTTGTGCAGAGTTTCTCTTTGGATTTCTGTCTCCATTCTTCACAACTTGGTAATTCAATCCTTGATTCATGTATTGATACGTTATTACTGTGTAGACTACTGTTGCTCTTCTTGCTGCTACTCTCCAGACTTTCTATAGCTATACAGGTCTTTTCGCTCAGTGGTGATGATAGCTTTCTTCCTATTCTGCAGTCATCTGTGGTCGCGTCCTCCAAAGTCTGGTGTGGTATTTCCATAAAGAACGTCCCGCAAAGTCTGGTGTGGTGTTTTCCATCTTTCGGCTAATTGATTCCTTTGTATTTAATTTTGGAAGTACAAATGGATACATTGGTAGGAAGAACTCTTCGGCTACTCTTCGAGTTCAACTTCCGTGTTCTGGATCAAGTTTTGGTTATTGTGACAAATACATTGGTTGACAGAGCACATTGTGCACGCATATGGAAGTCAAGAATATACACAAGGTTGACAATTCTCAAGAGGGGGGACAGTGTATGCCCCAGTATATAGCTCATAAGTTAAGGAAGGGTTTTTCCCAGGATCAGACAGTATATCAGACGTAAGCGCTGAGAGTGCAACAGGTACAGCAGCTAGAAAAAGTACACAACAGATTCACTGCAGGGGTAAGTGCAGTGAGCCTCATGCAGATTTAGTGATGTGTAAACACAGAATAGTTAGTGACACCCACAGTAGGAGGTGCCATTATGGTAGGAATACATTAACTGGGTAATAGAGGTGGGATTCAGATAAAAGCAAACAAAGGTGTTTTTGGGGATACATACATGTTTAGAGTAGGAGAATACAATATGTTATTGACTCTGTAGACATGTTTCATGATACCTCCCATATGGAGATAAAATCACTGCACTGAGGGGGTGATTAGGACAGAGGTGTGTAGGTACATTAAATATCGGAGAGGGTGGACATTGGGTGTAGTGGCTTTGTATTACATATGTGTCTAAATACAAGCCAGAGTGGGGACTGTAGAGGAGGTGTTAAGAGACCCCTCCCTCAAACTGAATACAGATAACTTGTCAGGCTGATCAATAGTTCCAGTATTACAAAAATCAGAATTGTAGCACTATGTAGGCCAAAAAAGGACATTTTAGGGTGACATATTGTTTAGGGTCAGAATGCCTTACGCAGTGGAAGGGTATCTCAGGTATTACACATACATTATGGATACCACAAATCTGGGCTGGAAACTGGACAGAAAATAAGTTGTGCCCAAAAGTAGGTTGCTATTTGGTAGAAAGGCTGAATATTCAGACATGGGTAGGATTTAAAAATGGTTGCCGGAAACAAGATGGTGGAATTTCACATAGTCATGCCAAAATAATTTAATAATTCTCCAATAGCAGTTCGTTGAATGTCCACTGAAGAAGGACATGTCAGGGGTTATAGTTAGAACTTCTTGGCAGCAATTCTGACATTGATGGATGGGGAGGTCGATTATGTTCTGGGAAAGTATCAATTAGACAGCACAGCCGTTAAACTAGTAACAAGTGTGTTGATTTCATGGGCAGTCCACTGCAGCTGATGCTTATATTTAGAATTATTGGCAGGAAAATCATGGTTTAGCCTGCCAAAATGACTCTGAAGGGCTTGGCAAAGGCTGCTTTTCCAGACATCAAGGGATTTATAATGTGTTTTTGACTGAATCTCACACAAACTAAAAGGTTAGGTGCCAGTCAAGTGAGGCATGCCCGGACATGTTTTGTGGAACTGATGAGTGGCAGTCAAGCCAACCAACCCCGCAATGATAAAGGGTTTGTCTTTAGTTGTCAAACCCAATCAGAATGTATTGTGTAATGAATGAAATGTTGATCAGTTTTGTAACAGTATAAAAGGAGCTGATGGTAAGAGCCCACTGCTGATGTTTTCCTGATGTCTGAATAAAGATGATGTTGAAAACCAGTCCAGGTACCTGCCTGCCTCTTTGCCTTGCCTCCAGACTCTGCATGCCTGATCCACAGTTGCCAATGCCAGGGAGGGCACTGGGCCCTCCTCTTCAAGGCCGCTACCCGATAGTCCCCCTGGGGGAGGTGCACAGTGGGAGGATCTCAAAGGGAGGGACTCCCACTCTGGGGATAGGGAAAGACATCTAGGCATTATGCAGGGTGACCCCCCCAATCACACCTCCTCAACCTACACTTATGGTACACCCCAGCAATATATCCAACCACCCGAGGTACCTGTGTAGGGCCAGAGATATAAAATCCATTGAGATGAAGAAGAGCCCAGACTACCCAAGTAAAACCTGCATCACAAAGACTGGGACGAGGATGAAGTGCAGAACTAGAAGATCACTACCAAAAGTAGGTGTGAGCATTCTAGCTCTCCACTAAGGGCCACTACTAACAACATAAAAACAGAAGATGTACTAGGAAATTCATCAAGCCACCCACGGAGAAACCGAGGACCGAACAGCAGTTTTGGCACCAGAGGAAGTCAGGGTTGCAGACCAGGATTCTGTCAGAGGGAAGCAGGTGTCTCTACTGGGTCAGATGAGAAAGGACCTATCTGCTGGCTGGAAGAAGAACAGCAAGACCAGAGAAAGCAGAGGGGCCTTGTATATTTGGGAGAGTCAGTCTACTGTCTCTGCATGGGGAAAGAGAAACTACTCTAAAACTGTATTCCAATCCTACTCCAAACACAGTAGAGGCCCTCATTACAAGGTTTGAGGTAACCTGCCAGTGCTACCGGCAGGTTGTCGCCAACCCCTTATTACCGTTACCGCCATCTGACATCCCAGTGCTACCGGGTTATCACAAGAGGCGGCGGTATTGGTAAGTTTCCATTCCCATGCAATCACATAGGACTCCATGTAAATGGGAACCCTGAAGCACCGGCACCGCTAGTAATGGTGCCGGTGCTTCAGTGAAAAACATGTTGGTAGGGGCCTGAACTGCCGGCAGGTCAGGCCGGCTGGTAGTTCAGAGACCCTACTGGCAAACACAGAGTGAGCCGGTCGGTAAAAGGTTTATTTCCAGTCCGGCTCACTCATAATAAGGCTCTCCCTCCCAAGACTCTGACATTACTGCTGATGCAATAAACATTCAACCTGGGGCTGTGCACAGTTTGTTACATAATGGCAACTAATCACTGGGTTATTTTGAATAATATCACATTTAAAAAGCTATTGTCATTGAAGCAAATAACCTATTAATTATGCTTATCAAAATCGACTTTTTCTTTATCAGAACATATGTTTTATTATTAACAGAACACTATTATTGTTAAGATATATCACAAATGTTATGCTTCATCATGCATACAAGTATTTCAAGCATATTGATTTTCTTCAGGGCATATTCTTAAGGGATTTTAGTAGACATCCTAACACCCTTCATATTATCAAACACACATTAAGATTGTTGGTATAACTGTGAATAACCTGTATAGTAGAGACAAGAAAAAAATAACATATATATATATAATTACTATACATTTATAACATCACAATTGTTTTTCTTGAATATACAATTTTAACTATATCCTGTATTCAGTAGCCCAGAAGACAGAACTGTAATAAGAAGTATGTATCATTTTACTATTCAACATGGTAAGATTAATAATATTGCACATCCATCATATATGTTGCACACAATGGCTATCTTTCTACATGAGTAGCTTAGTAAACTGGCAAGAACCTGATAATAGAATGGTATTCGTATCAATGCATTACTTAATGCACTACGTACCTCATGAAATTTCTTACTATAACCCTTCACACTTTTTGATGAACATTACTATAAGAATCCCTTGTACAGATTTTTTATGAAAATAAATGCACATGTGATGTCATCAGTGATGTCAACAATGACATTTGTGATGTCATCTTTGCTGTCCCGGGTGTTAGTTTTAGCAGTGCACAGTGGTGGCGCGAGTTATGGTTGCTTAGCTTATCATAACTGGAAAATTTCAGGGGGTTTTCGGTTTTACTTGGAACCATTATGTCCCTTAAACAAAGTTTTTTTACTGAATTTCATAGGTTTTTAGTAGCGCAACTTAACCGTAACGTCCTTTTAACAAAGTTTTTTTACTGAATTTCATAGGTTTTTAGTAGCGCAAATGAACCATAACATCTCTTTAACAAAGTTTTTTTACTGAATATACATTTTCATACTGTAAATTTGATAGATGTGTACTAGGGTTCCCTTACTTTATATACAATTAACTTAGAGCATACCGAACACCCCGCTAATTGATGTCCGCGGACGGTCACGGACGACATCAACACTACCCAAACAAGCAGGGGGTATTTGAAATGGTTCTATCATACCATATAAGCACTACGCAAGTTGAAAAAGCAGCACATATACACATTATTTATATTAATAAGTAAGCAGTGGAACCTACATATTTAACACATAAACCAGCCATTGAAATACGATATGTAATAAAATGGAGTATACCATAACAAAAAAGATATACCTCCAACATAATTACCTCACAGAAACTGCAGAGCTAGAAGTAACAGTAGACCTACACAACACAACAAATACAACTTTCCAGAAACTAGTAAGTAAACTTCATTTTTTTATATATTGCTCTACTTTGTGTGTGAGGTACAGTATAATTAATATATTTTTATTTTTCACACAGAAATGTGCAGTACTTTGGAGTGGCTGGAACAAAATTTTCCACATGAGGAAATGTCTGAAGAGAGTGATAATAATGGTAGACACTTGTCAATACAAGGAAATTAATAATCATTACCTAATGTGTACTTAACATTTATATGTTTATTTTTTACAGACCATACAAAGATTGAAAATGTGACTCCAAAAGACACAATGGAAAAGACTCTCGAACGCATTGAACAGAAAGTAGACATTCTTAAGGAAAATGTCAATAGTTTGAAACAGTTAGTGGAGGACCACATCAAAGAAACAATTAAGTACCATTGTCCCACCTGTACCTGTACCCCCTCTCCATGTCCCAGTGAACTATCCCCAAACCGTGAACAACAAAATAAACATTTTGATGAGATTTCCATCCCTTCATCCCCTCCCATCCATCCTCTCCAAACCCCTACTTCCCCTATTTTTGTATCAGTTTCTGCTTCCCCCTCACTTTCATAATTTGTGTATATGTATATAAATAAAAAAATGCTACATTTCTTGTAATGAAAATCTTTGTATCTTATATATTTTTTTTAAAGCAGTTAAAATGTCGGCGGACAGTGCGCCTGTCCGGCCTGTCCGTAATTAATAAAATGTGGATGTCCTAAGGACACTACACCTCTCCGTACCATTCACAACCAAGATGGAACTGTTCTTAGAACACACCAGCTGTCTGGGATGTCCGTAAATCAACAAAACGGAAGTGTCCTAAGGACACTATACCTGTCCGTACCATTCGCAACTAAGATGGAACTGTCCATAGTGGGAGTGGTCCTGGATCAGACGCTCAATATGAAGTCCTACGTAGCCAGTACAGTCGCATCTGCTACCTACTATATTAAACTACTGGCCCACCTGAGACCACTAATCTCTAAACAGAATGCTGAGTCTATTGCCAGAGCCATTGTAGGAGCTAAGCTTAATTATTGCTGCAGTCTGCTGGCTGGCTCTAGCAAGGCTACTATTAATCGTCTTCAGGTGCTTCAGAATGGGGCAGTTAGAGTAGTAGTTGGCCTCTCTTATAGGGCCCATGTTTCAGAAGCACGTCGAGCCCTGCATTGGCTACCTGTGGAGGCTCGGATATCCTTCAGACTTTCGGTCATCATCTTCAAATGCCTCATGGGCACTATGCCACCTTACTTACAAAGGTACATAGAAAAAAAAAACATGCCTTAGAAATTTGCGCTCTAACAACCAGAATCTTCTCTGTTAGCCAAGATTTAAAACCAAAAAAGCACAACTGGGTGCCTTTGTGTTCATGGCCCCGGCACTTTGGAATGCTCTGCCCAGCCATTTGAGAAGCTCTTCAGTTTTGAGTATCTTCAAAAAGGGTCTTAAAACTTTCTTCTTTAATTAGCTCTCCATCTGATCGCCTCCCTTAGGCAACCCTCTTGTCCCTGGACAGCTTTTGCTTGTTTTTTGTCATGTCCGTCTTTTCTGTCCGCGCCCTCACACCCACAGGTCTATGGATGCGCACTATAAATGTAATAAAGTAAAGTAAAAGTAAAGTAGAACAGGTGCGGTGTCTGGGATGTCCGTATACAAACAAAAAGGAGGTGTCCTAAGGACACTATACCTGGCCGTACAGTCTGCAGAACATCTACGCACATGCGCACCGTACCCATACGTCCTGCGAACATCGCGCCTGTCTGTAACTGTTCGTCTCACTTGTGTCGCACTTTTAATTAGTTTCAGGAACCGAACACTGTCCGTAGAACACCCACGTGCATGCGCACGCCCGCTCCTGCGCATTTGCTGTCCTGCGGACACCCGTTCCCTTCGCGGACGTGTTCCCGAGGTCATCATGTGACCGCACCCACACTGAGCATGTGTCCTAATTTGCGGACTCTGTCTGGATGCCCAACATTTTAAAAGAACTTATTTAGACAATCCAAATTATTTTGCAGTAAAAAAACACCATTTCACTTGTCCTAGACAATGGCACTGGCTTTCCACATATTTTTAGTAACTTTTTGAACGCTTCTGAGTGTTTGATATTTTCTCGAGGCGCACCCCTCCACCCCAGAGCTGATCTTCATTGTGCTTCTGGCTATTGCAGATTGACTTTTGCTGCCTCTAGTGCTCTAGCTAAGATTACCTCATCAACCCTAATGGCATCCATGGCTGCTGTTGCTAAATTAGCCTCAGCACCACCACCAAACCCTTCACCACCACCACCTCCCCAAGGGCCTGCAGAGGGGAACACACGTGAGGATGTAGAGAACGAGGATGAAGAGAGTGAGGTGGAGGAACGCCTTGCTACCAGCCCTTGCCGGGAGTCTTGGGTGTGGCGGTTGTTTACCGTTTATGGGAATGTACCAAAAGCACGTGCGGACAAGGTCACCTGTAACCAGTGCAAATTAGTGCTGAGTCATGGGAGATGTGGTTCGTACAACTTTTGTACGATATCCATGAAGCGACACCTAACTTCGTTCCACGGTGCGGACATTCTCATGGTTGTACCTTGTGACCCTCCTCTCACCACAAGAGACACTCCTGTGGGAGAGTGCATCCCTCCAACTGCTTCATAGGCCATTCGCGATGCTGCTGACCCTTACCTTTCGAAGGTCATAATATTGTGTATGTACTGTGACGCAGTACTCTGCAGGGGGGAGAGTCTTCGAAGTGCTTTCGAGACTACGGTCACGGACCACCAGAAGACCTGCGACCTACCTAAATAAGGCCCACCTTACATCTTCCTCTCTCCACCTGCCCTTTCTTATCTCTGTGGTTGGTGTCCCTTCCTTACCCTCCTTTGCCCTCCTCTCCTAGTGTGTCGTGTGTAAAAAAGCCCAAAAAATATAAATACAACAAAAAAAGGCTCTTTTCAGAGCCGCCTTTCTCAGTTTAAAAATCGAACTTTCAAATAAACAGTGCAGGTCCCTGCGCATTTTTTAAAAGTCTGCAAACAGTCTTAGTACAGAAACATTTTTGGGGTGCTGCCCTAGCAAAACCAATGCACTTTTCTCTGGGAGTAAGTGGTGGCTCTGAAAAGAGCCTTTTGGTGGTGTTTTTATGTGCTTGAAAAACTTGGAATCATCAACATCTACTGCAAAATAGATGACTATAATTCCAAAAAAGGTTGCAATGCATTTTGTACATTTCTCAGAAAGATTTGATTGCCAGCATATGTAAGATGGACTACATCTCTGCGAAAAATGAATGTGCTACAAAACATAATATTTTCATTGTGAAAAGAGGACATGCCAACATCTCTTAGAAAGGCACAAAGAGCCTTATTGACATTGCGCCTCGCTTTCTCCATTTGTGGACCAAATGAGGAAGAACGCAGCCACATTTTTCTTTGCGCAATACGAGAAAAAATTACTTGGGAATTTTGAAACATGTCATGACCTTCTGAAGTCCTTCTTTCATTGCAAAATGCAAACAAATTCCAGGCACATGTCCTAAACTGTTCCCTCCACAATGAATTATAATTATGTCAGGATGACGCTCTGTCTGTAAAGTAGCACAGAGAGGTACCAAGTCCAGCCACTTCATTCCACGCACTCCATGCTAGTGCACTTCCACATGAGGAATCCAAGATCTGCAGATACACCACAACGTTCTGCATTTACCTCCAACCAATGTATCCATGAGTCTTCTAAAATCCAGATAATTTTTTTTCGAAAACACACAGCCATAGCTATCTCTTCTTCTCTCAGGAAAAATACATCCTCACTAAATCTCTCCTTATACAACACACCCACTAAACTTTACTGAACAATTTGCATGCCTCTCCACCCCAGAATGCCCGTATGTAATACGAGCTGTCTGCAGACTACCACCATGTCCGCGGACATGTAGAAGATCTGAGCGTGGTGAATGTACATGTAAATAGTGTTCCCCATTTCCCCTTTAAGGTGGGATCTGAAAAGAGATTTTTTTTTTGTTTTTTTTGCAGATGCCTGACTGACATCTGTTATTTTGTATTCTTTGGGTGGTTTTTTCTTCTTACTATACTCCTAAAATCTTCACATAACCTGTTCCAAAGCAACCCTTATATTACAAAAGAACATGGCATTTCCCGAAAAAGATAGAGAAACACCATCTGCTTCAAAATAAGCAGCATTACTCGAAACAATATTCTCGTTGTTACAGAAAAACATACCAGCTCTTAGCATGAAAGCACACATGCCTCGATTGATTGCACACCTAGCAATGCTTTGATCAGGACAAAAAACAGAACTGTTGTCCCATTTTGCTCTAGGAAGTAATCCAGAAAAAATCACTTTCGCATTTGGAATGATTTTGATTACTGCTTGAACCAACTTTTCCAAATCTGCCAACAAAGTAGGGGAACTCACGTAGCCCAAATGGAAAGCATCATAGTGCAAAACTACCACATGGGGACTGTTGACCCTACGCATATCTCTACAAACTTGGAGAATTGCCTCTACATTGCAGTCAGTCACAGCGCTCCACAACACCTCCACTCCTCTAACATCGAAATTGTTTGCCACATGCCTGCATTGAGAATACTCCTATAAAACCATGGAAAAACCTATCTCCGAGCAACAACACCCTGACTTTCACCACCTCTGCCATCTTCACTACACACACTCTCTTTCTAAACAAATCAACAACGTCAACATCTGATTGGCTGATCCCTACAGTCCCCTTTCCATGCTGGATTTGCTGGAAAACCCTGTATGTGGCACGCCCTACCCACGGACAGCCGCGGTGTCCGCACAGCACCTAACTCTTAGCCAGCCTTTCTACCCTTTCCACATAACTCTCGGTTCCATTCCCTCATTGGATACAGCTAAGCAGTTACACGACCATCCACCAATCACATCCAAGACCTCTACATCTAACTCCATCCTCAGAGTTCCGCACTTCAAATGTACTGTTGATCACTCTGAATACAAGTCTCATATCATTGGAAAGCACCTACTACAAAAACTACTGTACAAGTCTCGAAGATTTCTACTTACAGCTCCATACATATCCACAGGCATGATTACAAAGTACAGGTATGCATATTTTGTTCAGAGTACATGTACAACTCTTATGATTCCATATAAACAAAGTAAGGCCACTAAATCTGCATAGCCAATACATACATGCCAACGCTCCCGATATAAGCGCGAGACTCAATTTTTCATTGAAAAATGTCACAATTTTTTACTGTCTCCCACCTAAATTAATGCTAATCCCAATGCAATCATATGAGAAAAATAAATGTTCCCGATTGCTATGGTGACACCTCCCTCTCAGCTGCTCCCGATTGTTCGCATGTCTACCTCTGCTATCTAGAACACAGCTGTAAAAAATCAAGTGAATTTCATGAACTTAAAATTCTACTCATTTGCGAAGCATGTTCAACTAACATACTGTAAATAACATATAAAGACTGCACATAGTCAAATGAAATGCATGCATACACTATGTTCAAATATCAAACAAGAATACTACCACAAAAACATAAAACTCAACGTGTACATTAACATCAGTACTATAAACACACAAAATTACTAACTTCTTCCTTTTACAATTGCAGTGAAGACCACTCTCCTGAAAATCAGCAGCATCTAATCTACAAATTACATATCCAAAGAAACCTGCTCATTCCACAAAAAAAGGAACATACAATACTACCTTTATATTCTTACTATCCCTCAAAGACACTGTGTGGTTCATTCATGTAATTTGCGCACCAAAAAGAATATCGATTTCTGAACCATTCTGCCCACAAATCCGCATTTATTAAACAGAGATTAGTAGGCAGAATGGCACACAAATCCCCGTTTTTTTGGAACACAAATAACATACTCAACCCTTAGAATATTAGTACTACAAAACAAAGAACTGTTTTAATTTTATACCATGACGTTTACTATTAATGCTTCTCCTCACCACTAGGCCACTTTCCACTCTCATCTGAACCGCAGTGTAGTACCATACAAACAGAAGAATAGCCTTCCCAACTCATTGTAACTGCCCAATGCACATTCACACAACACCACATAGATTGTTCCCATCAAACTCATACACGCATGCACACAGCACACATACATTGCAAAACAAACCAACCCATACCTTCTTTTTTTCAACAGACCCCAAAGAATGCCTACCAAAAAGCAAGTCCGTAGAAAGCAATGCAGAAATAGTGCAAATGAAAATAAAAGTGTCCAAAATAAGCATCCATCTCTACCAGAGTTTGTATAAAACGTTCAAACAAAACAGCTAATGCAGTCGTTTAACGAAACAAACGAAACTTCCAGTACAGAAACTTTGCCTCCTCTATCAAAATGTAAAACAAAACAGAAAGTGATTAACAAGAATTCAGCTACCACTACTGCTAACACTGCTCCTATAAATCTTGATGTAGTGGCAAGTAACCATACCAAAAAAGTATTTTAGCAAAAATGTTCCGCCACAGAGTCATTCAGAATCTGATAAAAACAGGAGCAAAATCTTGCACAACCCTTAAAACCTACTGTAGAAAATTAATTCTAGAAGCTCTCGTAGACAGTGCAATCCTTCTCAAAAGGAAGTTATTTATTTTAGTTTTCAACAGGATGAAACCACTAACAAAACTAAGTACTAAACTACAAAAAAACTTCTCAATAAACGCAATGTCAACAAAAATAACTTCTTAAATATCTGTGGAGGTGAATGGAGTCACACCACAAGCACAAAACCATATTTTAATGAAGAAGCATACACACAAAACCAAAAAAACACAATTTCCATCCATAGCAGTGGACGAGGTTATGAAAAAATTAATAATACCATCATGGAACAAGAAACACTGGTTACAAAAATATCCCCAGAAAACTCAGAATTACCTCTCCATTTGACTGAACCAGAACGTCCAGTATACAAATGGCCGTGCACGTCATTGTGTAACATTCTCGACAAATCCTCAAAATCTTTACGCCAGTTCCTCAATCAGTATGTGAAAGGTAAAGACAAAATCAAAATGAAAGTGCTGCAAAATATGGATACCTGTCCAGTGCGCAAATACACAAGACTACAAGGACATTCATTAGCCTGAATTTGAGGACCTATTTGCAAAAGCACCTTCCATTATATCAAAATGATATCAACACATCATTCAACTATAAGAAATCTAGTCGATAAACTGTACTATGCTAAAAGTCCTGCTCTAGAACTAGCCAATTTAAATAACGCTCTTCTACATGGTACACCCAAAGACCTACAAGATGAAATCGACCGTATCCAGAGAAAATATTTTGGAAGTGAAAGCCACTTACAAAATGCAATAGTTTTAGAACAGACTAGCAACAATTCTGCACATGGCAACTTCTACTACACACATACAAAAAAGAAATACTAACATTTAAAAGTCCATCCACTGAAGTACCAAACCATGGGCCTCATTCCGAGTATGGCGGTAAGGGATAGCGGCCACCGGTAACGAGACCGGTGGCGGTAATCCCTTACCGCCATACTCCGACTTCCCTCTGCGCCCTCGCCCTTAACGCCTGCTTTGAGCAGATGTTAAAGTCGAGGGCGCAAAGGGGCCTCCAAGCCAATAACGGTGACAGTAATGAACGGTCACCGTTATTTGCATCTTCCCCATTCCCATTGAGCCCTATGGGGGCTCATTCGGGAATGGGGACGAGCCTTGGTGAATGGGGAATTACCGCCCCGCCAACCTTGGAATGGGGCGGTGATTCCGCCATCCACCAAGGCGCTGCCGGTCCGGGTATGGCGTCAACCAAGGCGTTAATAGCGGCATTGGTTAGCGCCGTACTCGGAATGAGGCCCCATGTGTGTGTGTGTGTTGCCGCAGAAATGTTTACAAAAGTAACACAAAAACTATAGACGTAACATACAAAATAGAAGACAATGAAGATTCCAAATGGTTTGAATTAGCTCTCTACCTTTTAACAGAAAACAAATACAAAATAAATGACCCCTTAATACTTTGCAGTTACTGCACCTCAAAACTTGACAACAACCAAACTCCTTCACGTGCTATCACAAATAACTTTGAATTATTCCCACTACCAAAACACCTGCAACAACTCAATTTATATGAGAGCATCATAATTTAAACAGTACACCCATTTCAAGCAATAATACGCCTTCAACCAAAAACAGCAAAAGTACCTCCTTCTGAATTTGTCAAAGGCATTTGTGGCAAAGTAGTTTATTTACCATTAGATCTGACAGAAAATGTGCACACTCTAGGAGTGCAACGTCCAATAGAGCAATCTTTAATTATCTTAGTAAATGGTGTACCAACAAAAGACAAAAAAATTTGGCAACAACTCGTGGACTTACATAAAGTTAGACAAGCCTTGCAATATCTAAAAGACAATAAGGAGTACTACAAAGAAATAAATATTGAAGAAAACTTATGGGGAACAACTGAAATAATTCAAGAGTCACCAGAAACTGGTCCATTTGAACTTCTGGATCCTGCTGCAGTATCCAATATTTAGACCATTATACAATTCATCCATTGCACTCTAAAGACAGCATAGATGATGCACTAGAAACGTACCAAATGCGAAAAACCAAAGGATCACTAATGAGCGTATGGGAAAAAAGTATAGAAGCACGTGCTTTTCCTCTACTATTTCCTACTGGCAAAGGAGGAAGGTACGATGATAGACCCATTCAGATAACAGCATCAGAATACCGCTCATTACGAATGTATTCTGAAGATCCCAGATTTAGACAAAATGTGGAATACATATTCCACCTACTCTTTGAAAGTGAACTAGCAACTCTATGTTACAGAGTTGCATACATATTGAAATCGGAAACCCACTTTCAAAATATGTCAGCTACGCAATTAATACAAAAGTGCAAGAAAAATATGAGGTTTTACAATCAAGCATTACAAATCTGTTTGGAAACATGCATGGTACAAAAGAATACTGGTTCCGACGTCACAGAGATGTATGTTGCATGATCAGAAAACTTGGACCACCCACTTGGTTTGTTACATTAAGTTGTGCACAATATGCATGGGAAGATTTACATGATTTCCTACGCATCTCAAACAAAAACGAAACAAACATAGATATATAAACACCTGGAGAACTTTGCTCTCTAGATCCTGTTAATGTTTCATGATAGTTCCACCATCATTTCATTGCTATGCTACACTTTATTTGTAATAAAACTGTTCCTCCCCTCGGAGAAGTGCAACACTTCTTTTGGAGAAAAGAATACCAAGCCAGAGGAGCATCACATATCCACATGCTTTTATGGATTAAAGATGCTCCTAAATTTGGTCAGGACAGTGATGCCACTGTTTTGCAGTTCATCCAAAAATATGTCACTTGTGAAATCCCTTCACAAATGACACATAGTGGCCTTCATGCACAAATTGTACAATTTCAAAGAAACAAATGTGGAAAATATTGTTGTCGCAAATACAAAAACAAAGGGAAATACTACACTAAATACTGCTCTGGTTTCCCTAGACCAGTTATAGAAACAGGTGAAGTAAACAACTTCATGTATTCAGTTAGACATAATGTTAAAGGTAAATCACCTAAGAACACGTATTACATAAAAAGAACAGAAGAATAAAAATATATCAATGATTACAATGCAATCATTGCCCTCTTATGGAATGCAAACATAGATGTGCAGTACATTGCAGACAATTCCACTGCAGTTGCACAATATGTTTCAGCCTACTTAACAAAAGCAGAAAAAACAGAGCTTCAAGACATTTGGAATGACCTATCATCAGACAAAACACTATCTCAGAAATTGCACAGTTTAGGCATAAAAATGCTCTCTCATAGAGAATGTGGCGCCTACGAAGCTGCAGATCGTTTAACTGGCCTGGAAAATCTGAAAATATAGTATAGCTAAGTCTTGGTCCTGCTAAATCTAGAAAAAGAGTTCTCAAATCATATGACGACATAGAAACAATAGAAACAATAGCCAAAAATGATCCCAACAGCCATAACATTTTGAAAAACATTTTGAAAAACAATTTACTAGACACATACTATCCGAACAGGAGTACCACTTTGGAAAACATGTGTCTATACCATATAGCCCAAAACCTTGCATACAAAAATAAAATAAAACCATATGAAAACAAAGGTAGATATAGAGTGAAAGATTGTGAAGGCAGTTTAGTGAAACTTACCAAATGAAGCTTAATTAATCATATCAAATTGTCATTAAAAACTCCTCAACAGAAATAACTATATTACATGTCCCTGCTACAACTTTTTAAACCATGGAGAAAAGAAGAAGAGATATTAGATAACTATGACTGCTATGAAGACGCTTTCAAAGCAAATGAAAGCACTATCACCGATGTGAACTTTATGCAGTACAAAACAATGTTGCAAAATGAACAGCAACACGAAGAAGAACTCCAGGCCCAACTAGATAAGGACACTTCCGACAGTAGTCAACCGCCTGTAACAGGAAGCCAAGAACCACTGGGACAGCCACTAATAGCAAAAGAGGCAGAATTAGCTATGACAGAAGTAGAAAACACCATGGGCCTCATTACGATCTCGGTAGTAGCCATGCTGCCGAAATCGCGTCCGGGTCCGGGTTCCCACAATGAGGAATTACCGGGCCATTCTGAGTTCAGAGGGCCCGGTAATTCCTCCTTCTAGGAACCCGGGTCCGGACCTTCCCCATTCCATTTCAGCCCCCATAGGGCTCAATGAGAATGGGAGAGGGAGCAAACAACGGGCCGATAACGAGCGGCCCGTTGTTTGCTCCCTCCTCCCCTCGCGGGACCCGGTCTGCACGTCTGGTAAAACCAGACGTGCAGACCGGGTCCCGTGAGGGGACCTCGTAATCAGGCGGTACAGGGTTGACGGCGCCGGCACCTTTACAGGCGCTGTTAACCCTGTACCGCCTGGGTTATAATGAGGCCTCATGTGTCACTATGAAGAAGATACAGAAGACTTAACTGTACTATAATCAAAACTTAACAAAGACCAGCGCACCATTTTAGAAGAAGTAACAAAAGAAATTGCACATGGTGTACAACACAAAAATAAAGAATGTACCTGCCAAAACCTATACTGCTATACGTCAGTGGTGAAGCTGGTTCAGGCAAAACATTCTTAATCAAAATCATCAGCAAGTTCCTTCAAAAATTGACAAACAACAGCTGTTGTAACTGCCCCCACAGGTTTAGCTGCCTACAACATAGGTGGTGTCCCTTTACACCGATTACTACTTCTTCCAGTAGAACACCAAAACAAATTAGACTATTACAAACTTTCTACAGAAGCTGCAATGGAACTACGCAGAGTATTAAAACAAATGAAAATGCTACTTATAGATGATTTGAGCATGGTCTCCAACCTAATGTTGGCTTTGATTCACCTCAGATTGCAAGAAGTACTTAAAACAAACTACGAAGAACTCTTTGGAGGAAAACACATTATTGTTTTCGGAGATCTTCTTCAATTGACACCAGTGAAAGTGAACCTATTTTTAAAACCTTAGGACAAAAACTCTGCCGTAAAACTGTTGGCAGCATAGGAAATGTCAACCTTTGGCAACATTTCCAATGGAAAGAATTAACAGAAAACATGTGCCAATCTGCAGACCTCGCCCACGCCAACATTTTAAAAAGTATTAGAGTTGGTGTACTATATCAAGAAGCACAAACAATATTAAAAACCCGGCACATCCATGCACTTTATAGCGATAACTCATGTGCTACTGATGTTATGGAACAATTAGCGCACAAAAATGTCAATTGCACGGCCTTAATGCCAACTCTTGCAAGTCGGTCCAAATTCAATGAAACAATGTTAAAAAAAGAAATGCAACCAATAATTGAGATTTGCTCTACAGACAAACTGGACGTACATGCTATGACACTACCAATGTGTCAACAAGCCACAACAAGACTAAATACCATGGAAAATTCTATCTCCAACACAGCTCGGTTGGAGAAAATATTAAAATTATCCTTAAACTGTAGAGTAAAGCTTAAACGTAACCTTGACGTGGCGCACAGACTAGTTAATGGAGCACTGGGTACAGTTGTTGGCTTTCAAACATACCCATGTGACAACAACATTCAGTTTGTCAATATTCTCTTCGACAAACTTTCAGAAGTAAAAAGGATAGGGCGCTCAACAGCTCGATTCCTTCTCTTCAAAGACATGTATGTACGCAGAGAACACTTTTCTCTAACTCTTGCATATGCAGTCACCATTCATAAATCCCAAGGTCTTACCCTAGAAAAAGCATTGATAGATATTGGTAACACAGTCTTTAAAGAAGGCATGACCTATGTAGCACTATCACGCTTGCATACACTTGACGGTCTATTTCTAATCAACTTTTATGCAAGTAAAGTCAACACTGATATTCCTTGCATTCTAGGATACAATAGACTACGTTCAGGCTACACCCCCACCTAAAAGCATATCCTGTTCCACAAAAAGGAAAACGTTGTAAAAGAAAATTAATTCAAACTGAAATGCAACAGAATCTGACTGCAAATCCTCCAAAGAGAGTAAAAGAAGCTAATACTTCATCAATTCCCATAACCAAAGAAGAACCTATTAGTCAAAGTAACTGAGGTACTTCTTCAAAGAAGCAACACACACTCCGAAAAAATGACTTGGACACAGAACTATCTGGTCGATTCAAATGTTCAAATGTAGCTGGTGTAAATTGTTATGCAAATGTAGCAATGAATATACTATTTCAATTGCCACCAATTGTTGACAACATTTACTTACACAGTACAGACCAATTGTGTTTGCAAATGTTAGTCCTTCATAGAAATTCAACAAACAATCCTGGCAACACGTATAGTGTTCACGGAATAAGACAAGAATTGGACTACTGTGCTGGAATGGTGAAATTCACTATAAACTCACAAGAAGAGCCACAAGAATTTCTAATGTACTTACTACAAGTACTGGAAAACAAAAACATACCTATAAATGAAATCTTGCAGATTTCATACATGTGGAAACATACATGCACTCTCTGCAACAATGTGACACAAGAACAAATCCCTAATGAGCGCTTGGTGTATGTATCCATACCTAATTGTGAATCCATTCCATTTCAGAAACTTGTACAAAATGCAAACCATGACGGATTATGTATTACCTGCAATTCAGATAATCACTCCACCTTACTAATACAAACATAATAACTACGTAATACTAATGCTTCTACGTTACAATACAGATGGTACCAAAAACAACTGCAAGCTGACTGGATTCACACACGGTCAAGTATCACTTGGTAAGAAAACCTTCACAACAATAGGTATAATCTACCACGCAGGAGCCACAACCAATGCAGGTCACTACACTGCATATATTAAAACGAAATGTGGATGGTTCGAATGTAATGATAGTACCATTACTCTAAAGTAGAGATTAGCCGCAAATCTTACAAACGCTTATTTCATCTTCTTAAAACCAAAATTTAATAACCAATCTGTACTTCAACATTAACAAATATTCAAATAAAAAACTATAAACAGTTAGAATACGCAAACAGGTAACTAACTGGCCCAAGATTCTATAACAACCAAACAGATAAATGAATATCACTAAATTGTAACAAAAAATAGACAATTAGAATACGCCAACAGGTGTCTAACTGCTTCAGAAATCTGCAACAATCCAACATTAACCAGAAACAACAGGTGAACACTGAAAGGAAACAAACAAATAGACTGTAGCACAACAAAGAAAGTATTTTTTTAATCCGACAAGGATTTTATTTTTCCCACAGACCCAATGATTTGAAAAGCAAACACAGAAACTGAGCAAAATGCACAGTACACTGATTTGTAAACCAAATATGAGGGTCCGAAAAAGTTGAAATGTCTATTATGCAATGTGATAAGTCTTTATAGAATACATACACTAACATGCTCTTTTCTTTTATCACAGAAATTAAAAAAGAATATTTCCTCCAGGTACCAAACTCATGTAAAAAATATATCGAATCTCAACAAATGAAACAGTAAGTATAATTTCAAACATTTGATAGATATTCGAATCTATAGGTGTGATCTATGGCTGTGATATGGTGCAGTGGTTGTGGTCAGGGCCTAGAGTCTTGGGTGTATAGCCTACAGCCTACGGCCTGCGGCCATGCACCCAAGGCTATAAACCCTGGCTACAACCACTGCAGCATATCACAACCGCAACCACTGCACCATATCACACCCATGCTACCTTATAACTTCAGTACTTTTAACTTTGGTCTTGGGTGCATGGCCTTCAGTCTCTACTTCCTGCCCACAACCAGCACACTACATGAAACCCATGGTGGCTTATAACTTCAGTGCTTATAACTTTGGTCTTGGGTGCATGGACTTCAGCCATGCACCCAAGACTCTAGGTCCTGGCCACAACCAACACAGCATATCACACCCATTGTGGCGTATAACTTCAGTGCTTGTAACTTTGGTCTTGGCCTTCAGCCATGCACCCAAGACTCTAGGTCCTGGCCACCACCAACACAGCATATCACACCCATTGTGGCGTATAACTTCAGTGCTTACAACTTTGGTCTTGGCCTACGGCCATGCACCCAAGACTCTAGCCCTGCCCACAACCACCTGTTAGATATTCGATTCTATGGGTGTATCTATGGGTGTGATATGCTGCAGTGGTTGTGGCCAGGGCCTAGAGTCTTGCGTATATGGCCTACAGCCTACGGCCTGCGGGCATGCACCCAAGACTCTAGGCCCTGGCCACAACCACCGCAGCATAGCATACCCATGGTGGCTTATAACTCATTATCACAGCCATAGAATGAAACATTTTAACTGTGGCATTTACTCAATTTGCACCCAAGACTCTAGGCCCTGCCCACAACCACCTGATAGATATTCGATTCTATGGGTGTGATCTATAGGTGTGATATGCTGTGGTGGTTGTGGGCAGGGCCTAGAGTCTTGGGTGTATGGCCTACAGCCTACAGCCTGCGGCCATGCACCCAAGACTCTAGGCCCTGGCCACAACCACCACAGAATATCACAACCATGGTGACTTATAACTCAGAATGACACCCATAGATTGAAAAACTTGAACTGCGGCATATACTCAATTTTAATGTCTGCTGACACCACGCATGTCCTTAGAACAGTTTCAACGTGCCTGCGCAAAGCACGGATGGGAATACTATCCTTAGAACACCCTCATTTTCAGTAATTATGAACATCCTGGACAGCACGGGCATGGCTAATACATCAGTACACTTGCCACCTAAACAAATACAGTATTTCCCCCATCTCTTCCTCCCTAAACCTCCCCAAGCACTCTTGCACACCAAAACACTCCCCAAAACTGAATTTCGCCTCTGTTCGCCACCGCGCTGTCGTCGGATCCAAGATGGCGGGCGCATCGGAACAATCTGACGCACATCACGCCTCACTCCAGCCAATCGACAGACGCGTCGCGTGTCCGTGGACATGACGCAAGCCCATTAGCCAATCGGTGTCCTGCCCGCGGAGCGAACAGGGAAGTGTCTCTGCAGAGCGGACATAGATATCACACATTTTTTTAGACCGACTTTTTGATCATTTTAAAGAAAACTACTGGACGGATTTTCACCAAATTTACAAAAGCACGCTTTCGGGACCAAACCGCTGCTCCTGCCGCAAATTTGGTGAAAATCCGTCCAGCGGTTTCCTCTTTAGCCGTGCACTAAGTTTTTCCCCCATTCAGTCTATGGGAAAAAAAGAAGTTTTGGGACCTCCCCCTATAACTTTGCCCCCCCTTGACCAAACCTCACCAAAGTTTGCAAAAAAAGAGTGGAGTTATAAGCCGCCCAAAAACTGCTCTTCCTATGGAAACAGCAACTTAACCATAACTACACGGCCGCTACCGTGGCCGTGTAAGGTCCACCTTAAACCATACTGTTGTAGTTCAGAGGTCTGTAACCTATGACTCTCCAGGTGTTTTGCACTACAATTCCCATCAACCCCATCCTGAAAAGTCAATGCTGAGGGATCATGGGTGTGGCAGTCCAAAAGGTCTGGAGAGCCAAAGGATGCAGACCCTTGTTGTAGAACATCCAGATGACACAATTTCACCTACTGAAGATTCGAGAATACGTTATCACATTCATGTATTGCATGTGGATCACAGCCTGAGCTTATTTATTAAATAGAATAATTCCACAGCCATTGTGTAAAATGACCATTGTGACGCTAACATATGTTAACTCCCTTTTTTGTTGAGACCATAAGATATTAATGGTCAATGTAAATACTGGCCCTTATTTTAGGTATTTGCCATTCACCTCTTTTTTAATTCTTCTGTTAACGAGACAGGCATTTAAGTTTCCTTAAAATGCCTGATATTGTTATTATTTTTGTAGCGGGGTGATCTTCCAACGCACCTTATAGGGAGACAGGTGTAGGCGGGCACACAATATACAACCTAACCCTTCACTTATAACTTGAACCGCCTCTTACCTGTCTCCAAACCCACCGCTCTCCTGGGTTCGAGATCACTCTGGTGTACTTTGATAGGAAGAAGGTAAGGTTAGGGAATATCAAGAGGTTGGGGCACGTAGGTTTCCCAAATACCCCTAAGGAGGAAACACAAGGTTATAGTAACAGGAGCACAAAAGCAGAGGCAGACAAAAGCAATGCTGGTGTATGGTTCTTTTTAGTTGTTTTAAGCTTTTGTATATACTTTACCAGTCCACCAGCAGGGTTTTGTGAGTTTTCTTTTCACAAAAGGGTCAAAGCACAAGACATTGTATACAGATTACACTAAACCTAGCAGCTGCGTTACTAAAAACCAAAAAAATTAAAAAAAGGAGTCATTTAAAAATATAAAATGTCTTTAAAAATACATACAAAGTCTATGCAATGCACTGCATTACAACTATTTATAAAGACCTTACTTGCAAGACAACCTGGCTAGGGTTGTCTCAAGGTCCTTGTTGCTGGTCTCAACATTTCTCCCTCTCGGCGCTCTTCTGTGGCAGGTGGCAGGTGGCAGGTGACAGCAGCAGACAGCAGCAGGTGGCAGCAGACAGCAGCAGGCAGGGATGGAGGCCCCCAAGGTCTTAAAGGGGCTGGGTTGCATGGCAAGATGCAGACGAGCACTCACATGTAGCAAGGGGGGTACGAGGAGGGTTGCCCACAGCATTTTACCTGGGCCACCTATAAGGAAGATGGCCATTATTTTTTAAATTAAGCCCAAGGAGGGCTTAAATACATTTAAGGCATTCCCCAGCTATGGGGAGCACCAATAATTGGACGTGAGCGGGTCCTGTGTCAGTTTATGAGGCCACCTGGGGTGGGCAACCATATTCACAGCACTCCCCTAACAAGGGGAGCACCAGCATAAAGACCTGGGCTGTGGCAGTCACCAGGGTTGAGCGAGCGCCTCTAACCGTGTTGAAGGGTTTCTGCAACTGTCACCAGCACACCGCTCGCGCTGGTGACTTTTTTTTTCCTTTTCTTAATAAAGGGACCCTTGCATGCACACGCAAAAGGGTCCCTTACTCTAATTTGTTTTAATTTCCGAATCCCCGGCGCGGCTCTCACGCCGGGGAGCTGATACATTTTTTTTCTTCATTATCAGGATCCCCAGCATGACTTCACATGCCGGGGATCTTTTCTTTGATTTCACCCGACCGGGGGCTACATTTTTCTTTCTGAATTGAAGTACTCTGATTTCCTAACACACAAAGTGAAGATGTTCACAATTATCTATGATTTCTCAATACCATTATACAAAATAAATCATTGTGCCATTACCTTAAGCTTTTAAACTCATTATCTAATCAGATGGTGCAACATCCTTAGTTAGATGATACCTGCCAATAGTAATTCTCTTCTTGCATCAGGTCTGAGACCGAGACACTAATGTATGAACATGGCTTCATGCACACCAAGAGACATGCACAGGGATCCCCCTCTTCCACACACCAACTCTGGGTTCCTTGATCCCACCCCCATGACAGTGTCAACCTATGACCCTGTCACAATATCTATTCACAATTGGAGAATTAGTTTGATTCAAAATGTCCTACATTTAGCCAAATCATCAGTTATAATGTGTGTGACAAGGCCAGCAGTCTGATCTTGTCAAGAAGGGATGCAAACCCCTCACAGCCGGGGGCGAGACGGCCTGCCAGGGAGAAATCCTGACCCAGTACTATTCCTAAGGTGAATGGTGGCAGATGAGGTGGGCCCAATTCCTGCCCCCCAAGTGCCAGCATGTTATTATGCACTCCACAGTGATCTCCAGCCTTCCCTTCTTTGCTAGATACTTGCCAGGGTCTTTCTGTTAATTTCAGAGCTCATGTCCCAGAATCCAAAGAAAAAGCAAACCTGCAACAAGAGGAGACATCAGAAACATCAGCAGACTGCTACCATGATCAGCTGCCCAAGGGAACAGAAACAATAATGCTGCCACGGAACACACCTGAGATGCCAGTTCTATACGATGAAGAGTGCGAGAAGCCACATACCTATGCGGCAGTACAGAGGACCTTGCAGACCTTCCGGACAGAGCAGGCAAGCCCGCAACACAACCCAAAGGACCCCTAGACCACTGGGGAGGAAGAACGGAGAAGGACCCTCTCCCCTAATACACTTAGTGGGAGACCTCAAAAAGTAATGTCATGGAGCATGAACATGTACACCAGCTGTCCCAGGCCACCATCGCCGAAATGAAACAAACCCAGTAAACCAGTGGAGGGTCCACCTGCGTTGAAGCATACGCATCCCATTCCAAGATGTCCGACATGTATGCCAGCACCACGTACAGCAGCACATCACACGCAGAAGTCAATGCAGCTCCATAGTGAACTGCCAATGTGTCTCAATGTTCCATTCTTACTGAGTGAACGCTAGTCTATGGTTTGTCTGTGTGGTACCCCTTGTTCATCACCTGCCTATTCTACTTCCACTGTCTTTTCCAGTGTTCCCTCTTCCTTTCACCACTCCACATTCTTTTCCTTGCTGCTATTGCTGTCTGGTTTTCTACTACCCATCTTTGCTAGTCCTCCTGCTGACTACAGCCCTTTGTGCTTCTTTCTCCTTGCTTGAAATTGATTTAGGATCATTCCTTCTTGATCCTCTCCTGGATGCCACTATTGCTTCCCTTGAATCACTTCTCGAAACATCCTGCTTGGGATTCCTACTAGGGCCATTCTTGTTACAAGACACAAGAACTAATCCACATTTGTGTTGGTGGTGTTTTCCAGTTTGCCTTTTCCTCCAATAATTCATGCACTTCCCTGATGTAAACCTGCCTGGTGATGTTCGCCTTTGCTCCATCAGACTGGTTCTTGGAAGGATAGGCCTTACCTCACTACATCATCCCACAGACAACAAGAAATGGTAAACCCGGTTGCTGACAGATACTTCTGCCTTTGAATGTTACACACATGCCCCGGGTGGTGAAGGCAGAGACAGATTGTCCATGAACAGAAATCCAATCCTGGACAAGCGAGGGGAATATAAAATGGAAACAGGAAATGGGAAGTGTGGGTATTACAGTTGAGGTCAGAATTGGAGGACGACCATGAGAGCAGCAGGAAAAAGAAAGAAGCGACGGAATGTGAAGGCGAATTGTGGAGCCGGTGAGGCATTGGCTAGAGAGTGGAATTAGTGGGTGTGGTTGTGTTGTGTTGTAGGTGTATAGAGAATTTAGTGTAAGGAGTGCTTATGAAGTGAATGACTACTGAGTGAAAGGAGAGTGACTGTATAGTAGTGTGGAAGAGGGAGTTGAAGTGTGGAGGAGGGGGTAGTAGTGTGGAGAAGAGAATAGTAGTGTGGAGCAGAGAGTAGAAGTTTGGAGGGAGAATAGTAATGTGGAAGATAGAGAAGTAGTGTGGAGGAAGAAGTAGTCATGTGCAGGAGGGAGTAGTGGTGTGGAGGAAGGAGTAGTGGCATCTAAGGGTTTAGGTGGGACTTAGGAGGAGTGAGAAAATTGAAGGGCCAGAAGATAGGTGAGAGGAGCTAGACAGAAAGGAGTTAGATAGAAGAATAAAGAGTAGAAAAGGGGCATGTAAGATTGAGCATGGTAGAACAGGGCCTGACTCAACCAGAGTTTTTAAAGGCACTATACCAACTCCCATTAGACTACTAACCATTAGACAGAGTAGGCAGGGTTAGGAAGTCCCACAGGGAGTCTAAAGAGATCAGGCATTCAGCCTTTAGGTTATCATCTCCAGTGGAAGACAGAACTAGAGAGTGAGGGACAATCATCTGTAGATACTATCCTTGGATCAGGGATGCTGGTTTTGAAAGGAAGTTCTACACCAGATAAGAAAGAACGACTGATGAAAATCCATGCTCTGTGAACCTCCATTTACCATTCAGATGTATCTCCAGATGTCGTCACTTCTCCCCTAGGGGGAGTCCCCTTTCATGAGGCCAGGTAGGTGAGGCTGCTCCCCAAGAGTCCCCCTGGGGTGGTACTCAGCAGTTGGATCTCATGGGGAGGTAAACCCCCTATGGGATTAGTGATGACCACGAGAGAACGCGCTATCCCTGTCACTCACCTGACCCTATCCCCCTTCCTGCATCCCTAACATCAACCCCTATTCAAACTTCTCCATGTGTTATTGTCACCATTCTTCACCCAGTATGGAGACGAGGAAGACCTCTAGTGAATAACAACATCATAACCAGATCAATACTGTGAAGAGGAGGAAGCGTAGAGCAGTACAGAGTACCTCACAGAACCCCTTTGCCCATTCTAGTGGTTCTTGACAGCTGATTTGACAAAACCGAGTTAAAAGCAAGTAAGGACTTGACAAACTGATGAGCCCGCCCCAGAGGAGCTGGTAGACGGAGTACGCTCGGGAAAGGAGAGAAGCAGACTAGGGAGACGAAAAAAAGAGGTAACTGTCAAGCTGGTCCGGTGTGTAGGGACAGCACGGTGAGAAACAAGGAAGGCGACCCTGGCCTCCCTAAAGGTCGGCACACATGGAGGAACCGTCTCACAGCAACAAGGAAGAAGCAGGTATCGCGGAGCTGCTGCTGGCACCAGTAGACGAACGAACAAAGCAGGGGAAGCCTCACAACAGACGACAGGTGCACAGGTCGATCAGAAACCATCACGGACCACGAAATAAGGTACACGGATGTACGCCTATAGATTGGAAGATACAACTTGAGTGAGCAAATAAACAAATGAAGTCACCTGATTGGGTCTGGGACCGTGATGGATGTCAAGAGACATTTAGAAAACTAAAACAAATTAATGACACTTGGCAGGATAGTGAATCAGAGATACTGGTGAGAACACACAGTGCGAGTCTGGGACCAGCACCCATATAAAATCAAGCATCTAGATTGCTCTTCATAGTCACAGTTCCCGACAGACTAGGGAAGCGAGGTGACTGCAGCCTGAGAAATGCCTGTAAAAGGGAGACATTCTGCATCGTCATCTGTTGGACTGCAAGTAAAGCTTGAGAAAGGCCCGGGGAAGGGAGTCATTACCCCATTTCCCTAACTCAGTGAAACTGAAAATGCCAGCATTATAGATGTCACAGAAAGTGAGACGACCCTTTGACTTATGCACTTTGGGAAAATGTGGCAGTCTGGAGAAAGAAGTCATTCTCCAGGCAACACAGATCAGGGGAAGGGAGGCATTCCCCTTAGGTCATCCACACTTTATAAAAACCTTTGCTTTACAATAACCTTGGAAAAACCATAAAGAGAACTGCGAAGGAAATACGTATGAACCAAGTCTGCACATGACTTCAAGATATGGCCGAAAGAGAGAGAACAAATTACTACCCCTCATGTCTTGTACAGACAAAATTAAGTTTGCCGTCTTGAACGTCTCATATATAAGACGCTAAGGGAATCTTCCTCCAATGAGACCCATAGAGAAAAAAAGGGAGATCACCCTGGGAATCCATCTGCGGAGAATGGAACCCAAGAAAAAATGTCTATCCTTCAGAAGGGGAGGTTGACTATGATCAGAACAAGAGTGAATCCTTGTAGGAGAATGCCAAACTTCCTAATACCCTAATATCTTTGGAAAATTCCTCCCCTTTGAAAATAGGAAATCTAGAAACTTGAGAGCATAAAAGTCTCAAGGTGCTCCGATAGGTATAACCTTATAGGACCGAGAGGTAATGATAATGCCACTCTATACCCTGTGAAGAGTAGAACACCCCAGCAACCGGTACGGAGATCCCAGCCAACCCTCCAAACCAGTGAAATCCTAGTCAAGGCCCCTACCAGGGAAAATAAAGCCATCCCGGTTCCCCACCGTCTTGGGAAAATTCTGCCCCTTAAAGACAGAAGACTGTGAGACTTCCAAGGACCCAAACAGTCTAAACCTCACTGGGGATGACAATCCCATTACACCCAGAAGAGAGAGGGAAGGCATTTCTCACCCTAAGAGAAAAAAAGCCATTTGTTCTCTCTGACGAAAAGGAGACCCTCAAAATGCCACCTTCTAGAATATTGTATAACTTCCGGATAGAACAGGACAAGAAGATAGAAACATCTGTCCTAATAAAAACCCTCTCATAGTCCACAGGAGATAGAGATGCCCACAAGGTTTGGGGAAAGTGAACAATTGTCCAACACTCTCATGTTAAGAGATGAAGACATTTTTCCACCAGTTGTCGAACTGTGTTATCAGCCTGAGGAAGACTGAGGAAGGCAGACATCCCCCAGCAGTTTATCAACTGTACCAGAAGCTTTAGGAAGGCTGGAGAAGGGAGACATTCCTCCAACACTTGAGGAACTGATAAACCCAGAAATGCCTTTTTGTCCAGGGTAAGGGAGTCAGTCCTCTGGGCTAGAAGACCTCCTTTTTATTTAGTTTAACTTAGAGTGTGAGGGACAGAGCTAGGATTCTGACATTGGACATTGGACATTTTGCTTTTGACATCCTGACTGTGACATTAGTAACTTTGGTTGAGTTAGGACAAAGTACAGTTTTATTTTCATTTTCTCACTTAGATAAATGTTTATGCAACCAGCATGACCCCTCTGTGTCAGAGTCTTACTTCTGCACCCTTACACCATCCACAAACAGACGGGCTATTTTCACAGTCAGGCAGACCCCAAAATCCTCAACTGGGTTCTCCGAAACTGCCAAACCAGTGATGATCCAATGATTAGAAGTACCTGAACGTATATGGAAACAGTCCGACAGTCGGTACAAACTCATATGGAGGAGGATCACAGCAGGCTAGAGAGAACATACAATAAAGAAGATCAATTGCGTACTTTCCCAGTATGGGATCACGTGATGGTCCTGTTGGCCACCGGTCAAAACAAACAGCTGGACAGTGGCATGGACCCTACACCATCACTGAAAAAGTGTCCCTACTAACATATAAAGTGCAGCAGGCTGACATACCAAATCCATCACAGCTATACCACATAAACAAGCACAAGGCTTGGCGAGAAAATAGCAATCCACGATTGCTGGTGCTTTCGGCGAATAATACATGGGAAAACCCCATACGGCTGGATGTACACAGAATATCCATTCAAACTAGACTGAGCATCACCCAGCATCAATAGCTCGCCCTCCTGGTCTGAAGGTATGCGGATGTATTCTTCACCAAGCCAAGACGAGTACAAGGTATAGTTCACGAAATACACACCCCAATTTGGTTAATACTCTAAGAAGATGCCAGAATTAGGGGTGATAGCAAAATAACACAGTGGGTGGTCATCCCCATTGGTACTTGTGCCAGACCCAACCATTCATGGACATTTTGCATTCACTTTCCACAGTTGAACAAGATATTCTGGTTTGATGCATACCCCATTGCGTGAATTGATAAATGGGTCCAGAAGCTGGGACCAGTGAGATTGATTCTAACACTAGATCTCTAGAAGGGCTACAGGCATATACCCCTGGATGAGAAGGCCAATGCTAAAACAGCCCTCTCAACCCCAGAGGGCATATCAATTCACAATGTTACACTTTGGCCTCCATGTGGCACCGGCCACATTACAACGTCTGATGGACCACATCCTGGCTCCCTGCCACACAATCTCATGAGCCTATTTCGATGACATTATGATCTATAGTTGAAGCTGGAGGGAACACATAAAGCACTTCTCCACCATCTGCAGCCAGCTCAGGAAAGACCGTCTGAAGGCTAATCCTAATAAATGTCATCTAGCCCAGACCTCAGTAAAATGTATGAGCTTCCCGTTCAGCAACAGAAAAGTGTTTAACGCAATAAGCCAAAGTTGAGGATGTACAGAAAGTCCTGAGACCTGTTATGAAGAAGGACATACAAGCCTTTTTGGGCTTGTTTGGCTATTAGTGTACAATCATACCAAACTTCTCAGAAACAGTGGGACCCCCGACTAACAAGTTGAAGAAAGAGCACCTTTGGTAAATCAGAATCAGGAGACGGACAAGATGACATGTTTGGTGATTGAACTGTTTACTCACACAAATACTCATCTTTGTCCCTAAGATCTATGCCCTAGCCTAAAGGAAGAGATATGGCAAAAGGGTGTTTGTCATTATGTCCATAAATATAAGACTGGTCCATCGTCCAGAACCAAACTTACCCTAACTCCTATCCCTACCACCTACCCCTACCACCAGTACAGAAAAGAAAGAACAATACAAAAAAGCAAAGCAATGGCTTCTTGCCCCAAGGTTTGCGTGGTGATGTGTTTCTGACCTTGTGTCCGGTCTATGGCTTGAAAGGGGCAGCTTGGCCCCAATGTCCAGTTCACACAATTGATTCTTCCACCTCCCCCATGTTGGATAAAGAGTTCTCATAAATTTAGTGTCTTTTCCCTTTCTATGGTTTATGCCTTTGTCATTTACCTCGTACCAGGACTAGATGGTTGATACTTGATTCCCGGTCATTTCCGGGCTAGTGTATTTCACAGGTTGCCAGTTCATTTTCACCCTTTTCTAGGGTAGCCTCTGTCTCACCCCTTGTCAGGATTGGTTCTCAGTACACTTCTTGGACCTTTTATTTTCATCCCTTCTTGGGGTTCTCTCTTCATCACCCCATATCAGGATCGGTTGCTTGGATCGTCTCTATTACATCCCCTCTGTGGTCGGTTTCTCGGTCTGCTTCAGACACCTTCCATTATCACCCCTTATCACCCCTTCTTGGTGACGTCTCTCTTTCATCCTCTCTCTGGGTCTGCTTCACTTGTACTGCCCACCTTCCGACTACCCCTAGCAACAGCACACCTTTTACTGTCTCACGGTGCTCCTCTGGGTAAGACTGTTGGGGAGGAACCTGGGGCCTGATTACAGAAACGTTGCACCGGGGCAAGTGCAAAGTTGCACAGCATTAGCACTAGGGCAAAATGTGCCCAGTTTTTAAATACACTGGGGCACATTAGTAAACTATTGCACCATGACAAGTGCAGATGGGCATATCAAAAGCACCAGGGCAAAAATTCCCGTAGAGCAAAAAAGATACATTTTTGATGCATTCTGTATTAGCACTAGGGCACACTTTGCCCTGGTACATAAATGCAGTAGAAATGCATCTTTTTTGGCACTAGGGCAATTTTTGCCCTGGTGCTTATAATGTGCCAAACTGCCCTCGTCATGGTGCAAGAGTTTTCTAGTGTGTGTCAATGTTTTGAAAAATAGAGCAAACTCTGCCCAAGTGCTAATACCGTGCAACTTTGCCCTTGCACTGGCGCAATGTTTCTGTTACCTGGCCCCTGGTCTTATTCTCATAGTCTTCTAATGGTGTGGTGTGAGCCTCTGCTCCCTCCCTGCCAGGGTCTGACATCTTTCCGGTAGTGGCCCCATGCCTTCTCTAGCTCTGGAGACTCCAGCATTTCCTGGCCGGCTACCTGCCTGGGACTTGCTGCCTGCCTGCTCCGGCCCCTCAGACGAGGCTTCCGCGGGTCCCAAACACCATGGAGCCTCATTACAAGGATGGCGGTGTGGGAAAAAAGTCACATGGCCTCATTACACGGTAGGCGGTAAGGGTTTACCGGTAAACCCTTACCGCCTTACTACAAGGTCCCTTTGCGGGTTGGAGAATTTAACGCCTGCTTTTTGCAGGCGTTAAAAACCAACCCGCAAAGGGACCAGGGAGCTAATTACGGTACCGCAATTTGCGGTGCCGTAATTAGCACCTTCCCCATTTCCATTATTCCCTATGGGGCAAAAATGGGAATGGGGAAGGGCAATGGGGGAAGGGGGAATTACCGCCCCACCAACCTTGGAATAGGGCGGTAATTCCCCTTTCCACCAAGACGGTGCCGGTATTTTACCGGCATGGACCAAGGTGCTTATAGCACCTTGGTCCACCGCCGTCCGTGTAATGAGGCCCACAGTAATTCCGTTACTGGCACTTTCCCACACAGCCAAATTATAATTTTTTAAAGATTTACTAGCGGCGGTGTTACCGTGCAGTAAATCCACTGATTTTTGGAGGAAAGAGTTGTTGCTGGCGGTAAATCCTCCACTTTATGTACAAAAATTGGCAGATTTACCACATGGTAATTTCACTGGCAGTAAATCTGCCAAAATGGGGAATTACCACCACTTGTAATCCTGTGGTAACTCCATGGGACCAAGTGGCAGTAACAGTAATTGTATTTCGTGGTAATTCACAGATTTACTGCTGAATTGCCACCAAACTCCTAATAAGGTATGGCGCGTTCTCCTGATGCCAGGTCATGCCTCTCAGGTAGGCTCTTCTGTGTGGCTCCCTGGGCCTCTATTGGGCCTAAAAACAACATGAATGGACTTTTCCTCCTTATTGTAGTGGGAGGGAGGATTAAGACTGGTTCTCTGAGATGATCACACCACCCTAGATGCATGCCTTGAAAACGTATTACATTCATCAATCCCCATGTAGCAAACAAGCTTATGGGATTCTGGAGACAAGGGAGGATCATACATATCCCTCTCTAAGGGATTGCCTCTACTCTAATGGAGGGTCACAGCCAGTGGGCTCCAGCTTGCCCCTTCCCCCAGTGGATGTTACGCTTTGCAGGCTCACCTCCCTAGTCCCAGAAGGGGTGGCTCCCCCTTGGGGAGAGGGGACAAGTTCCTTTGATCCGTCACACACCCCAACTTTGTAAGATGGGATAATGAAGGCCAGAAGACCTTCAACCAATTCAAACAGGCATTAATGAAAAATCTGATCCACATCATGCCCGACTTTTCTAAGGAATTCCTCCTACAGACAGACGCTTCAACCATAGGTCTGGGAGTTGTATTACCTCAAGCTGAGAATGGAGAATAATAATAATAATAATTTGACATTTATATAGCACTACGGACCCTCAGGTATCTGAGCGCTGCTTATTATTACCCACGGTGCTCATTTATTGACCTCGGAAGGATGAAAGGCTGAGTTTGGCCCCGCCGGGATTCGAACCCTGCCTTAGCAGGCTCTGCACGGATGTCGCTGTGCCACTTGACCTGCATAATATCAGCCCATCATATACATCAACTGTAAAGTAAAACCCTGAGAAGTGAACTGTCCTAATATCAAACTGGAGACCCTTGCCATCAAATAGGCAGAATACAGACTGAGATATTATCTCACAGGTCAGAAATGCATATTGGTGATGGATCATGCTCCAGGAATCTGGATGGACAGAAATAAAGACACCAACTGTCGTGTCCTGTGGTGGTTACGGGCCTTACACCCATTTCCATTTAACGTATGTCAGAATTCCTCTTCACAAATTTGAACCCGTAGTGTAGAAGAAGAATTCTTCCCACCAATGTACCCCTTTGTATGTAAGAAATACACAGTGCAAAGGAATCAATTAGTTGAAAGAATGGATATCCCACCGAGACCACGTGGCTGTAGGAGGAAATATAACACAATTAGTACCAAAAGACTGATGATTGAAAATCACAATTCTAATCTAAAGCCCAATAACACTAACCTGAGTGAACTGAATAGTAGGAAAGTACTACCACAGTCAGGTTAAGAAAAAAGGCCCAGAAAAGTTCTGCAAAAAACAATATTCACTATGATTAACACTATGTGCCTGAGAGAATAAGGATACTGAACTAAGTGAACTTTAAAACAAGAATTTCCTTACCAGGGAATATTCATGAGGAATCCGTAGAATGAATGGATGACACGAGCCACCTTCAGCAATCCGCGATCACAAACGATAATCTCACGGTGCGGGGAACAGTTCTTCCAAGAGTTCGAATTCCCGCGTTGCAGTAGAGGCTGTCCCACGGTGCAGCGGAGGCTGTCCCACGGAGCAGCGGAGGCTGTCCCACGCAGCAGCAGAGGCTGTCCCACGGAGCAGCAGTGGCTGTCCCAGATACCAGAGCACACGAGACGTGAATTCAGAATCCAAAAAGAGTAATCCATAAGCCGGTCCAAGTCCAAATATACCTAGCGGGCACCAAACAACAGTCAAGGAGATAGCAAAAATGAAATCCAGGTCACAGAAGCCAGAGATCCAGAAACCATGAAAAGCTATGAGGAGAAGTCACCGAAACAGTAGGGTAATCCAAAGCCAAAACAAGTACAAATCCGTGTCAAAACACAAGGAAAGATCGTAGAACTATGAGACAAGAAACAGAACGCAAAAATGCTCAATCAGAAGCGCTGAGCGAACTAAGGAGGAGGGACTAAATACCCAAGGTCACCTGATCAACGTCGTGATCGTGCACGAACGTTACCCCTCCTTAGCAACGCGTCACTAAGCTTCCATGGCAACCTCCAGGCTCCGCCACGGATCGCGTTTCTGGCAACCAAATGCCGTTGTCCCAGCGCTTTCCTTTGTTTACTTTGTCCAGCTGCTGAAGGCGCACGAAAACCCGTACGCAAGTTCCCATGCCTGACAGTACCCTCCCCTAAAGATAGACTCCGTCTCCTTGAGGCCCAGAACTCAGAGATCAAGTGAGGAGCATGAAAGTGCTGTACTGGTTCCCAGGTTCTTTCCTCCGGTCCATAACCCTTCCAATCCACGTAATACATCCTGGTACCTCTAGAAACCTTGGTATCCAGAATTTTATGGACCTCATACTCCTCCTCCCCCTGCACTGTGATGGAAGGAGGGCGTGCAGGGAGAGTGGTTCCGGGAAGAAAAGGTTTGATTAGAGATACATGAAAAACGGGATGTACCTTCCATTTGGCTGGAAGAGACAGCCGAACCACTACGGGGTTGATTACCGCAGTGATATCATATGGCCCTATATAACGCGGAAGAAGAGCTCTCCTGCCAGGAATACGCAGATTTTTTGTAGATAGCCAAACCCTATTTCCCACACTATACTAAGGAGCCGGGGACCGGTGGACATCAGCAAAGCGCTTGGCGTTTTCTTGTGCAACAACAAGGTGTTTCTTCACCTGATCATGGATTGTACACAGATTCTGGATGCAAGAAGAAGCCGCCGTGTGGGCAGAACAGGGGCAATAGGCAAAGACCGAGGATGACGACCGAACATGGCAAAAAACGGGGAAGAGCGTGTAGAAGAATGTAAAGAATTGTTATACGCAAATTCGGCCATAGGAAGCAGTGAAAGCCAGGAATCCTGATATTGATGAATAAGGCACCTTAGATATTGTTCCATGGTGGAATTGAGGCGTTCAGTTTGTCCATCCGTTTGGGGATGATAAGAACTGGAATATCTTTCATCAATTCCAAAGAGGCAGTAAGTGACTTCCAGAAATGAGAAGTAAACTGCGAACCCCTATCCGAGATGATAACGCAGCGAAGACCGAAGAGGCGAAAAACGTTCGTCAGAAACAAATCCGCCAGGCTCGGGGCAGATGGCAGACCTTGACAAGGCACAAACAACGCCAATTTTGTGAAGTAATCAATGATTACCCAGACAGTGTCAAAACCTGAAACCGGAGGCAAATCAACCACAAAGTCCATCGAGATCATATACCAAGGATACTCAGGAACGGGCATGGATTGCAAGAGTCCAACCGGTTTAGCACTAGGAGCTTTACATTGAGCACAGACGTAGCAATGGGAAATATATTCAGCAACGTCCTTAGACATCGACAGCCACCAACACCAGCGCTGCAAGAGATCAAGAGTCTTCCTACTACCGGGATGTGCTGCTAAACGTGAATCATGGCAACATTGAATAGCCTTCTTCCGAGTACCACTATCTGGAAGAAACAGTAACCCCTTGATATGTGGCAACCCCCGAATGATTTCAAGATTGAGTTTTGCCGGTTCTGCAGGATTGTCTCTCACCCAATCCTGTAGATCGCTTCTTAGTGTGGGTTGAATGGTACAACCACAAATCACTTGGTGTGGTAACAATAGAGGGCCTTTCGATCTGCGAGGGAGAGATTCTCCATGGATACGTGAAAGAGCATCCGCCTTCGTGTGTAGAGCACCAGGGCGATAAGTAATTGTGAAATCGAACATTGAAAAGAACTCATGCCATCTGGCATGCCGGGCTGTGGAACACTTAACAGACTGTAGGGCTACCAAATTCTTGTGATCAGTGTATACCTGAACAGGAAAAACCGAACCCAATAAATGGTGTCGCCAAACCATGAACGAATCACGAACTGCTAACAACTCCCTCTCTGTGATAGTGTAATTCCTTTCGTAAGAGGTAAGTTTTCTAGAGTGAAAGGACACCGGGTGTAACCCCTTAGTTTCCGGACATTCCTGAGACAAAATCGCCCCCAAGGCTATGTCCGAAGCATCCGCCTCTACCACAAACGGCAACTTCGGATTAGGGTGTTGAAGAACAGGTGCGCTGGTGAAAGCGGATTTAAGGTGCTGAAAGGCTTTGTTACAGTCATCATTCCAAGAAAAAGGTATCTTATTGCTTGTTAGAGCGGTCAATGGGGCGACAAGAGATGAGAAATCTTTAATGAACCTTCTGTAGAAATCAGAGAACCCCAAAAATGATTGTAAAGCTTTCAGGGAGGTAGGGACTGGCCAGCCCAGAACTACTTGAACCTTAGACTGACTCATTTGTACTCCGTTACAAGTAATCTCATACCCCAGAAATTCTACCTCAGATGCATGAAAAATGCACTTCTCTAACTTCGCATGTAAGTGGTTGTCACAAAGCCTCTGTAGAAGCCTCGTAACATGTTGTACATGTAGTTCGTAAGATGCAGAATATATTAATATGTCATCCAAATACACCACAAGAAACTGGTCCATCATATCATGGAAAACATTGTTAATGAAGTACTGGAAAGTAGCGGGCGCGTTGCAGAGTCCAAATGGCATGACTCTATATTCGAATAATCTGTATTTGGTTTTAAAAGCCGTTTTCCACTCGTCTCCGCTACGGATTCTTACCAAATTATAAGCCCCTCGAAGGTCCAATTTGGTAAATATTACAGATGACCCTAGTTGGTCCAAGAGTACAGAAATCAGTGGTATGGGATACTGATTACGCACAGCAATGGAATTGAGGGCACGATAATCAATACATGGACGGAGCTCCCCTTCTTTCTTAGGTACAAAAAACAAAGGGGAGGCTGCCGGAGAACGAGATGGGACTATGAAACCTGATTTTAGAGATTGATCAATGTATTCCTTCAGAATGACATCCTCCTTGTGGGTTAAAGAGTAAATTCTTCCTGAAGGAATTATGGCTCCAGTGACCAAATCAATGGGAGTGTCGTACTGTCTGTGAGGAGGTAACACTGTACCCCCACCTTCATCAAACACATCTCTGAAATCGGAATACTCAATCGGTAATTCGACGGCCATGACCGCCCCAATCGTGACTGCAGTATCCAATAATAGATGACATGGATTGCAAGTTGAAACCTTCCCCTCCAAACACCTGGATTCACAGCACTCAGATGGGAATTCAATACTGCCAGTGTGCCAGTCAATTGAAGGATTGTGCAACTTGAGCCATCGAATACCTAATATAAGCTTGAACTGGGGCGCAGAGATCAAATCGAAATAAATGCGCTCTGAATGACCCTGAAGTGTTTCCATCACCAAATCCTCCGTCTGTCGTACCACCAGACCAGATATCAAAGTGGAACCATCAACAGCATTAACTACAACAGGGTTTTCCTTTTCAATAGTTGATACACCTAATGTCTTAGCATATTGAGTATCGATGTAATTTCCGGTAGCACCGGAATCCAGAATAGCACTGGCCTGGACGACCTGGTCTTGAGACAAACTAAATCTCACCTGTAAGGAAATAGGTCGGTTGAGATCGGAGTCAGTAGAAACATTGGTACTCGACAATCGGACTCCTCTTATTGCCGAGCTTTCAAGTTTCCCTGTTTCCTATTGGGTTTCTTGGTACATTCTTTTAACAGATGTTCAGAAGAACCACAATAAAAACACAAATTGTTCTTCTTACGATGATCTCTCTCCTCTTGAGAAAGAGGACCCCGTGTAGCGGCTCCGATTTGCATGGGTTCAGGGGTACCTGCAACGGGTGTGGGATTTACCTGGATTACAGGTGGAGTACCATGTTTTTCACCTTTCCTGGCAGCCTTACGGGCATCGATCTGAAGAACTAATTCCAATAACTCTGGAAAAGTAACCGGAACTACTGGTACTAAAGCAAGAGTATCCTTCAACGAGTCTGATAATCCTTTATAGAATAATTACGCCTTCTTATCATCAGGCCATCCAGTTTCTGCAGCCAATTGATTACATTTGGCTAGATATGTCAGAAGAGTCAAATCCCCTTGCTGTAGATTTAACAATTCCAGTTCCATAACTTGAGACTTGTATCGGGTATCAAACACTTTACCCATTGCTTCAATTAATGCATCACAATCAAACAATAATGGGCTACCCTCTTCCAAAAGAGGGTTAGCCCAAGCTGCGGCAGTACCTCCAAGATGCGACAGTAAAAAAGCCGCTTTGGTAGCGGAATCAGGAAAAGAACCTGGTCGGCATAGAAAACGTAAACGACATTGATTCAAAAATGTCCTGTACTGCTTGGGGTCCCCATGGAACCTTTCTGGGGGAGCCAACGGGAACTGTGAGGTAATGTATACCGGGCCAGCTTCTGCCTGTGCAGGTTCAACAACAGGCACATTGGGCATCGCCGGAGCCACTGGTGGTAATGGCTGAATGGCGGTTTGTAATTCGAGGATTTGTTGTTGTGTAGTAGCGTGAGCATGGGCCATATCAGATCTTAAATCAGCCACTAACTGAAGCAAAGTAGCCAGGGTCTCGTTGGGGTCCATGTTAAAGAAGGCTTCTGATTCTGTCAGAATTCCTCTTCACAAATTTGAACCCGTAGTGTAGAAGAAGAATTCTTCCCATCAATGTACCCCTTTGTATGTAAGAAATACACAGTGCAAAGGCATCAATTAGTTGAAAGAATGAATATCCCATCGAGACCACGTGGCTGTAGGTGGAAATATAACACAATTAGTACCAAAAGACTGATGATTGAAAATCACAATTCTAATCTAAAGCCCAATAACACTAACCTGAGTGAACTGAATAGTAGGAAAGTACTACCACGGTCAGGTTAAGAAAAAAGGCCCAGAAAAGTTCTGCAAAAAACAATATTCACTATGAGTAACACTATGTGCCTGAGAGAATAAGGATACTGAACTAAGTGACCTTTACCACAAGAATTTCCTTACCAGGGAATATCCATGAGGGAATCCGTAGAATGAATGGATGACACAAGCAACCTTCAGCAATCCGCGATCACAAACAATAATCTCACGGTGCGGGGAACAGTTCTTCCAAGAGTTCGAATTCCCGCGTTGCAGTAGAGGCTGTCCCACGGTGCAGCAGAGGCTGTCACACAGAGCAGCGGTGGCTGTCCCACGGAGCAGCAGAGGCTGTCCCACGGAGCAGCAGTGGCTGTCCCAGA
This sequence comes from Ambystoma mexicanum, assembly GCF_040938575.1. Classification (NCBI taxonomy): domain Eukaryota; kingdom Metazoa; phylum Chordata; class Amphibia; order Caudata; family Ambystomatidae; genus Ambystoma; species Ambystoma mexicanum. Next base: position 885,470,939 of record NC_090934.1, on the reverse strand, counting down.
TACCAGAGCACACGAGACGTGAATTCAGAATCCAAAAAGAGTAATCCATAAGCCGGTCCAAGTCCAAATATACCTAGCGGGCACCAAACAACAGTCAAGGAGATAGCAAAAACGAAATCCAGGTCACAGAAGCCAGAGATCCAGAAACCATGAAAAGCTATGAGGAGAAGTCGCCAAAACAGTAGGGTAATCCAAAGCCAAAACAAGTACAAATCCGTGTCAAAACACGAGGAAAGATCGTAGAACTATGAGACAAGAAACAGAACGCCAAAATGCTCAATCAGAAGCGCTGAGCAACTAAGGAGGAGGGACTAAATACCCAAGATCACCTGATCAACGTCGTGATCGTGCACGAACGTTACCCCTCCTTAGCAACGCGTCACTAAGCTTCCATGGCAACCTCCAGGCTCCGCCACGGATCGCGTTTCTGGCAACCAAATGCCGTCGTCCCAGCGCTTTCCTTTGTTTACTTTGTCCAGCTGCTGAAGGCGCACGAAAACCCGTACGCAAGTTCCCATGCCTGACACGTAGAACACTCCGCTAGAACAAAACAAGCTAACATAGATTTTCTGCCAAATTTCCCCCAGACCGTTAGTCAACAGGGAGAGTTGGAGGATGAAGAGGACTAAGGGGAAGGGAATGGGTGGAGTTTTGTGACAAGGCCAGGAATCTGACCGTCTCAAGTGTAGATGGAAACCCCTTTCAACTGGGGGGTTGGGAGCAGGGCCGTCACATGGTTTTGTGAGACCAGGTACAAAACATTTGGTGAGGCCCCCTTACTATTTTTTGCACTGAACCAGCGGCGTAACCAGCAGGACTCAAGGACTCCCCTTTTTTATTTTATGTATCAAAATCTCAAATTTGGTTTATTATAACGGCAAATCAAATAGTACAAATCCATGTATCACTATAGGAAAGATCTTTTTTCATATGGTTTATATTATATAATTATGTGTACACACACTCACATATACACTCACTTTAAATTTAAAAGGGACTTATCTGTGTAACTTTACATTAAAACACAATTTACATGACACATTTTTGAAAAGTTAGAGCAATGATTGTGTTCTGAGCAGTAGTGTCTACCAAGAGTTGTTCCCTGTCTTCATCCACTGAGTCCATGTTCCACCCAACATAGGATCAGTTGTGATGAGAAGGATGTAGAGCAGGGCCTCTACCCCATCGTTCTATGTTTTCCCCATCTGCTGGCTTTAAACCACACAAGTCACTCCAACTGAGAACTTTAGAGACATAAAATATCCTTTATGCAGACAAAATGATGCTACAAAAATCCCTGTTTGCACATAACCCTCTTAAGGTTGTTGGAGCAGGCCTATTTGGGCCTCCTCACAAACTTCTCACAAACTAAAAAAGAATGAAGGCATCCAAGAATCTCTGTTACACCTCCAACCCAATCACAATTCATAGCTTGATAATGTCCCCACATCCCTTCATCTATGCTAGAATTAGAACAATAAATTTAAAGTGCAAGTTGAATAGTCTACCAGACGTTGTGTTCTAGCATAGGTACAGGACTGATTTGACCAATAGCAGCCACGTGGGAGATATACAGATTGGTAGCCACATGAGAGGGCACATAGACCCCAGCATAGATACAGAACTCGGATAAACAGCCTCACAGAATGTACAAGTGCTGAAGCATGGATACAGGAGGCAGATTACAAGCAATGAGGAAGGTGCACCTGTTATAGCATCACTGGTGGATACAGGTTATAAATTGCCAGGAAGGTGCATGTATCCAAACATAGGCTGAGATTAGAAGAGACCCATGGTTTTCAAGTGCTGTTGACATGAGTGAGATAAGAATTAAATGACTTTGTGGTGTGCAATATAGGAATGAACATTAAAATAATATATGAAGCAACATTAAAGCCAGTTAACCCATAAGTCTGGCTTGTTTGAAGAGATTACCTTGAAAATGTAATCACTCTAAATGACTTACCAATGTGAAATATTTAGGTACAGGACCTTATGACCAAATACACATTGAGATTAAACGTGTTTGCCAGGATCACACACTTGGCCCTTGATTATGGTATTTTCCAGTTCTTATCATAAAGCAAGATTCAATTATTTGTGACTGTTTAAAGTCCATGAAGTAAAATAATTACATGTTTTGCGGATGTTTCATGCACTCAAGGGCTCAAATCACACGATAAACCAACGTGACAATAAGTTTATTAGTATCATTTTAGAACATGATTATGCTAATTTAATATGATTGTAGTTTTATTACTCCATCATACATGCAAATCCAGATGGGCACGGGCTTAATTGTTGTGATTTTGAAGATCTGAATACACCAAACAAAAGATGTGTGGGATAAGGCCGCCTACATATAGCCATTGTTTGCCACAGACTTTTAAATTGCTATTCATGACATGAAAAGCAACATTTGAAATTCTATATAAAAGCAGAGTTTGTGTCATGTAAGCTCACCCGATGCCGTTGACATTTAGCTTGCTTGCTCCTGTCTAGGACCTCTTTTACTCAAACAGCCTAGATGAAGGTAAAAAGCAGGCCAGGGACACATGAATGCAAATAGAATGTGAGAAGGCAAACCTTTCAATTGAAGATAGCTAAGTACTATACAATTAATGAAGATGACTGGTCCAGGATCACTGCATTGTCTAGTGGGGAAACCAGGATACTGGACTCTGCACGTTGGTTTCACTGCCTCTGATTTGACTAGGCTACCTAACCACGTCTCCCAACTAACACATTATGCTCCTCATTAGGGATTGTACATAGACCTGCACCATATTGACACTATTTAAGCATTTGAAACTAGTGTTTTTGTTGGAGGCATGTTGTTTTCTATCCAATTAAGTGTTACTATCAACAGTGTTTACATACACAAATACATTCAGACAGGGATGCTGAGTTAACTTTGCCAGGATGGGGTACTGTGGCACAGCATATGAATACAGGTCTCTGCTTAACTCACTGAGTGATCTTCTTAACCATGGTAGCACTCAGATCTCTCAACATGCATTTCAATTTTGCTTATGTCATGTTCAATACAATTACATGTTATCAATGTATTTCAAAGAAGGACGAACATGCTAAATTGGTTGTGGCATGGCGAATAGACAAACTGGATTAATAAATTGAACATGGAATGCATTACAGTGTGTGGTGGTTCAGAAGGATGAGACAGACAATCTTATGCCATGTTCACAACAATTGTATTTAAATAATAAAGAAAAGGCCTATCTTTCCTTATGCTAAGGATTTCCCTACCTAACGTAACTAAACGTGGGTGCTAGTCAAAGTCATGAAGTCCAAAGTATATAGTCTGTCCTCCGTCCAAAAATTAAAAAAGAACTACTCTAGCCCTATCACTAAGACAAAACCAACAAATACAGGAGAATGACTCCATTCTCCTGAGATGCTTTTCTGCACATTTCCTTTCAATGAGGTATTTTCAATAGTCTCCGTCTATTCCTCGTAATAGCCTTTTCAGTTCCTTCAAGGTATCGCGAGGAGCCAGGAATGAAATGCAGACACAGAGAGCTCATAGTTTTGGCTATAAACTTTTATTCAAAATAAAGGGGGTCTGGAAATGACTCTTAGTTGCCCCTAACCTAAGAGGTATTTCCCTTCCTTCAACCAAAAATGAATAATCTGTCCCATGTTAAGATGTCTAAAACCAAATGGCCTGTGTCCAAAATCCTATCCTAGCCCTCACACTCTGCAAGTAACTCTAATGTGATAAGGATAATGTCTTTCGGCTTGAAAGTGCACAAATGTTAAAGATCAAATGAAAAATGTAACTCCAACACAAAAGTTCACCTATCCAGGGGGGAGTTCCCTTCCCCATGTTTCTCTTCACCAACACAATGAATCAATTACACAACCAAAGTTCTTTATAGCCCAATGCGATAGCTCCTTCATTTTGGCATCACAGTTCACTCCTGGGGAGCTGTCTCCCTTCTCCGGGTCTCTTTAAAACACCTAGAAACACCTAAGGGTATAAGTTTTTCTTGGGGGGAGGGAGGGTTCTTTGGTTAACCAAACAACTTAGGCTTGGCTTTGCCTGGTGTACTCCCCTGGAAGGACTTTCTGATAGGGCTTCTTTACACACTTACAAACTATTTGACTTTGCCTGGTATCCTCTCCTGCCAGGGCTTTTTTCATGTGATTCACTTTACACAATTGCAAACTTGAGTTTGCCTTGCATTCACCTTGTTGTATATTTCTCACATTCACTGTGTTATTATTCTGAAGACATCATGTCTCAAACTCCATCTTATTCACTTTGCTTGCTTTCATCTGTCCTTGATAATATTTCTGGCGTGCCCCAGTGTTCCAGTTTCCCTTCTCGGGACTCTCTGCCTTCCTTTGCATTCTTCAGCTCTTCCGCAGTAAACGGGTTGCAGCGTTCCACTGTCCTGCCTTCCTTTCATGGGCTCATTGGCTTCGTTCAGCTGCTCCCACATTCCTCGCAGCTCCTGTCTTGATGTCAAGCTCTTCTCCATGTTCGGGCAGCTTCAGTACTGCTGCTCAGCTCAAGTGGCAGTCAAATAGACTTCTCTCTTCTTCCTGTCATGGCTCTGACACAGTAAGCCAGCATCTGCAGTCTTCCTTCCTTCACTGCCCCCCTGCGCTGACTGGCTCCATGGCCTGCTTTGTGGTTCAGTTGTCCCTCATTCTGCACCGAGAGAATAAACCTTTCCCAGGCAGTGTCTCTGCTCTCCATGCAGATTGGGATTTTTAAATGTCCCGGTACCTATCACAGGTTTGCAAACACTAGAGCGTGATGTGCTTCTCTCACTCTTTATTAATCTGATCAGTCTCCTCTTCCCAATACTTTTATGCATATGGGATTGATAGGTAGTTCTTGGTAGTCACTATTAGGTCTTGTGGTCTGTACAAAGGGTTTACCATAGTATGCCATTAAGGCATGAGGAATGGAGGGAACATCCTTATAAGGGAAAGGGGGATACCATGTCTCGTCTGATGATGTCAACTTCCGCCTTGCGGATCGCCTCCCCCCATCTGATCCTCCCTTGCATTGCCACCTCCACAGTCGAGATCAGATAGCAGCTGCCATCCCCTGGCCACATGAGGAAAGCCCACCCCTGAAAAGGAAGTGATGACACCATCAGATTCATCACAGGATCTTCCCAGGCCCTTGTAGACTGGTTCTTGGCACACTTCAGACTATTTCTCTTCACACTGAGAAATGTAGATAAAGTCTCGATTTGACTCACCTGTATTCTCTACTCTTGGTCATCACTAGGACAACTATGATGAGCTTCTGTATGACTCCTTCATTTTTGGTACTCTTGCCAACTACTGGAACGAGAATGCAGGGTCTCTTAGTGACCTCCACTCTTCTTGTGCCTTTGCAATTCACTGGGATGAGTGCATAGGGTTTCAGAGTGATCATCACACTTCTTATATCTTTGCCACTTACTGGGAGGAGTATGCAGGTGCTCTAAGTGGTCTTCACTCTATTTATAGCTTTGCCCTTCACTGGGATGAGTGTTCATGATTTCTGAGTGATTTTAACTCTTCTGATATCTTTGCCACTCACTGAGACTAGTATGCAGGGTCCCTGAGTGATTCTCTATGCCTCGCTCCACGGGTCTCCAGCTCTCCCCTTTAACCTCTAGTCTCAGGGGTCTGCATCACTGGTTAAGCATTCTTTTCTTATTTTCCATTTTCCGAACTCGGTCAGGATGGTTCACTGTTTTCTCTTTCCCACTATATCCGACACGCTTCGCTGGTTTCCCATTTACACCACCACCTCCTTCGTTCGGTTCTCTGATTGCGGTCCTCTTTCATGTACAGATCACCTCTGGTCTGTTCCTGGTGTGCTGCTTCTCTGGCATGCCGACAGGAGGGCTATCCTTAGGCTCCGCTTGCATGTCCCTCCAGGGATTTTACCAACTTGGTCCTCTCGGTTGGTCGGGCTGCGTACTACTGTCACTTCTTATACATATCGCCTCCCTTGGTTTCCCAGCCTTCTCGATCTGGCCAATTCGAAACTCCTGGGCTTCACTTTTTGCTTCTCCACCTCTTTTACGACGCAGATATTTTTTGGTTAGTAGTGCCGTGTCGGACTGTGGAGATAATATGAAGGGAGTTCCTCATGGGAAAGGGAGTCCTTATCCTCAATAGTGGAATCTCTCCCTGCAAGGACCTGCTTACTGATACCCCTAAGGGGATTATTGTGCAGCAGACTCACCTCCCTAGCCTCACAGGAAGGGGCTCCCCCTTGGGGAAAGTAACTAAACCCCTTGATTTATCACAAGTGTCAATTGACTACATCGAACTTAGTTGCCATAGCCTCATCAACACAAAATACATTGGGCCTCATTACACGGATTGCGGTAAGGGAATAACGATACCGGTAGGGGAATACCGGTATAGTTAAAAACCCTTCCCAATTACGACCCGGCCAACCGCAATTAGCGGCACTGCTAAGAACGGTGCCACTAAAAGCAGCTAGTCCGTGGGTGTGCGACCCCTCATCCCGTAAATAGCGGTATGCCGCTATTAGCACACCATCACAAGCCATGTGGACATGCTAATAGCGGCATGGAACAGCCCCAAAAAGCCCATACCGGCATGGCTTAAATACCGGCAGCGCGAACCACCCGCTAAGAGAAATGAGCAGTGTTCCCACCTGCCACAGGTGGACACAATCAGCACAGGTGGAGGCAATGGAGACTGTGGCAGCACAAAAGGAGCACACCACACCACTTCCCACACCCCTTCCCACACCAAGATGGTTCCAATACTAGCAGCATTACATGGGCTGGAGGACATGATTGCATTGCAGCACCAACAACAACAGGCAGCACAGAGGAGACACAGGAGGAGGAGGAGGAGGGCGAGACAGGCGCAGCAAGCCCCACCAATGCACCTAGTAATACCACAGAGGCAGCCAGCAATCCCCAGGATCCTAGCCAGTCCATTCAATCTAAGCCCTGAAGAGATACACACCCTGTACCATCTGGACCGGGATACCATCACCAGCATCGTGGACATGATACATGACGACATTGTGAGCCTCATAGACATCTGAACTGCCATCCCCCCTCTACTGAAGGTGGTAACTGTGTTCCAGGTCCTGGCCACAGGCACCTACCAGCATACAGTAGGGCAGATGCATGGCATCTCACAACCAGTATTCTCACGCACGCTGACTCAGGTGCTCAATGCCCTCCTCAAGCACACAGGTGAACACATATCCCTGCCACGGACTGCCCGGGAGATCTCCCACACCAAAGTTGGCTTCTATTCACTGGCAGGCATCCCAAGTTGCATCGGGACCATCGACTGCACCCATGTGGAATTGGTGGTCCCACATTACAATGAAGCAGTCTACCGAAACAGAAAGCAATTCCACTCCATCAATGTCCAAATGGTATGTGACTCAAACAAGATAATCACACATTGTTGTGCCCGATATCCCAGATCAACCCATGATTCAATGGTCCTGCGGAACTCAACGATACCACGCTACATGGAGCGACAAGCCGGCCAATGTTTGTGGCTACTTGGTGCGTAGCAGGGCAAGCACATGGCAGTGTGATGTGGGTTGTGATTGGGGGGGGAGAGATGCATACTCCAACTGGGTGTGATTGGGTGGGGGAAAGAGATGCATACTCCAACTGGGTGTGATTGGGGGGGGGGAAGAGATGCATACTCCAACTGGGTTTGATTGGTGGGGGGAGAGATGCATACTCCAACTGGGTGTGATTGGGGGGGAAGAGATGCATACTCCAACTGGGTGTGATTGGGGGGGGGAATAGATGCATACTCCAACTGGGTGTGATTGCGGGGGGAAGAGATGCATACTCAAACTGGGTGTGATTGGGGTGGGGGAGAGATGCATACTCCAACTGGGTGTGGACTGTTGTCTGTAGAACAAATGGACATACAGATGTAGGCCAATGTCCACCAAGGCAGGCCACAATTGACCGGAAACAAAACAACATGCAATTTGAAGCAGCACAACATTGAAAACAATCCAAGATGCCAAACATGACACATCCATCCACATGCACATTGCACATCATACCACACCCCATATGACACAAATCAGCAACATGGAACCAATATGCGATTAGAAAATGTGCATTGCACAACATCACTACATCTATGCGCCCTTGAGTGCTTGTGAAGGGATCACCTCTAGCCATTGTACTGAACCACACCCCACACCACTACTGAAGTGACGCTTCACAGCATGGCAACATCGATTTCAGAATGGCAGTACACTAGCAGTGTGGTACCAATTTTGCCTGGGCCCAGGAACACCTAAGACCTGTCCACACCCAGGACATGGCAATTACTGGCGGAGGCATGCATGGTGCATGTCCACTTGCAGGGACTAGCACACCTTCTCCCATTGCAGTTACACAGATCGTCTCCATGCATGCTGGGATTCATGGATGCCAATCACAATGCAAACTGGATTAGTGTGATATGTACAGGTTGCACTTGAGGTGAACAGTAACAAGTCCCCATTGTTCCACCCAGGCAGGTGATGCTGGCTATCCCCTGAAGAGGTGGCTCCTTACCCCTGACGGAACCCGCAGAACAGGCACGAAGAGGAATACAATCGTGCACATACCCGTACCCGCGTCGTGATTGAGCAGACATTTGGCCTTTTGAAGACACGGTTCCGGTGCCTAAGCAGGTCGGGTGGGGCTCTCCTGTACGGCCATGAGAAGGTGGCCAAGATCACCATGGCATGTGTCATGCTGCACAATATGTGTATCAGACGGAATGTGCCACTGCCCCCTGACGTCAAAATGCAACCACCTGATGAGGATGATGATGGGGATGAGGAGGGAGGGGACGGGGCTGCAGGTCATGCAAGAGGCGATGCCCAGGAGGGACGCGATGTGCGTCAGCATCTGATCAACCAAATATTCTGAATCACATGGTTCAACTCTGTTGGATGGATGTAGGTATTAGTGCACTGGTGTTTGTGGTGAAGCACACAATGGGCCCTGTCCCCCAATAAAGTTCACATACACAATGATGAAGTCCAATCCTGTGTCTTAACTTGTCACCAGTGTATTAAACATATTTTGAGAAGAAAAAGTGCATGGCCCCGAATATGCAACCACCCTTTTCCCCCTCCCCCCACAACACTCCCAAAAGGTCAGTGTTAGTGAAGGGGGGATACCATGTCTCACCTTCAGGTACCCTGTCTCCAATCCCCAAGGACCCTCCACCCAGGTGACCCTCTCCCATGCTAGATCCCTGGGAAGTAGTTGCAGGTTTCTGACACTCTCCCTCCCCCTTGTGACAGCCCTGGGTGGGAGACCAACTAGGGAGAATTTGAGTGCCAGTCCTACCCCTAAGGTGACAACATGTTTTTATGCATTTCACTGTTATCTACAACATTTCCTCCTTTGCCAGATACTTGCCAGTGTATTTCTGTTAATTTCAGAGCTTCTGCCTTGGAATCTGAAGAAAAAGAAAACCTGCAACTATAAGAGGGATCAGAAACATCACCAGGCCGCTATGAGGATCGGCTGCACTGAGAGTGCCACAGAAGGGGACACGCGCAATAACACTTCTGCTGGAGCACATCAATGAAACCAGCCCTATGCGAGAAAGGCAGTGAGAAGCCGCACACCTACTAGGCAGCACAGAGAACCTTGGAAAGATTGGTGAACAGAGCAGGCAAGCCCGCAGTTCAACCTAAAGGACCCTAAACCACCAGGGACAAATAGGTGAGAAGGACCTACCCTCCTAGAACAATGGAAGCAAACACATTTGGCTCATTAATCTCTATGCCCCCTAACCACACTTTGATGTGAAACCTTTTAGGAATTACATGAAAATGTAATAATGTCTACTTCAGGAGCCACCCCTACATATAAAGAGTTAGTGGCCAACAATGTCTATGCAGGAGGTCCCGACTTCTGGAGGTATGACCAAAATCTATAATTCATGAATGAGTTATGCAGTATTCCAGAACGGTTTGATGGCTTTGTGTCAATGCTTTTGCATGGTCATGCATTTGTGCCTTCTTTTTCAATAGGGGGCATGCTCCCCATTATTTTATTACTATGCCCCTTTCCAACTTTTACATCTGTTTTGATTGTCCCCTGAGAAAGGAGGAAAACTGATGTAATTGCATGCCAGTACCTGCACATGAGAACATACTCCTGTTGGCAAATGTATCAATGCAAATGTATAATGATGCAAATGCACCAAAGTAAATATGTGTCTGTTGACACGGAGAGGAAATTACTGACGGGCCCATTGGTCAGTACTCACCCTCGCAAACTAGTTATACAAGATAGCTGCACCATGTGAGGACAGGGTGCAGGATTCACATAATCCAGCAAGATTCAATAATCAGGACTCAATAAATTGGCAAAGGGAAGTCCGTTTAATGATACATACATCAGCTAATGGAAATCAGCAGCATTGCGAATACCTGCCTCACCCCGACTTCCCCGAACTTCAGTCAAACAGCCTCTTTTATGGGCAAAATTCATCATCATTGAGGTCTAATTCTACAAAAAATCATCACGCAATATAATTGGTTGGGAAAGGTAATTTAAGTATAGGTGCTATATCTGTATATGGGAATAAAGCGATTGTATTGCATAACTCTTATCGGGTGGGCATCTATGCCCATCCCTTTACAACACACGTGATTGACGTCACCACAAGTACAACGTCTTATTGGTTACAGTGTGTATAGGACCCTAGATTACATGGCCCATTGTGATTGGGCAAGTTACACCCTGAAACATAAATCTCCATTTTAATTAGCAGCATCCAGAATAGACACCCAGGTGCCTAGTGTCCCAAGATTCACCCTTCCTGCCTTCCATCAATCAGTGTTTTAGGGCTATGTGTCAATTAGTTGGCTGGGTATGTCCTCGGATCTGTAGTCTCTTATTAGGAAAAGTTATGGCATCCTCGGGTTCTGGATGACATCAGGCGGTGGTACATCTTCGCGCCTGTCTGGTCACGTGTTGGTTCACCATGAATCTGCTTCAGTTTCCAACCTTTTGTACATTTAATTCCATGTTCGCTTGGCCACCTGCATGGGCCTCTCTTATCCTGACCTTCACGGGCGGGCTGGTATGCTCTGTAGTTGGAGTCTCGTGAGCTCATGCTCACCTCCCCTTCTCTGGTCATTCTCGATTTCCCCGGCATGAGCCTCTTTGCTGAGTTTCGAAACTTGTCCTGTCAGGACTTTGGCCACCTGGGTACATTTCTGCCTTCACAAAATGGAGTCAGACGTGTACATTGTGCTGTATTGAGGTAGATATATGGTTGGCGCTTGCTGCTCTATTCTTCTACTAAGCATTGTAGGCAGTATCGATTTCTTAGCATCTTGCGTTTCAAGCTTATTTACACACATTCAACAGGGCTGTTGCTTCCATCTTGTCTCGTGGCACCATTCTCTTACGTTGTACCAGTGTCTCCCCCCTGTATCTGTTATAATTATCCTTGTAGTTACTAGTACTGGCATACGTGCTATCAGTAGTCAATTCTGTTTGTTCTCGGGGCTGCTCGGGCCCTTGGTTTATTTCCATTGGCCTTCCATTAAGGCTTTAGGGGTCTCCTCGTGGACCGTGTGCAGGTATTCCTCATTTCGCATCAGCGGCTGGTATGTCGGTCTGATAGGGTACCGTGCTGCCCAGGGTTGTCGTGTTATGGCTGCTTCAACCGGTACCAATCTCCTTATGTACACGGGGCAGAGTCCCAGTGCGGCTCTCTGTTGGTTCATTTGCTCCTCATACGTCACGTACCTCGGTGAGTACCTTACTGGCAACTCGCAATGGGGGGCAGGGGTGCAGGTCCTATCTGGGACCTCCTCTACACTCCCCCCTCTGGTCAGTTCATCAACCACTTCTGCTTCCTCTTTTATATTCAGTTTCATTGATTCCTTAGATTCTTGCTCATCGTCTCCTGGGTTCACACAAGAAGGCGTGAAAGTATGCAATTTTGGTGTCCATATCTTTATTACCCCTTTCAAGCTTCCTGCTGTTCTCACATGCTCATCTTTGTTCCAGGTCATCAACTGGCATTGTCCATTTGGACTGCAGTAAATCCATTTGCCTTCATACCTTCTTCGTTTCTTGGGATAAGTGAATTTTGTTCACTCTGGTGCAAATTCACTGGCCTTCACAAAGTCCTTTATCTCCTCATCTGTCAGGTCTCTGGGCTTCCAGCCTGGCTCGAAATCAACCATACTTTTCATCCCAATGGCCTTCTTTGCAGTTTTCTGGCACTGTGTGAAGATTATCTTGATAACACAAAGTCCTAGCAGCACCATTGTTAGCAAGGCTCCCAGAAACTTGAATATATCAGCCATCCATTGTGGGACCCATGAGAATAGGTTTCCAAACCAGCTGTCGTCGTCCACTTCGTCTGATTCATCTATCATCTGGTTGTTTAGGGTTGTCAACATGCTTATGGCCTCTGTGAGGGTTCCATTTTCAACGTCGTGTGATGGTATAAAAGTGCAACATGATTCTCCAATTTTTGCACGAACACCTCCATCCATCGCTGTGATCATGCCAAGCACATATCTGTTCTGGAGTGTCATCAGCCGGACTGCTCTTAGTTCTTCTTTGATCGCGTTGAATCCTTTTATGGTGGTATTGATGGTCTGCAGTAATTCCCATCTTGTTATCTGCAACCAATTGGTGTTTGCACCAACTTGGATATGCGGCAAGAGTATTGTTGTAAATACGGATGAAGTTAGTGTGTTCATAGGGAATGGCATAAATTGCGTCCTCTGATTTGGCAGAGAAGTAATTCTCTCTCTTCATCCTTGACTTTAGTTCCACAGACCTCCTTTTCCTCAGGTGAGCATCTGCTTTCGGGAAACTATCCAAATTTAGTTAATTTTTTGGGATCACTAGTGCAGGAACGTGGACGTTCACCAGTGTACATATGCCTCCCCAGTTCCTCAGTAGTCTTATGTATGCCTTGGATCCGCATGCCCAGTAATGACCATCAGGACTGCGGTTCCTTGTGACATCCCTGGGGCTTCGTATATTTGTCTGCAGTTTTGATTCTCCCCCATTTTCCTCGTGCCATTACTTCTAAAGCACAGTTTCGGGTTTTCCAGCTGTACTATTTGCAGGGGACCTCCTCTGTCTTCGACCCACTTTAACAGCTTTACCAATTTTGGCCATAGTGGTTTACAAAGTCTTTGTGAATTTTCTATTGCTTCTTGGCAGGCTCCAAAGACCATCCAAGCTTGGCGGATTACGACTCCTTCTTCCCAACCGTCTAGGGAAACCACTGATCCCCAGATCTGCATTTGGCCTCGGTTCTTCCAGATCTGAGCTTCTTCTGCCGTTTTCCCTTGGACGTTCAGTCTTGAGTTAATTTCCCACCTTATTCCTGATCTGTTTTCGTATCTAATCACATGATTCTTGGTGTGCGCCCTGTTTCTTGTTTTGATGTCCTGGACATACCCATCTTCATCAGGGTAGTCCCTTTCGTTGGCTGAGGCATCTCTTCCCATAAACTGTCCTCTGGTGTTGCACATCGCTACGTGCGACATACAGTGGGCTGTGGGGACATCGATTTCTACAGCCACAAAGATTTTGGACTTGAACATGCTGTATGGCAGGAGTGCACAGACAAAACATTCTCCTTCCGATTGCCTTCGCCCAACTTCCTTCATGTGCTGGTACCAAATGTTGTTTCCAAGATGGGCTGTGCTGTCCAGGTAATCATTCTTCTCATTATCGGTTTCATATGGACTTCTCTTGATCCTTAGCGTTTTTCTGTAGTTGGCTATCACTATGTCTCTGAATGCCTCTGCACTGCTCTTCCGTTCAGGCAGGCTCTTGGGTATTATTCTTGGAGGGGCAGGTTTCATTTCCTGCCCTGCAGTAATTGGGGGAGGTTTTGTGTTTCTTTTCCTACTCTCATGCATTCTTTTGTAGACCTCCTCCCACCACATTTGGCTTACCATCCTTCCAACACGTGGCAGTGTCGCAGGCTCGGTAGTTACCTCTGGCATTGGAGCTGGCGTGCTCGTTATCACAGTTGTGGTGGTTGTCTTGCTTAGCTCCTCATGTAGCTTCTTTGCTCTAAGTATGAGTGGAAAAACATACTCAACTACTGCATGTGTTTTCTCAGTGAGTTCTTTTGTGGCTTCCTTTGTTCTATTGAAGGATTTTGCTATTTCACCGCTGTTTGATGCCTCGCTTGGTTCACTGTTTTCTGGAGCTGTTTGTTCCAAGGGTGACTTTTCTCTTTCATCTGATTTGGCCTGTGGTTGCGCAGCCACTGACACTTTCCCTTGTTTGTGTGCATTCAGTGTATGGGTGCATGCCGTGGACAGTGCTATATTATTATTCATTCCGTGATGACCCCGTCTCCAGCTTTTCTCACCATTCATTACTTCACAAGTATACGTATTACTACTACTTACATTCAACTGTAAATCATTTGCTTTACCATCCGTTTTCCTTGGAACAGGGATGACGATATAAGGTCTGGGTGCTTTTGTGGGGCCCAGAAGTTCATTATCTGGTGGGTGCACAGACATTGGGATGCTCCGCGCACCAATAAAAAATGCAGTTCTGATAGTTAGAGACACAAACACTACAATACTCACTATGCATATACATATAATCGCTTTGAAAGACAGCTTACAGCATCTCGTTCCAGGAAACCGGGGGCGGCCTTCCGCTGGCGGTACGACTAAGTTACTGTTTTGGGCCCCCATTTCAACCAAGTCCATTGTCAATAGTTTATTTTTCTCCTTATTCTGATCTCGTCGCTCAAGAGTTCAGTAAACACTAAAGTGACAAGTGCTGTTCAATGTCCCCCCTCTTGCGAGTACTGATGATAGTCTCCGAGTATGGGGTGCAGTTCCTTTGCTAGACTATGGGAAAAGATTAGACTATCATTTTCAGCACATCATATTCATTCTGTATTTGTATGGCCAACATATTCCCAGGGCACTCTTCCAACTCGCCTTGGCCCTGAGGACATACAGGAATTTGTTCGCAGTGACACCATGAAAGGACGGATTCGCTACAAATCACGCAAAAATAAAATATTGAAAGAATACAAAAAAAACCAAAAATAAAAGTGAACATATGAGAAGGTAGGAAAAAATAAGAAAAAGGTTGAAAAAGGTAAACACGGCAGTGAAGTTCGTGTTACTGTTCCTTTCACTTGGTCTTTCGAGGTCGAGTTGATGAACAGTCTCTCTCTCCCCCATTTACTCCACTGCGGAACGATGATGTAAAAATAGAAAAAATAAGAAAAATAGGAAAGTGAAGTACAAGATGTCGTTACCTTGTTTCTGCTCTTTTCAATCGTTCTACATTAGAAGCATGAAGAACTGTGGCTTTGTTTCCTTTCTCTATCCCGGCGGGAGGATGATAAAAAGTTTATCTTGGATCTCGCTCTTCTAAGGCTCTTTTTAACAGTGGATGTCCATAGTTGCTTCTTAGTTGTGATGCAATAGCCCTCAGGAGCCTATTCAATTGAGCATTTTTTGCTGGCTCTTTAAGAAAGCGGGCACATCAATGTTGCGGGGTCTGCCCAATAGTTCTGGAAAGTCTTCAATGAGATGAAAGAAAACATGAAACGCATACCAACTGTCTTCAGGTGTTAATGACATTTGCTCTGATTCTTTGACTCTTAGGTCACAGGCCCTTCTTGCAGTGTGATCAGTCTTTGTCTCCTCGATCTGTCCCTCGGTGGAAGGTCTCACTGGAATCTCCTTAGGAATTCTCGCTGGAAGTTGGACAGTTCCACTTGGAGCATGATGCCATGGAGAAGGGTCTTCATGTGTAGGAAATTGACTGGATCTCTGAGGAAAGTGACAATGTCAACATCAGCAGGCCTTTCCACCATTTCTGGATAGTCTGTGACTAGCCTAATCAGGACCTTGTGGGCTAGCTGCGCGTCTGCAGGGGACATAGACATTTGCTTTGTTTTGCTGGGTCCTGATCACAAGTTTTTTTGTTGTCGTGAGCAGTTCTTGCACTTTCCTGCTGCGTGGATTGCTACCACATGATTCAATTTACTCCATATTTGATTCAAGAAGTCTTTATTTCGGGGATCTCTGATGAAAGTCAGTGTATCTGTGGTTCTCCCAACAAGTTCTGGGCACTCCTCTATGATTCGAAAGAATAACTTGTAGTTAAGTTCATTAATGACTGCTTGAGGCGGGAGCATTAGTCTTTTCTTCACTGTGTTCGGGCAACTCGGCGAAGACCTCTGCGATGACAGTCAGTAGTTGCCTGATTACCTACTTATTTTCTGGATCTTGAATGTATTCAGTGACATTTGTTTCTCTCCCTATGACAGACGGATAGGACAGTATTACTAGCTGAAAATAGGTGAGCACATCCCACTTGAGACTTCTGCTGGGGTGAACCATATGTCTGTGAAGAAAGTCTTGATACTGGATGCTTCAGGATAAAAGGTTTCAGTTTACAGGAGTGTCCTATTTCACTGTTTATCAGAGTCTGCGAGTTCGTGTTCAATGCTTTGTGGCTCAACGTGATCAAGCTACCAGTGTCACTACGGTTTCAGAGTATGTGGTTTTCTTCCTCTAGCCTGAAGGTTCAGCTGTACAGTGTGTTTGTTTGACAGTCTTGTGTTTCATTCAGTGTTTAGAGGAAAAGTTCAGTACATAGCCACAATTTCACAGTGAATTCTTTAGTTTGTCTTTTCTGTTTGTGCTTCCTTCTTCCTCACCATAGACCTTGTCTGCATGTGCTGAGATCCTTCCTCGTTGTCTGTGGACTCCTTGGCGGTAGATGTAGTAGGAGTGCTCTCTCCTAGAAAGCGTTTTATATCATTCAGGAAGATCCAGGCTCTTTTGCCTTTGAGTTTAACAGCGGACGGGGTACAGTCCTCTACGATGAAAGGGCCGTTAAACCTCGGCTCATCCCATCTTTTCCTTGTGAAATTCCTCATGAGGATGCTGTCTCCAGGGAAGACAAGAGGCGCACAAAGGCTGTGAACTGTGCATGCATCAGCAATATCTGTTGTGGTTTGCGCCGTGCTGTCCCCTTTCCGCCATCGCTGCAGCTGGCCTCTAATGACAGTGGCACTGGATGTGAGACATTCCAGGTAAGCTTTCATTTCCTCTCCTAGAACCTCCCTAGTTGACTGGGCATCATATCTAGCTCTGTCTCGGGGGGTAAGGGGAGTCCTCATCCCTCTCCCAGTAACTATTTCGTGTGGTGTGAGATGATGGTCGGAGCCTGGTTGGTTCCGAAGTGCATACAATGCCAGTGGTAGGCAGTGCATCCATCCCTTTCTCAATGTGAGCTTCAACTTGGCTATCCTTTCCTTGAGCAAGCCGTTGATTCGTTCACACATCCCATTTTCCTCTGGATCATACGCCAACGAGAACTTGTGCTTTATACCAAGCAACAAGCTAATCTGTTCGAACACTGCGTTCACGAAATGAGCCCCATTATCTGATCTCATTACCTCGCACACCCCCCATCTGGGGAAAACCTCCCTCACCAGGAACTTAGCAGCACAGGCAGCATCAGTGTGTGTACAGGGACCTGCTTCTACCCATCTGGAAAAGGGACACACCACCACAAGTAAATACCTGTACCAATTACACACCTGAATCATATCGACATAATCAATATGAAGGTGCTGTAAAGGTCCATTTGGTCTGGGGATGACTCCACTCACTACTTTTAATGTGTGCCCAGAGGTGAATTGTTGGCAGACAATGCAGTTTACCATAAAGAATGCAACATGCTCTGCTAAATTCGGTATAAACCAGTCTTCGGTAAGCGTTGCGGCAAGATTTTCTCTTGGCATGTGTATGGGGTAGTGAAGCTGTTCTAGTGCTACTTTTAGAAGAGCGACAGGCATTACTGGTTTAGAAGTGCTGTCTTGCCTCCACAATCCGTCTGAGGGGTTTAAAGAACACCCTCAACGCTTCCACAGTTTTTTCTCCTCCTGAGGTACCTCCCCCTGGAGTTCCATTAACTGAGACTGCCCCATATTACTATAGGCTTCTGGTGTGGCTCGTGCTACCATCATTCTCTCATGGGTACGTGCCACATCCACATCCATGATTGTTTCAGCTTTGGATGCCATACGTTTGGCTTCCGTGTCCGCTTCATGATTCCCACGTGACACGAAATCTGTCCCCTTGGTATGAGCAGCGCATTTTACGACCGCTATTACCACTGGTAGCTATAGTGCTTTTCTCAGCCTGTCCAACAAGGCTGCGTGCTGCACTGGCGTGCCGTCTGCTCAGAGGTAGCCCCTCCTTTTCCAGCATGCCAGTCCTGCGTGCACTGTTGACGTCACATAGGCGGAGTCACTGTACACTGTTACTTCCTTGTCTGCGTGATTCTCAATGGCGAGTATCAATGCCACTAGTTCTGCAGCCTGTGCCGAATAATGAGATGGTATTCGTGCCCTGACAAGCACTTGGAACTCTCCATTCACCATATGTTTGATCACGGCCACGCCTGTATACCTTTGTCCATCTTCTTGGTCGATTCTCGAAGACCCATCAATAAAGACGATCTCCCCCCTGCCAGGGCATTTTCCTTTACCCTGGGGATCTCATCATAGAATTTCTCATAGTTCGCACAGTCGTGTACAGGTTCTCCTTCTGTGACTGGCTCAGCTATGAACATAGCAGGGTTCACAGTTTTGCATCGCACTACTTTGATCGATGGATTAGAGATAATCACCTCGTAGGCTGATGCTCTCTGAGACGTCAGCATGCCCTTTGGCTTCTCTAGTATGGCGAATAGTGAGTGTTCAACATATAGTGTCATGGAGCCCCCATCACAATGGATGACGCCTTCTCAATGGCGAACGCAGCGGCGGCTAGATTTTGTTTGCATGGGAAGTGGCCCTTCATGACCGGGTCCAAACTCCCACTGTAATATGCTAGGGGTTTACACCTCAGCGAGGTTCGCTGCGCGAGCACGGCCGTCATAAAATTGCCATCAGTATGAGAAAACAGATAGAATTCCTCAGCATAATTAGGAATCCCGAGGACTGGGGCCTTATGAATTGCCCCCTTGAGTTCTGTAAACCCTTTCTCCATTTCTTCATTCCATTCAATTTCTTCTCTCATCCCCTGGGCCTTTTTAAGGGCCTGCAACAAGGGCTTGGTATGTGAGCTGTAGTCAAAGATCCATGCTCTGACATAGTTGCACAGGCCTAGGAAGCTTTGCATTTGCTTTACTGTGCGTGGCTTGGCCGTGTTCATTGTGGCCTCAACCCTTTCTGGGGTTACTTTTTTCCCCTCATGTGAGATCAGTTGCCCTATGTACAACACCTCCTGTTGGCAGTACTGCAACTTGTCCTTGTCCACTTTGTATCCCTTCTCAGCTAATATAGTCAATAGCTGGGCAGAGTCATGTCGGCATTGCTCTTCAGTGATGCTGCAGATTAGAATGTCATCTACATACTGCAAAACAACACTGTCCACCACAATATTGCTTAGGTCCATTTGCAGGACTCGGTTGAAAATGGACGGAGATTCCCAATACCCCTGTGGCAACCTCGTACTTTTCAGGCGCATTTGTCTGAAAGTAAATGACGTCAGGTCGTGTGAGTCACGGTGCAATGGAATCGAGAAAAATGCATTTTTCAAATCGATTACCTGAAGTATTTTGCCTCAGTGGGTATGTTGCACAAAAATGTGGATGGATTAGGGACTAGAGGGAACTCGGCTTCGACTATGTCGTTCAATGCTCGTAAATCCTGGATTAAACGCCAGGACCGTCCCTTTGATTTCTTGACCGGATAAATCACTGTGTTGCACAGTGATTCTGACGTCACTAGGATGCCCTGCTCTATCATGGCAGAGATTGTCTTTGCGATCCCTTCATCTGCCTCTCTGGACATAGGATACTGTGGTGCCCGTGACAGAATTGCTCCTGGTTTCAATTTAATTTTTACTTCGCCGGCCCCCTTCAGGAGACCTACATCATAAGGCCCTGTGGTCCATACTTTGGCTGGCACTAGGGCCACGTCGTCATTGAAATATTCCGAGCGTACCAGCGCTAACATCATCCTCTGCGGCACCTCCCGCTTGATCATTTTGACCCAAAATATGAGACTCACTTCCACCCGTGTCTCTTCTAGGTCACGGTGTTCTTCGAACAGATCATCATCGGTGACGTCAGTCACTCGATATCCTTCTTCGATGGCGACAATCGCACACCATGGTCTGCCCTCGTCGTCATATCCTTCAACTAATACTATTTTTCCTCGCACTGCAGCAGATTGTATCATTAAGGGAAATACTTGTCCCTCCTCTTCGTGCATGGGTATTCTTGGCCTGAATAGAAACTCATCAGGGGTTCTCATAGGTTTGTCTGCGAGGCCTAGCAATCCCGCCGTAAGCACTCGTACACCATATGCAAAAACATCTGGCTCCAGTGGTACAGCTCTCATAGATGCTCGTCCAGAGTACGCTCTGATCATTTCGCACACGTTTGCATAATGCAATCCTGGGGTGGAGCACACTATGCCATCCTCGGTGAACGAGATGGTCATATTCAGCTTTGTCATCAGGTCCCGACCCATGATATTCACCGGGGATTGACGAGAATACAATATAGGTACATTCATGTCGCACTCTCCCACTGAGACAGGGAGTGCATCAGTAAAGGGAACTCTGCTATGAGCTCCAGTAAAACTCTGGGTATCTATGGCCTCGCCGGACAAGGAGAACTTGCCTTCTCGTATGCACGAGCGCGTTGCACCCGTGTCAACTAAGAAGGAATATTCTTTCCCCACTATGGTGACATTTACCCTAAGATCCCTGTTAGGGTCTGGTGTCAGTGATAGGATAGAACAAATCAGAGTTCCCTGTGAGCCGTCCTATTTCATATATAGTTTCGGTCCACTGTATACCTGTGGGTTTCCACCACCAGAATTAGTGCACTGAGCCACTTGCGGCAGTGTCTGCTGGGGTTGTCCCTGTAGTACATTCCCCATGTTCTGCGGCTGGACTACTTGCTGTGCACCTTGCTGCAAGCCAACCGCCTGCTGCTGCACGGTATAGTTTTGTGCACTGCCCTGCTGTGGGTTAG
This sequence comes from Ambystoma mexicanum, assembly GCF_040938575.1. NCBI lineage: Eukaryota > Metazoa > Chordata > Amphibia > Caudata > Ambystomatidae > Ambystoma > Ambystoma mexicanum. Next base: position 885,449,886 of record NC_090934.1, on the reverse strand, counting down.
CGGGTTGATTCACCATGCCTGCCCGCATCCCTTGGATGTTCTGCCACATGCTTTGGCTTCTGCACATGTGCGCCATATGTCCTGTCACTCCACACAGCCAACACACTGGCGGTGGTCGGGCCATCTTTCCATCTGGCATAGTCAGACTGCACATCGATGGGTTCTGGATAGCATTTTGAATATTCTGTAAACCTCCTTGGTTACCTCTAAACCCTCCCTAATTACTCTGGCATCCTCTTCCTCGAAATACCCTTCCTCTCGGGTAAAATCCCACGTTGGCCTTATTAGTCTGTGGCGGGTAGGTTGCATACTGTGCACTCGATTCGGCTGGGCTTGTCAGCATTGCTCCCTCGAGAGCATACTTTGAGAGCTTCTTTTGCACTAGCTTTGCCTCTTCTCCCTTACGCGTTGCCTCTTTCTTCCGATTCTTTTCTTGCAACTGTCTACAGTAATGTGCAATTGTCAACTGGATTTCGGCCTACGGTTTAGCTTCTATTCCTACCAATTGTTTTTTGCGGTTTTTGCACTGGTTCTGGTAACCTTTGGCACAATATATGGTAGAATACAGGGATAGATTTCGTCCAAGACTAATGCGTTTCGAGCACCCACGCGTCTTGAAAATTCTGGATATAAAGCAACGGATCCTCTGACTCTTTCATTTTTCGAGTCATTATAGCTCCCATATCAGATGTGTCTGGATATAGCGTATGCAACGCTTTCCACACTGCTGCTCTACAGTTGTTAAATGGTGCTCCGTCATGAGAGGTGTTAGTTATGGTTACCCTAGGGTAGCCTGCCCTTTTCCATACATCATCTGCTCTTTCTCCGAGTATAGCAATTAGGAGACCCTTTATGTCCCCTATGGTTAGTGTGACACCCCCGTCAATTTTTCTAGCTCATATATCCACTTCCCAGCACCTGATGTCAACATTGGAAGCTTATTTTTAAGATTCTCTCGGTCCATGTGTGGCCATGGAATATATTGCGGTCTTGCTCCCCCCTTTTCTAACAGTGGGAATTGGAATGCACAATCTTCCTTTTCCTTCTCTATACCTCCTCGGTCTCTCGCCGGGGTGGCGTTCCCGCCTTGCTGTCTACCTGACAATGCCCTTAATCTATCTGTGTAGGCAGGTGCCGACGCCCCCTTCTGACTGCGGTGTGTTTCTTCATGTCAGCCGGACTGTTCAGCGGACTTCGGTGTCCTATTTATGGACCCGCCAGCATCTGACCATCGTACCTCTCGGTTCCCTGGGAGCTGCTTTTATTACTGTCTCCCTTTGTCATGTGCCACTTCCTCTGCTTCCCCATCGAAGTCAGACTCTGAATACTCCCAGTTTACAAATCTTCTTGCATCATCTTCGTTCTGCCCAACTTCTAGTCTATCCAGGGAACGTCCCCTACTCCCTCTACTCTGGGAGACATCTTCAGTGTCATTTAGCTGAGTGCTCTCTAAGAGCTCATCTTCCCTTGCCTCTTGGGAGATTCGTTCCAGTCCCATCTCATCATAGATTTTATCAATCGCTTCCCCGATGCTTCTGGTGTCGAAGTCATCATCAATAATTGTCTCGCTTGTACCAGGTACCGCATCGCTTGCAGGAAAGAACTCTTATATGTCTTCCAAGTCTACAACAGGATTGAGTTGTTTAACTTCCCGTTGCAAATATTCTAAATCTCGCGCCCTTTGCCTACGTTTACGCTCTGCTTCCTCATCTGTTTCTCTTTGCTTCTTCGCTTCCTCTCTAGCCTTATCTACTTCCCTCATCCGTTCATTTCTACGTTCTTTTGCCCTTCTACTTTCCTCATCTTCTCTTTCTTCACTTTTCTTTCGTGCACTCTCCTTTCTTCCTCCAACTTTAGCATGTTCTGCCTGTACTTTTCATAGCCTGCATATTGCGCGCGACTGAGTAGTATACCTTGCTCTTCGCGATATACTTGTTCTCGCCTCAACCTATCTTTCTTTCTTGCCCTCTTGTCTTTTATGTCCACTTCTTTCTCCCTTTCCTTTCTTCGTGCCTCGTCAGACCGTTCACTCGGCCTTGCACCATCACTTTGTTTTCCATCTAATTTCAATAGTATCTGCCCTCCCATCCATTCGTCCTTTGCAAATGTTAACTCCTTGGTTCCTTTCCGCTTCTTTCCCTCTCTCTCTCTATCGAGAGGTGCACTCGTTTGTGCCTGGTCCTTTCTTTCCTCACCTCGCCTCTCTTTGTCCCACGGGATTGTGGAGGCTGAGTCAATTTCCTGTTCCTTCTCTTTTGTCTCGTTACTGCTACATGCAGGTGACTCATATGCGGGGTTGCTATAACCTGTGGCTGCCTTAAGTTCTCTTAGTGGGTACAGACCCTCTGACTTACTTCCCTCAACAACTGGTTCCGGCGGGGCAGGTGGCGTGGTAGGCATCTCACCTCCCTCCGTACATACATTTAATATCCAGTCTGCGGGGGGTTCTTCTTCCTTTACTTGTTCAAACATTTTCCAAAGCTCGAGAACAGCAAGGCATTTCTCGAGGTTCTTTCCGCTATATGTGGCATGTAAGAAGGTGGTCATGTGTTGTAAAACAGCCTTAGACAATGACCCATTCTGGGGCCATGCCATAAACATTTTATTTGCGGTGCCCTTAACCCACTCCTGGCTATATTTCTTCAGCTTTGTTGCATGCTTTGGCAACTGTTTGCACAAATGTGCAAGTGGGGTAACTTCCTCCATTCTTAATTTTGTCACCAACAATGTTCACACAGTTTTTCAACTTTTCACTATTATGAGTGAGCACCACATACGCAAGCTCCAATCCAACTTTTCTGCAAAATTTTATACCAACAGTTTACTCAAGACTCATCAATTCAGTGGCGATTCCCTCTCATTTACAGAATCGCGTAAAGCAAAAATGCATTGCCATCAATCGATAATACAACAATTCCACATTCAGCATACACAGGATGTATAGGACAGACGCTTGACAGACTAGACGGACACCAGCTGGTCATACGTATACCTGCCTTCTAATCACTACCCCATCATGGGATTTGAACAAACCCCATTATGGCGTCTTTAAACGCCATCGTAGCCTAAGGTCCCCCCTCTGTGGGCTCTGGGTTCACATTCCTTCTGACCACTCTTTAAAGTGCAGGAACAAGGTGAATTTTACAGTTTTCTCTCGGGTGCCCTCCCGGTATTCCTTACAGTTTTCTCTCGGGTGCCCCCCGGTTTTCCTTACAGTTTTCTCTCAGGTGCCCCCCGGTATTCCTTACAGTTTTCTCTCGGGTGCCCCCCGGTATTCCTTACAGTTTTCTCTCGGGTGCCCCCCGGTATTCCTTACAGTTTTCTCTCAGGTTTCCCCCGGTATTCCTTACAGTATTCTCTCGGGTGCTCCCCCGGTATTCCTTACAGTTTTCTCTCGGGTGCCCATCCGTTATTCCTTACAGTTTTCTCTCGGGTGCCCCCCGATATTCCTTACAGTTTTCTCTCGGGTGCCCCCCCCGGTATTCATTACAGTTTTCTCTCAGGTGCCCCCCTGGTATTCCTTACAGTTTTCTCTCGTGTTCCCCCCCGGTATTCCTTACAGTTTTCTCTCGCGTCCCCCCCCCGGGTATTCCTTACAGTTTTCTCTCGGGTGCCCTCCTGGTATTCCTTACGGTTTTCTCTACTTCTAGCTGTTTTATTTTTTCTCCGCCACCCTCCGTTACGTTTCCTCTTCTTACTCTAAGGCCTATAAGACCTTTGCCAAGATAACGAGTTTTGTTGTTTCACTCACCGATCGCCTCTTTTCCTCTCTGGAACTTCAGGATCACCGCCCCTTCCTCTTCCTGCTTTTAAGGTTTTCGTCCAATCCGCTGCCTGTGGGAATGAGAAGGGTTATGCTTGGAAAGGCGGGTTCCTTCAGACCCACTGCAGATTTTTTTGAATATTTACACTATCATTGTCCACAGGGAGCTTCTCAGCCTATTCAGCCGGAATGGCGATAGGGCTCGTGATGTAACCGAAAGCCCAGAGTTACTTTGTGCCGTCGGTCTAAAGGTGTTTTATAACTATATCAATCGATGATCTATAATCGATGGCCGAAACCATCCTCATGCTACCAAGTGTGACGAGGAGAGGAAATTACTGACGGGCCCATTGGTCAGTACTCACCCTCGAAAACTAGTAATACAAGATAGCTGCACCATGTGAGGACAGAGTGCAGGATTCACATACTCCAGGAAGATTCAATAATCAGGACTCAATAAATTGGCAAAGGGAAGTCTGTTTAATGATACATAAATCAGCTAATGGAAATCAGCAGCATCGCGAACACCTGCCTCACCCCGACTTCCCCGAACTTCCGTCAAACAGCCTCTTTTATGGGCAAAATTCATCATCATTGACATCTAATTCTACAAAAAATCATCACATAATATAATTGGTTGGGAAAGGTAACATAAGTATAGGTGCTATATCTGTATATGAAAATAAAGCGAGTGGATTGGATAACTCTTATCGGGTGGGCGTCTATGCCCATCCCTCTACAACACACGTGATTGACGTCAGCACAAGTACGACGTCTTATTGGTTACAGTATGTATAGGACCCTAGATTACATGGCCCATTGTGATTGGGCAAGTTACACCCTGAAACATAAATCTCCATTTTAATTAGCAGCATGCAGAATAGACACCCAGGTGCCTAGTGTTCCAAGATTCACCCCTCTTCCCTTCCATCAATCAGTGTTTTAGGGCTATGTGTCAATTAGTTGGCTGGGTATGGCCTCGGATCTGTAGTCTCTTCAGGAGATTCTTCAGGAAAAGTTATGGCATCCTCGGGTTCTGGATGACATCAGGCGGTGGTACATCTTCGCGCCTGTCTGGTCACGTGTTAGTTCACCATGAATCTGCTTAGGTTTCCAACCTTTTGTGCATTTAATTCCATGTTCGCTTGGCCACCTGCATGGGCCTCTCTTATCTTGACCTTCACGGGCGGGCTGGTATGCTCTGTAGTTGGAGTCTCGTGAGCTCATGCTCACCTCCCCTTCTCTGGTCAGTCTCGATTTCCCCGGCATGAGCCTCTTTGCTGAGTTTCGAAACTTGGCCTGTCAGGCCTTTGGCCGCTTAGGTACATTTCTGCCTTCACAAAATGGAGTCGCACATGTACATTGTGCTGTATTAAGGTAGATATATGGTTGGCGCTTGCCGCTCTATTCTTCTGCTAAGCATTGTAGGCAGTATTGATTTCTTATCATCTTGCGTTTCAAGCTTATTTACACACATTCAACAGGGCAGTTGCTTCCATCTTGTTTCGTGGCACCATTCTCTTACATTGTACCAGTGTCTCCCCCCTGTAGCCATTATAATTATTCTTGTAGTTACTAGTACTGGCATACGTGCTATCAGTAGTCAATTCTGTTTGTTCTCGGGGCTGCTTGGGCCCTTAGTTTATTTCCATTGGCCTTCCATTAAGGCTTTAGGGGTCTCCTCGTGGACCGTGTGCAGGTATTCCTCATTTCACATCAGCGGTTGGAACGGCAGTCTGATAGGGTACCGTGCTGCCCAGGGTTGTCGTGTTATGGCTGTTTTAACCGGTACCGATCTCCTTATGTACACGGGGCAGAGTCCCAGTGCAGCTCTCTTTTGGTTCATTTGCTCCTCATACGTCAGGTACCTCGGCGAGTACCTTACTGGCAACTCGCAATGGGGGGCAGGGGTGCAGGTCCTATCTGGGACCTTCTCTACATGACGACCCCAGAACACGCATGGGGAGACTGATGCATGCCATGAGAAAGGCAGGGGTTGGTCTCATTTGCTGGATGTATTAAATTCCATTGCAAAATATCAACTGAAAAGGTTTAATCAAATGTCAAGTTCATCATGTGGACAATGATTTTCCTAGTCCCATTTACTTCCAAGGTCCTGAGGACACCAGCTGACAAACATATTGCTAAAGTAGGGACACTAACTAACTCAGCCTTCTCCTGGAACTCCCCCACTTCATTTAAGATGGATGTTCCTCTTGGATCAATTGCGGGTCCTCTTCTCTTCAATCTGTACACCTCATCTCTGTTCAAGCTTATCTCATGCTTCCAATGCTTGTATCATCTCTTTGTTGATGTTACCCAGTGCCTCTCCTTTCCTCAATTAACCTAACACCTCTAAGTGCATCACCAACTTTGTCTCTGCAATCCATCACTGTAGGGCACTCCACTGCTGATTCTTAACTCATCAAAAATGTAAGTCAACTTTCACCCGGCCTCCAACACCAACCTCATTCTTCCAACGTTTATCTTCTTTCCTCCTGACCTACTCCCTGTTACCCAAGGATGGCAACCTTGGGGCTGTCTTTGACAGCAAACTCAAAATAAATCACTTCACAACTGACATTGCTACTGCAGCCTGCATCTTCCCTCTAAATATGGGAAAGATCCACTTGCATCTGACCCACCACTCTTTCAAAACTCTTATCTCCACTACAGTCCTCAGCAGACTGAACTACTGCTTCAGCCTGTTCAAGGCCCTGCCCCTCTACTATTTCCCATTCCTTGCAAAATACTCAACTTCACCATATGCACCCTCTGCAGCCATCCTAGATCATCTCCAACCTTGGCATACAATCAGCAGGCTGGGTGACCCTCTATGCAGAATTATTCTGTCTTCATGTTTCAACTACTTGTTTTAAAATCTACCCATGGTGGAGCCCCCCACTAACTAGCTTAATCCATCTCTCTCTCTGCTCTGCTGTTCAGGCACTCTGCTCTTGAACTTTCCACAACCTTTCTGTCACACGATTCCCTGCGTTGTCTCCTGCTTAAGGTCCTTTTCTTTTCTGCCCTCTCGCTACTTGAATGCTCTCTTCCTTGACATCAAAAGAGTTCAATGGTTCAAAGTACATAAGAGTAGGCTAAAGCCCCACCTGATATCCACAGAAGGTGTATAGCTTACCCAGCGTGCACCCCAAACTCTCTGCCTGCCTAAGCCTAATGGAAAATATTGTAAATATCCATTCATGTAAATACTGGAATCAAGCCTAAATGTACAGAATATATATTGTTACGAATCAAGAGTGTTCACCCCTTCTCCTCTGGTGGGAGTGTGATAAATCCTACGGATCACTCACTGTATCCCTGCCTAAAGTCTCCACCAAGGTGGCAAAGGAATAGCAGATGCTTTCTGATCTGGACCTTGGGGGTGGTGTACTGCGGGAGGAGACAGGGCCCAGGGAGGTGAAGGGATTCCGTGGGATGAGATGCAGTATTCTCCTTTGAAAGGGAGTAACCTTTCACATATACCAATTTATTTATTTATTTATTTATTTGTTTATTTATTGAGCATTTGTAAGGTGCTTATACATCAAGTAAACTGTGTTTCAAAGCACCCACGGGGCAACAGGGAGGAAACATGGGAATGAAAATCAAATAAACCAATGAAAGATAGAGATGGGCCTACTAGGCTTGTGAGCATTCAGAACATTGAAGTGCAGAGAAAGAGAATGGATGAGGGAGTGTGGGGGGTATGTGCTAGGTCTATCAAGAGGGAAGTGCTAGGGAGTGAGAATCTGTGAGTGCCTGGGTGGAGTGGTCAGCTGCTAATAAGTAAGTGCAGGCCTGTGGTGGCTTAGGCCAGTGGGTGCCCAGGCAAGTGCTGGGAGCGGTCGGAGGCTGAAGGTGATTGGATGTAAGAGGCTAAGACCCAGGAGGACACATAAGGGCCCCGGTCACCAATCTCAGCAGCTGTGGGGTTTAGCGGAGGAGGGAGGATGGGAAGGAGGAGGTGAAAAGGACATTCTTGAGGGGCTTCCATAATTCGAGGAGATCCGGCTCAAGACGAAGAGGAATGGGGAGGCTGTGCCATATGAGGTAGCCAGCTGAGGAAAGATATTGTCCACCAGCTCGCTGTTTAGCAAAGTGCATGAAACACAGAGAGTTTGTGCCGGAGGAACGTAAAGATCTAGAAGGAAATCATACAATGGCTTATTGCCATTACAATGTGTGCAACTCCCATATTAAGTTTAGAGATCTGTGAAGAGGGTGTGTAACATCCTTAAATCCCCCACTTAAGGAGGAGCCTGTTAAACATAGTGTAGTCAAACATCCCCCTTACTTCCAAAGGTATGGAGAAAGGAAATCTGTAAATGGTGGCATGAACAAACTAGAAGTACTTGCTGGGGCAGGAGGAGGTGGCAGAAGAACACACTTTGCTTGCAGAATCCACAGACGTGGGAGGAAAGAAAGAACGCTGGGATTTGCTATCTTCTTATTCCAGTTTTCAATCCTGAGTTTGTCCTTTTCCCCCTAAGTCTGAATTGCAGAGGTTGCCTAGTGGGAAGCATGAAGTCTGAAAGCTTTCCCCCATGTGAACCTAGTTGCAGAGCTTTCCCAGCGGGAACCTTGCAGCAGACAGTGTCTGGAGACTGGCATGCTCCAGGGGGTCATGGTGAGCTGAACTCCATGCCTCTCTGGTGGGACCGAAGGCAACTTGAAGAGAGAAGTCTGCCCGGTTGAGAAAACACCTGTGGTACAATCCCTGCAGCCTGTGGTAGAGGCTGAGGAGCGGTGTGTGTTTCTGCGCGTTCCTAAGCCCTCAGGCAAAGAAGGTGGGCAATTGTAACCAGTTGTTTTTCACTCACAAAGGAGTGAAATTGACTAAAGCTGACCAGAGTGTGTTAGAGAATGGAAAGCAACAAATGTAGCATTCGCTTAGAAGCAAATACGCTGTTGAAGGACGTTTTAAACCTTGCAGAAGGTAAAGACAGCTTTAACAATGTTTAAACTGGTTGCTTGGGCTTCAAAGTGAGTTTAACACAAAGACCAAGGCTCAGTAAAGTCCTAACAACATTGTATTGTGTAAAACCAAGCGTTACACCTCAGCAAAGTGAACCGAAGATAACAAACAAGCATTACCTTGAGCCATGAGGTGAACAAGCACTGCTCTCAGACAAAAGAGAGTAAAATAAAGATTCCTTTGGGAATAACTGTTGCTACCAGAGGAAACAGACCTGACATAACATCTCTAAAGGTAGAGCTGGTAAATGAATGACTATGATGTGAAGGTAACAGCTATTTGTCATGAACTCACATTGCCAATGTCAATAGAGGTTGAATTGAAGGTACTTGGTTAGTGGCTTGACAAAAGATAAGAGTGGGTGAAAAGTGGCTCTAGAAGAAAGTTGGTGTTGAAGGAAGACAACAATAATTGCTGATACAGCAGAGCTAAAATGGCATTGGTATACATCTTGTCTTTGCTATATAACGTTGTGAAGGACTGTTTAAAGCTGCTTAAAGTAGAAGAAGTGTTTACCTTTCGAAGTGTCAGTGGGACTGAAACTTCAAAAGCAGAGAAGTGAAAACTGCATGGCGTACATATGAAGGAGTTAGGTCTGGCAGGAGAGTGGACCAGTGTTAGGCAGAATTATATGCAGTACCCTTTTGGAACACTACACACAATTAGGACTACAAGTGACAGTACAATTTCACCTTTGGTACAAGCCTGTACTACACAGTTCTAGTGGTAGCAGTAGCGGAGCAGCCAGACTTATCTCAAGAGTAAGTGAGCAGTACAAGATAGTTACACAAAGGACAGCAATTACTATGATTCAGGCAAACACTGACTCAAGGTTTCTAAGTAAAAGCATATATATTTACTTACTTATCAGTTGTATAACAGTTCACCTTTCTAAGCAAGTTAAAAACAATCACAATCATAAATACACCACACCACTTCCCTTAAATTCTAGACAAGTTAGGCTCACAAAATGAAGAGGGAGCAAAATGGCACTCCAGCAATTTAAAAGGGAGGGAAAGACAAAGTTATCAGCAATTAGGTCAAACCAACAGGTAAGTATTCTGAGCAGTTGAACAAGAGAGACTACAGTGAGGAGATCAGCTAGAAAAGGGTTAGGGCCAAAGGTCAAAAGTCTTTTGCTCAAGATCACACAGTTCATGGTAGTTCGCAGTAAAGTTTGTGGCACAGATTCCGGACGAGGTTGGTTGGTAGAAAAGATAGTTCAAAGAGAAGAGAAGGACAAGCCCTCAGATTGGAGAAAGATTCCAAAAACTTTCACCGCGGCTGAGTGAAACGCACAACCAGATTTGCACAGTACCTTAAAATGGAGAGGGGGCTATAGCTGAGGCAGACGTTCTTGGTAGTTCCTGCAGGCTCACGGTTCCCGAAGCGACTGTGGGATTGATCAGAAGTAGGAAGACTGGAGGGTCCTGCACTACCCAGGGAAGAAACCAGCAGCAGCGCCAAACAACGGATAAAAGGTGCACTCCGTAAAACCCAAGCAGGGTCTTACCTTCCTGGCTATCTGGCCCACTGTTGCTCTGTCCATCGAATTTGACTAGAGGAGGGGTCCTGGCTTGTAGTTTGGCCGAACTGGTTGGTCCCACCAGCTCAAGGGAAGAGGTTCCCTGGAGGATCTTCTCTGTCGTCGGATTTGGAGATTTGGGCCTGCAGCAGGGCTTCACCGGGCGGTTCAGTCATGGTAGGGATCCTTTTCTTCCAGTTCCTCATTGGTTCTTTCGTTCCAGTGGCGACTCTGCTCTTCCAGTCCCAGAGACCTGCTTTTTATGCAGTTTTCGCCCATTCATACAGCCTGGCTGTCAATCACACAGCAGGGTGGCTGAAGTACGACTTGGGTTACTTTGGCAACACATGGCAGGGGTCCGAAGATCCCTCCCTCACATCCTGCCTACCTAGACTATCAGGCGCCTTAATGAGGGCTTGTGTGCAGAAGCCTGCGAAAAGACAGCGAACAAAGGAATCATCCCCAGTTTGGCGTGCAGAGAAAAACACGAGAAAGACCTTAACAAAAAGAAATGGCAAATAAACCCAGCCGGAACCAATATGAAATGTATTTGGTCAAGCAGGTTTATGTTCGAGGCTAATATAATAGCCTAAAACATTACCATGTTATATAAGATAATCGCGGTAGGAAAGTTAGGGTAGATACCACTGCCACCAGCCAAGTCTTAATATTAAGAGAGCGAAACAAAGCTCCAAGAGGTACAGACAAAAAGGGATAAGAGTTAACCCTTTCCAATACGCCAAGAAGGAAGCACAGTGATATTTCGAGAAGTTATTGTGTTGCAAGGTATGGCTAGAAAAGCACTGCATACTGTTTAAATAACTTTTTGAACTGTAATTCCTGGAGGAGAAGGATCTTTTCTGGATTAAACTGTGAAGTGTTAGAAGTTTGTTTCAGCAGAATAGACTTTATCAAGAACTATGTTGGGACTCTATTTCAATCCTGGATTTCCTTGTTGTTTTGTATTGGACAAGACTTTGGGCCTGATCACGACCTCGGCGGTAACCCTTAAATCCGGCGGTAGCGCTATTACCGCCGGATTCAAGGGTCCGCCGAATCAGGGCTTTGGCGGATTTCGCCCCAGCTCTTGGCTGGGAGGGAATCCGCCGAAAATTCACGCTATTACCGCCGGTGGGAAATCCGCCGGTGGTAAGAGCGCGAATTTTCCCCATTGAGCCCAATGGGGAATGGGGCATTCCCGAATGGGCCCAACGGGGAATGGGGACTTCCAAGTCTGCCCAACTCGTGATCCCGCGCTATTAGCGCCGGGGGCTATGGCGGTCGCGCTAATAGCCCCTGCGCTAATAGCGTTAGCGTTACCGCCGAGGTCGTGATCAGGCCCTTTGACTTAAAACCTGGAAGGGGAATTCACTCAGGTTACAAATATAGAATTTGAAGGTGTTACAAGTATAAAATGTTTATCTTGTGCAGTATGAGAGCCAGAAATGTTATGTCAGAGTGTTTTTCCTTAGTTTATTTAGGCTGGGAAATCCCTGTTAGAGTGGGGCAAGTGAGGTGTTGGATTTGCATTTTTGGTTTAATAAAATGGCACTGTTTGAAAACCCCTCTAAAATGTGTCCGCCTCACATTTGTGAATTCTAACAAGAGCCACCTCCTTTGAGGTTAGTGAGGTGAGCCTGCTCTGCAAGTCCCTCCCGAGGGGTCTGGGCAAATGGGATCTCACTGGGAGGGACTCCCCTCTAGGAGACAAAGACTCTCATTTCCACAAGTAACTCCCTATGCAAGCAACACTATCTGCCTCTATGGGATTGCCTTCAATCACAACTAATGTGCCTTCCTTTTGTTTGGCTTCAGGTAATGCTGGATCCAATATGATACCTGAAGGAAAACGGAAATCCCCTTTGAATGTCAACTTGTATGTAACAGGGAAGAACTGATTAAGATTAGAGAAAGAGAGCCATATGCAGAAGAAACGCTCTGATGCAGCAATGTCTTGAAGGGCCGAGCAGTGTGGAGCTGCGTGGAGCAGCCGCGAAGGAAGGAACACCAGAGGAAGACAACAGAGACCCGGCACAATGGACAGTGGGGAAACCGCTGGCAGGACGCAATACTGGAGACCGTCCTATGTGGTTGGGTGACCACAGAAAAGCTGTGGTGGGTCTCGAGCCTGATCAACAATGCCAAAACTGGAGAGAACGGGGGGAACAAAATCTTCTGTTGGCTGCCATACACCAAGCATACCGTCACCGTGAGATGCAGCAAGCGAGTCTGCAGTGAAATTGAGAGAGAGGAGACAGAGAGTCAAACAAAGCGACCTGTGCGATGTCAATACCCGAAAATCCACCCATCAGAAGTGAAGGTACCCAGGTGCAACACAAAAGGTGAGGCAACCGGGACCACATATATTAAATGAAAGGAACTGCAAAGAGGACTGCAAAGAGGACTGTAGATCATTGAGAAAGCACAAATGTGTATATGGGGAAAGAGCGAGAAAGTTACCAAGTATAATTGTGGAGGAACCGCGGAAGCTATTCCTAAGAGACTTTGAAAACTGCTCTGAGTTAAGTACAAGTATCAATCTCAAAAGTCAGAGATAAAGAAAGGGGAACCCAGAAGAAAGGGCCCAGGACTGGTGGTGTCATACCATCATTAAGGGTGTACCAAGCCCCAACCGAAAAAGCATCAAGTATAAAGAGTCCACAGGACTAATATACAGTTGAAGGAATGTAAAAGACTACATCCAGATAGACAGAAAGAAGCACATTGATAGGTCTCGCACGCTCTTGGATATCCGACTTATGAACATACAGCCCAAATTACAGAAGATGTTTATGAAAGAGACACTGAGAACCAGGATCAATACTCTCTACCAACTTGTTTCCAGTTAGTGGCAAAATCAGACATGTTGCAAGTGAAAAAACCCTGAAATAAAACTCCAAGACATAAAGCGAAAGGAAAGGTGCCAGAAGATATAGATTTTGGCAATCTTTAATTATCAGTTTTAGTGGTAGGGTCAGATAGAAGTAGGTTTTGGACTGAGAGCATTTTTCTTTGGACATTTGATGACAGATGAACACCCTTAGTTAGTTTGGTTAGGTAGGGAACATTCCCATAGCAATAAGGCGAGTCAGACCTTCAAAAAATATATATATATTTAAAATGCCCAACGTGAGTCCGACTCCTTCTCCTGCCCTGCCACAATATGTATGTCATATTGCTACCATATGACCCTTATTATGTCCCCGTCCCACACCGCCTGACTCATCACTACCCACATATTCACGTTAACTATGTAAAGGCAAACTGGAAAGGTACTGCCTCCATTGCCTGTTTGTTCCTTGTAAGACACTTCTGGTAGAAGAGTCAACCGTAGCAACCCATACATCTTACCAACCTTACTTAAGTGCTGAAATAATCCTGGCCAGCATGAATTATCTCAGTGATCTGCCCAGAAAAGTGTTTAAATACCTGATAAAGGTACGCACAGACATAGTTCACAATATACATCCTACACCCAAGCATCCTTCGCATCTGCCTGGGTGGAGGAGGTGCCCAGGCCTGGCTTTCCTACCAGGTGGCTCTGGCAAATTGTAGAAGGCAACCCCCACTGGCACATGAAGACCTTAATATCTTCTGTCAATTTCATTCATAATTAGGTTCAAGCAGCTCTACCACAGGAGCCAGCCATGCCAGGTCATTCGTTATAGCATGGTGACAGCGTCCTCATAAAGTTTAATCAAAGAAAAACGGGTCTAGGCCTGGCTGGAAGGGGACATTCCCGGTTCTGCTTGTCTCCAATTCTGCTGTAAAGTTTCAGGGCCACCCAACATGAGTGCACATGAGTCACTGCAAGTAGGAGGTATCCCCAGCAGTGTAGTTTTTTGTGATTTTAGTGACTTGCTTCTTCATACATACGTAGTTGTAACAGAATCTGACTCTATTGAGCAAACTATACTACCTGTGAAGAATCTGACAAACATAGTAACATCTTCTGATGTTAGGGCATGGCCATCATACAAGAAACACTATGTAGTACACCAGCAAGGTGGGACCTGTGATCTGAATGGGGCATGGACATGTGGGGTGGATGTATGGTTAGGGTTTATACCACGGCCAGCTGAATGTCTTATTGGGGTTGTTTGGCAACCATGTGAGTGATAAGGATTACCTCAAAGCTTTGAATGCCGAGCTGGAAGAACCCATGCAACACGCCAATCTAACCTAAGATATAGAGTTTCACCCACTACTAACATAGATGCTAGCGCTGAAAAGTCAGTTGTGAAATATCTTGAGCCTGCCCACATCTCAGATTTGTTTTACTATGCCCATTCCGTTCTTGTCACCTGGAGGAGAAACCAGATGTTTTCAAAACTCATCTACTGGTATAAGCAATGGTCTGGAACCACAGTGGTGACAGCCCGGTGAGAGCCTGGTGGCATTGTCAGGTTGGTATCAGACACAGTGGACCTTCCTGTAGCTATGCACTGAGTGGTGGTGCCGGGGCAGTGTGAGTTAGAGGATCTTAGTGCCATTTTGGGCAGAAGTAGAGAATGGCTAATACACTTAGAGTGTTATTTACTGGCTATCCTATATTCTAGGAACTATACTTGGATGGTAAATGTATGTTTTAATTCGACAGGTGCACAGTGTCCGTTCTTTTGGGGAACCTAGACAAAAGAACATGTGCCATGATTCAGCATTTGCAATCCCCATAGATGGATAAAGAGGAGTTTATAAAATACACATGGATATATGGCCATAAACTGTGGCATAACACCATATCAAAATTGGATAAAACTGGGTATAGATATTTGGTGTTGAATGCAATGGTAGTTACTGTGTTATTAACTCTTCCCCTGTCTGCTTTTCAGGTTGCACTAATCATTACCCAAACTGCACAAGGGGTGTGGAATCCGGTTGGAACAACAGAAAGAAGAGCTATTTGGAGGAAGACAACAGCTCTTGCAAAGTTGGGTATTTACAAAAGATCACATTTAGATTGCTGAATAGTTTGGCTAGAGAAAGCCACCTGCCTCATATCTGGGGCAGAGCGTTCCAGCAGTAAGGCACATGTTGGGGAGTAATATGTTCTTGGCGCCATCAGCCAACTGACCCGGGAGGCCCTCCAATGCTTGATGAGCGGTGTTCTGGAAGCTGGCAGAAAGCTGGAGTGGGACAAGAGGTGCAAGATTAAATGAACTTGCAACTGCTCTCTATCAGGGAGGATGTCAGCACAACAGCTGGCCAAGACTGCTGGAAAATGACTCTGAAGTGCCAGAACCCCCTATGGCCATGGAGATATTTCTGGAAGTACATTGGCTGGTACTGTGAATATAAAGAGCGTTCTTTCATTGCGCAAAATCTGATTAAAGTACTGTGGGCATTGGCGAGCCAAATATTGTCCGGTGCGTGATCATGATGCAGCTGAGAATGGGTGGCCCATCACAAAGTCTGGGAAGTTAAGCCGGCCAACGGTGCCTCTCGATATCTTGTCTCTGCCCTGGGAGTGACTCCAGATTTGTGCTTTAGCATTGGCCTGAATTGGCAATTATGACCTTTGCAGTCCCCACAGTTGCAATGCTTCATGAAGTTAGATGAAGGACAGATAATCTTGGTACGGAATAGAGCATGTTGGGAAGGAGAAGGTGCAGGATATAGTTTGTAGGAAGAAGATTGTTGAGGGGAAAAGATAGTTGTTTGGAATTGGGGGACCCTCCAGAATCAGATGTGCACTTTACAGTTTACACAGAGTCGAGGAAATTCACAGATTTTTGGCCAGCCACAGAAAGAAGAACGACAAAGGTGTATGTTGAATTTTTGACGGGGTGACCTAAATTAGTGCCGCACAGGTTTGAGAAATTAGAAGTAGAGGAACTGATCAGGAAAGTGACAGATATGACAAAGAGTCTGCATGTTTTAGAGACAATATATAATGAGGAGAAGCATTTGTTTCAAATTGCTCCTTGCACTGCTACTATGTACACTCCAGGGGATGTCTTATGTGCCATAAATCAAGAAGTGTCTGAACAACCTTACATTTTCTTTTATTTTGGCTCGCGTAGTATGGTGCTGCAGACGGTGCTGTCTCCAGCGCGAAATCGTGGTAATAAAACTGAACCCTCCAACCCACCTCTCTTTAGGCCGAGCCCTGACACTTGTGCTTCTTTTGCTCTATTAGAAATCCAGCAGGAAACACAGATGCAGCAACCAGAGTTGGGGCCAATTATGGAAGCAAAAACAAAAGGCCACAAATGTTTGCTCATATTGTGTCAAGTAAACATGTTCACAATCAGTAGATGATGTAGTGGTAGATGGTTAAGCGGTACAAAGGAAAAGCTGGCTGAACCATAGTGAAGGGATTATAGGTAGACTTCCATGTGCAAAGGAAATCAGGTGAACTGGGCATTTGAATAGGGTATTTGAAAGAGTTTGTTTAGCTGCACAGTAAGCGCAAAAGGTCTGTTGGTGTTGGCAGCTCTTGATGGAGAAGAATCTATGATGTGACGTGTTTACATCCTGAGGACATCATATGATATAAGCTGTTCTGAAGTGTTGGAAAATGAAGATGTTGGGGGAGGAGGGGTCGTAAAGTGATATACAGTGTGACACTGGCCCAGGACATTGGATACCAGAATCGGATTCGCGGCATACGAGCCAGAGTGTTTATTGTTTTTTTTTCTTTTCTGGCAGACATTCATTAAGGCAATCCCCATCTATTGACTGCATGCAATGCTTGCAATCGAGAGTCATGTCATCTGGCGGCGTATGGCCAGTAAGGATTGCTGAGACAGCGCTGTGAGAGGCATTCGCGTGCACTGGGCGAATGCCACTCAGCTGCCATCTTTGGATCCTGCTGGTTTATACTGGTTGTTACAATGGGCCATTCTTTCCTAGAGAAAGTGCATAAGGAGGCAATGGCCCAATGCCCCTCGCCTGATGAAGTAAGACCTGTAAGCAGTCAGGCGGAGGCCATCGATCTGGAAGGAAAACATCATGTGAGAACCTGTGAGAGACAGGAAATAGAAAAGACTCAGACCGGGTACACACGCACTCATTGTTCAGACAGAGGCGTGAAAGGTTAAGCTGATGTGCTGTATTAAATATGGTGTCAGAGTCGACCATGGAGATACTATAAGGTTAGGTGAGTAGGAGGGCGGGTTGGGTTGACTGGGGTGGTTGGGAATAGTGGGATACTGTTTGTTCGCTTAGAAGTCTAATAAATGGGACCGGATTTGTCAGTTCCTTTTCAAGCCTCTTAGTTGTCTCATTTTATTTACTTAGGACAACGCTGGTAAATAGGATGGTTACTCATTTAACTGTAATGCCCCCAACTTCATCCAATGGGATCCTTTAGGGGTGTAGGAACCCTGCTAAACTTCTTCCATGTGCTCGTTATCTTTAGACTGGGCACTCTCTGTACTCAGTTTGCCCTTCAGCATACGCAGCGGGACCCCAAATGACCATTGTCAGTATAGTGAAGTGTGTCCAGCTGCCTCCGCCCCGGTTTAGCTCCTGGACCTGGTGCTGATAATGACAACCTCTGCCCAATCCCTTTCAGGTGTGCATAGCCACTGCAACCCCATGCACTGGATCCCGGGGTTTGGGGGGCCGGTGGATACCGTCATGCTGACACTTTCTTCGTTCTCTCCTGAGTGTCTGAGGCACTCACAACAGTATGGTGTGAGCCAGTGTTCTGGTGGGGGTCGGGGGTTTAGCTCAGTGTTGGGGACTAATGAATCCGGATGTGGTTGGCGCAGCAGTGTGCCCACTCTCTGAGAACACACACACTGCACCCCTGTGGTATTTAGTCCTCTATCATTTACACCCCACAATAGCATGCCTTTCTTTAGTTTCACTAAAGACAACCGAAAACAGCACATGCAACAGTCAGTAATATATAGCAGAAAGGGCGCCCGCAATAGCGCATCCCCGGCTTGTAACACATAGGAGAAATAGCGCCTGCAACAGAGTGTTAGTAAGCAACAGCATCACCATACAGCCCTTAAGCATACCTTTTCTGTCTTTCTGCCAACCCTCATGAAATGGGCACGGCAAACCAGGGTTTGTAACCCTTATATAATCATCTAGAAATCCCTGCACTTGTGTGGTAGCTGTCTGGCAAGGCAGCCAGCCTTAATGCATTAAGGGCCGTGACAAGGCAGGGGGATGGAAGATAATGACCAGCTGATGAAGAGCATGTCTACGTATCTGTAGAATGTAAATAGGCAGGGTGTCCAGTCAACTCGTCGAAAAAAAACTGGTCGACTGCAATTTGGTTGACGCAATTTGGTCGAAAACCATTTCGTCGAAAAAATGTTATTTATATATTTATTTTTTTGGTTTTCGTTTAGTTAAAAAAGGGGTTTTTAGAGAAAAAAAGGGGGTTGGGGGGGGGACCCCCCCCAAAAAAAAAAAAAAAGGGTTAAAATAGAAAAAAAAAAATTTCGACGAAATGGTTTTCGACCAATTTGCTTCGACCATTTGTCTGGTCGACCAATTTTTTTCGACGAATTGACTGGCAACCATAGGCAGCTCTACCCCACAAGGCCATTGGACTGCCTGCTGCACAGACTGTAAATACTGCAAATACTGAGGGTCACGTGTCTAACCATGGCAGCCACTGGACAGATCTGCACAGTCACCTTGTGTAACTCCATGGAACAATCTCTGTGACCCTTAGGTTCCAGGATCTGGCTGTGTTCTTACGCTGGGTCAGAACCATTGTGGGAGCCTAGGGGTAAAGCTTTGTTATTACACAGTCTTAGGAGATATTCTAATCCCCATGCAATCAGAATGCTCAAACATACACAGACACTGCTAACGATGAATTCATGCACCACACACTATTTTTACATAAAAAATAAGCAATGATTGCCTTATGGCCTAGGAACTTAAAATAACTTATGAACGATCCAGGAATCCAGAATGTGCTTCTAATGCCCATATGATAACGGCTAATTTCCATCACTACAACTCTCCTCCCTCATCACCATACTTACTCATTGAGGTATCTCCTACCTCATGACAGAACGTATACTATAGAATTATTCTTACCTCTCTCTCTCCCCCATTGCCTCTTGTAGCCCCTCCTCCATCCTGAGGTAGAATAGGGCTCTGGAGCCATTGGCCATCATGAGTAACCCCATAGCCTTAAGACCTGTCGTACTATTCGAGCCTCTTTAATTGTGACCAGTGTACACCTATTTTTTTCCGGTTGACTGCACCCAAAACACTTCTGGGCACACATGCTTCATAAGAGACATGTACTGATAGCTTGTAATGGGTGATGATGGTGGAGGGGATGCCCAAGTGGAAGCTCTACAAATGCCTGCGGGGAGAACACCCAAGTCCCCTGCCCACAACATGGCTGCCACTCGGAGACCGCTCTAGTTCATAGGCTCTAGCCACCACAATGCAGATCAATTTGCTCAATGAAGAGATAGTTGGCTAAGTAGCCGGTCTGATAGCACAGCGAGTACAGCGTTTGCTTTGACATCCGTGCAGAGCCTGCTGAAGCAGGTTTGAATCCCGGCAGGGCCAAACTCAGCCTTTCATCCTTCTGAGGTCATAAATGAGCACCACACACGGTGGGTATTAATAAGCAGCGCTCAGATGCCTGAGGGTTCGTAGTGCTATATAAATACTTAATTATCATTATTAAATACCTTTCTCTGGGTTCCTTGGTGAAATAAAAAGAGTATCACAGGTTCTTACTTTTATCAGGGCGGATGAGAACAGCCCTCCTGCATCTAGGAGAGCTTGATCTTCTCTTGCTCTTATCCCTCCTGATAGTCCAAGCTGGTAGAATAAGATACTGATCGAAGTGGAAGGATGAACAGATATTTCGGGAAGAAACCTGGACCTGGTCAAGTACTAATGCATTGCAGAGAATTCTATGGTAAAGAGGGTTACACAAAAGCTCCTCTGTGTCACCTAATCTTCTGATGGATGAGATAGTTACTAGAAACAGAGTCTTGCAGAACAAACATTCTGGGTCTACCAGCTCCAGAGGCTCACCAGGAGCCCACCATAAAGAATCCGGCGCTTTCGTAAAGTCTCAAGAAGATAGATTCAAAAGGATGAACCCCTTCAATAGTTTAGGGACTACCTCATCTAGCACTTCCAGGCCGCCCCTTGGTGCCCTAAAGGAAAGATGTCCAGTGGTGTGAGTAGGACCTGTTAGTTGTCACCCTCCTTGAAACTTGGATTGCATTGGCGGCGTCTGCGGACAACCCCAGGTATTCTTGACCGTGCTGTCCAATCTCTAAACTGAAAGTTTGAACTGGGCCTGAGAAGACCTGTTAAGAACTCATTCTGTATCGTGGATGGTGATAAATGGAGAATCATCCCCTGAGTCGCTGACAGCTCCAGTAGGGGAAGGAACATGTGCATCTGGGCTCGTGCAGGCTCTACCAATGCGATCTCTGCCTGCTCTGTGCGAATCTCCCTAAAAAGCCTTAAAGAAAGGCGACGAGGAGCGAAAAGCATACAAGAGTTTCTTTGGTCCAGGTACCTGCAGAGCATTCCACACCGAGGCATCTTTCTCCAGAAAATGGGGGCAGACAATGGGGATCACTGCATTTTCCCAGGTAAAAACAAGTCTACCTCTGGGAATGCGAATATCCTGCAAATCCGTGAGAATGCTTGAGAGACAGGTTCTAGGTTGAGGGAGGGGAACATTTTACTTAGATGATTTGCCCAATATTTAGGGTACCCTGGATCTGGACCATCCTCAGAGACAGAATGCTCTGTTCTGCCACTGAAAATATCATCTCTGGCAGGCTCATCTGTGATACCACTTTGACCACTGTGTTGGTTTATATACGATTTGGTTACTGTATTATCTGCCTGACGCAATGCAGCTTTGTCCTTCAGATCTGGAGAAAAGAATTTCAGGGCCCCAAGAACTGCCGCAAACTTGCTCCTGTTGCAAGAGTATGCTTGTTCCTGAGCTCAGCCATAGAACATGTGCTTCCTGGATTCCCAGAATGGTGGCGGGTGCCTGTCATCAGAATTATCGGTTCTGGTGGGTCCAATGGTGTTCCCCTGGACAGATGTTGCAGAACCAGCCACCACTGTAGCCTAGCCTTTACATGAGCTGTAACTGGGATTCATTCCTTGTATCTCACACTGCTCTGTGACCAATAGACAGGATTATGAGTCACCATATGAGTTAGGTTGAATCTTGTTCAAGTCACTAGAAAGATCATCGTGGACCTCTCACTCGGTGCCCTGAAGCAGTGTTCTGCTGATTCTTCCTTGAAGTAGATCACGGACTGCCTCTGTTTCTTAACCTTGTTCTGAGGTAGGAAGAACATGCCTTTGTTGCTAGGTAGAAAAGCTCCAATGAACTCCAAATTCTAGACCGGTGAGAGTTTAGACTTCTTGAGGTAGAGCAAAAGCACCAGCTGGCCTAACTGCTGGCATACCCCTTGTGTCTGTTTCCTCGCCTCTTCCTTAGTATGGTTGACCTTCTGTCAGTCACCTAAGTATAGGTGTATTTACTTGCCCTCCTTGTGGAATACTGCTATGACTAGTGCCAGCATCTTCATGTAGATTCTTGCTGCTGACTTGAGTGCAAATGGGAACAGAGTGCATTGGGATTGCTTTTGCTACACAGTGAACCAGAGACACTTCTAGTGAGCTTGGCTTATAGGAATGGGATCGTAGACACCTTAGAGATCTAGAGATGTTCGATATAGATGATACTTCGGCATTGGGACGATCCCCTGAATTGCCGCCATTACAAAGGGAACATCCAGAATCCTTCTGCTCAGTTTAGGGAGGATTAGAACCTTTAGAACTATCCTGAAAGCCAGGAAGACATGTGAGTACACCTCCGACCTTGCTCTTTCATTGGCATTGGGATGATAGCATTTTTGAAGTAGTCTGTTAGCATCTTCTGAAGACACCTCCTTTGGATGGAGCCTGCATCCCAACTATCAGGTATTCAGTTGCTTCTCCTAATAGTTTGACTGAGAACCCCTGTGACAGTATCTCTATGGTGCACAGATCCTGCACAAGTCTCAAAAGTTCTGGAAACGACACAGTCTTCCTCCTACATGGTCTTCGGCTGCATAGTCAGGGGGCGGTTGACTCGTGGTGCTTGGCCCTAACTTTGCTGAAGACCTTTTACGATGATGAAAAACAAGTGTTGTTTCGGGAAAGCAGCGGTTTCTCTTGAAGTGCCTCTTCTGTTGTGAATTCTTATATGGTTTCTTGTCCTGAGATCTCCTTTTGAGAGGTTGTGCATTGGTTTACACTTTTTATAGTATTTCTTGACCAGAGCGTTCAGATCAGGGCCAAACAACTTAGTTCCATATACATTACTATGCCCTTTTGATTGGAATCCGCCTTGCAATCTCGGATAGACTCAAGTCACCTAAATGCTGTGAAAGAGCTGATGCCCACGTAACTGTCAGCGGTGTCTATGGGGGACAAGTCATTGATGGTTTCGGTGCCCAATTAGGAACCATTAATTTTCCCATCACATAATATGGAAGGTACAGTCAACTGCACTTCAGGAGGTATCTTTTTGATGTGATCTCTAGTACCACTACATTTTCAAGGTACTGCCATTTTTTGCAATGGCTTTTCTAAAGGTTATCTGGATGGTGATCTGTGATGCTCCTATGATGTCATATCCACCCAGGAAGTCAAATACATCTTCCTGGTCTGTGTCCTTGTCTGGAAAATCGAGATTTTCCCAGATTTGCAGCAGCAGAGCAGGCTTGGCCTCCTTAAAAAGTATCACTGCCTTTTGGTCTGGGTTGGCGCCCTTTCCCCTCTCCAGAGTGATGGTGTGCAGCCTTTTCTTTTTCCAAGTCCGCAGAAGGGGCCTCACCCATCAGATGTTTTAGTAATCTATATGAAGATTACCCTGCTCTCGCTGGTTCTGCAGGAGAACGTCCCCATAGCTGCAGCCTACAAGGATCACCTCGGTGTGAACGTTATCATTTCGAGGGTATGTAGAGCGAATATAATGTACTTCCCTCTGATCAGCAGCACCGTGTTCTCGAAGCAATTCACACTTAACTTATCTCTGCATCTTTCCACTGTGTAAAGCAGTTGACAGGTTGGCGTGAACTCCTCCTCTGATGTCACTAGTCTGTCTACTGCTCATCCAGAAAGACCAGCTCTTGCAGTGAAGCAAGCACCAGTTGTGCCCCACTTCAGGTCCCATGAGTTCTTCCACAGGAGACTCGAGCCCTGCCGAAGTCCGCTCCGGCTATTATCCAGATTTGGGATGACAGCAGGCGAAATGTTGGACAGGGGCTTTGGTGTGGCTTTCTCCGATACCTTTAATCTCCTAGTTTCTGAGTAGGATCATGGGTTGGCCAGATGTAGTTTGTGATGGTGATACTTTGCTGGCTAAGCAGGGTATGGAGTCTAGGTTGAAAAGAACTACCAACACTGCTCTTTCTCTCTCAGCCTCCTCTCCTGCAGTGGCATCTGGTGATAAGAGATGCAAGGGCCATAGTATGGTGGTCATCAGGGCTTTTAGTGGGGTAAGAAATTGAGGGGGGCCCTCATTTGGGGGCATGGCTCGTGGGATGGGCGTGGCCTAAAAAAGTATGCACACCGTAAGGTATGCACACAAATATATATACATGTTATATATGTATGTGCGCACTTTACTATGGCTTGTGTACTATGCAAGCCATCTTTATGTAACATATTTCTATGTTAATGAAAGATAAAAGTACAAAACCATAGTAAGGTGCGCACACAAATATATATCATTTATAGATATATTTGTGTGCATGCCTTACGGTTTGTATACTTTTCAAGCCATCTTTTTTAAAAGATTTCTATGTTTATAAAAGATGGCTTGAAAAGTACACAATTCAATCCATCTTTTATAAAGCTTTGACGACGGACAAAGCCTGTGGCGTCTTTGTCGGCAAAACTTTATAAAAGATAGCTTTTATAGATTACTTACTGGTGTTATTTATTATTTCTAGTCCTACTCTACCTCGTTGCAATACTGCTGGCCCGTCTCGCCCTCCCGATATAGGGAAACGTCCATGATCCTAACTGGAAAAGCAACTCTGAAATTATGGCGCTTATATACCTTCTAAAGGGGAAAGGCGGGGCTATATAGATTTGGGAATAGGTCCTCTCATGGAGGGTAGAGCCGCACTGTGACGAGGAAGAGTAGGAATAGGAGTAATGCAGATGATATGTCAGTAACATTCATTAGCCTCAAGCGAGGCGTAACATGTCACTGATTATGAGCATCCAATAGAGATGCATTCCTGTGAATGACAGTCAAAAAAACACTTATTATGTAAGGCTTCTTCTAGGTAAACCCTTTTTATTATATAGTCGTTTTTATCTGCCTAAGTATTTCCTAATGTTATTAATGGAATGTAGTTATTCTCAATTTTGAGTGGAATGTTTATTTTTTCTTTATTCATATTCATTAATAATTGTTCGCAAAATGACATATCAATGACCCGAAAAGACAAGTTTCACTCATGGCCTGTGGCGTTTTGTCTGTCGGCAAAGCTTTATAAAAGATAGCTTGAATTGTGTACTTTTCAAGCCATCTTTTATAAACCTCGAAATGTCAAGGAATCCCCAGGTTCGCTGAGGGTTAAAGACGCCTCGGTGACCTGGGGATGGGGGTGGGTAAACAAAGGGTCAGTAACTTCCTTTGGTGACCCCTTGCGCGAGGAGTCACCAGAGGAATTTACAGTGACTGACAGAAGTGCCAGCCAGCCACAGCGGCTGGCTGGCACTTCTGTCAGCTTGTCTGACTTAATGGCAGGCGAATCTCCAGTAACGGCTGTGACCACGGCGGAATAATGTGTACCGCCAATGTTGTGGTGGGACCAGGGGCCCCACCAGGGCCCCAGCTCAGCCCCACCTTTTGGAGACCCCCGGCTGGCCGCAGCCCACTTTAAGCACTAGTTGTCATAGACATTGGGATGAGGTTAGGGAGCCTAGGGTAATCTGATCATGAAGTAGTCTCCCAAAAGTGGTCCAGACTTGTGGCCATGCTCATGAATGAATGATGATTGTCACCGATCTAATTAGTGGCTTGAAGTAGAAGGAAGTGCTTTTTTCGCCCTGGCCCTTCTTTCTTTCTGTCCATATTGACGTGTTACTTTCCCAGACGTCCTCTGCAGTCAGCCTCTGTTAATCTGCTACAAGTCCCTCGCTTCTCCAGCTCCTTCTCTGTGCTTGCCTGAGAGAGATCTCCGATCATTCGGGCTTCTGTAGAGCTCTTAAGATTTTTCTGTTCTAAGAAAGGTGTGGGTTTTGTAGGTTTTTCTTGCCTGGTGGCTAGCGCCCAGATGCTTTGTGGCCTTGGTTTGTGCTTAATAAATGCCTTTAAATTACAATACATTTACTTACATTACATGCATTACAAGGAATACCTTTCTGGAGCTGGATTATGGCGTCTATTCAATACTTCAGTCGTTTAGGATCATTTTCAGAAGAGTTTGGCGGTGAGCCCTAGGAGCCCAGTGGTCCGTGATGAAGGTCTGTCATGAGCATAGGACAAAGGATGGAGTGTGCTGATGGCACAAGTTGGGATATAAGCAATTCAAGAGTTCTCGCTTTCAAGACCTTTGGCCCATATCGCTGCTCCTTCGTGGAATTTACCAAAAGTTCCCGATTCCTTCAAAAATAGCCCCATTTAACAGATTGAGTAGGTTGGATTCAGGAATCTACCTCTCGAATTAACCTTTGGCTAACATACCCTTATCCTGTGCGCTGAGGGAATGAAGGACCTGTAATAATTTCTCAGGACACCGTGTTGCCTGGATGCTTTTTCTCAAGCGCAGCAAGAGCGACTCTATGTGGATGTGAAGGGAAACAGGCTAGATTCCACTCGAAAGCCGGTGGAAATTTGCATGAAAGGGATGAATTGCTGGTCATATTTTTAAGCATATGTGGCTGGCTGAAAAAACTCGATGGTAATGACTACTCACCGGCTCAGATCTGTGATTGCATGGGTGTATGCAAACGTAGGGCGGTCTACCGGGGGCGTGGCAGTGTCATGGGTACAGAGTCACTGCCTGCAGCCGCTTGTAGGAAAGAGGACAGAAAACATAGGTAGCATAAAACACTGTCATCAGACACAAGGCTTTCACTTGGACTGTGAAACTATGGGCCTCATTGGCATAAGATGTTTGTGCTCCAGCACGCCCTGGTTGCTGATAGTAAACGGTGATGATGTGTGTGAAAGCATGCTATGTGGTCTGTATAGGTTATCATTGGCCCCTTCCATTGCTAGAATTCAACTACCTCATGGGTAGGTACTGACATGAGTAAGAATGATGTGGAGGTAATGAATAGATTACTTACTGGTATTATGTATTATTTCTAGTCCTACTCTACCTCGTTGCAATACTGCTGGCCCGTCTCGCCCTCCCGATATAGTGAAACGTCCATGATCCTAACTGGAAAAGCAACTCTGAGATTATGGCGCTTATATACCTTCTAAAGGGGAAGGGCGGGGCTATATAGATTTGGGAATAGGTCCTCTCATGGAGGATAGAGCTACATAGATACGCACTGTGACGAGGAAGAGTAGGAATATGAGTAATGCAGATGATATGTCAGTAACATTCATTAGCCTCAAGCGAGGCGTAACATGTCACTGATTCTGAGCATCCAATAGAGATGCATTCCTGTGAATAACAGTCAAAAAAACACTTATTATGTGAAGCTTCTTCTAGATGAACCCTTTTTATTATATAGTCGTTTTTATCTGCCTAAGTATTTCCTAATGTTATTAATGGAATGTAGTTATTCTCAATTTTGAATAGAATGTTTATTTTTTCATTATTCATATTCATTAATAATTGTACGCAAAATGACATATCAATGACCCGAAAAGAGAAGTTTCACTCATGGCCGCTAGGTGGAAGGCTTGCATTGCATTGACGTTTGGGGTATACTAAACTGAGTCGAACATAAAAAGATTTTTGATGCGGACTTCCAAATCCAAAGAGATATTTTGAATGGGGAAGAATCAAATTAAGACAATAATTTGCTTGGATATGAGTTCCACTAAGATGGGCGACAAACTAGCCAGTATACCACTCAGGGTTTTGTCTTTGAAGACTAACGGTATGAATCCCTGCCATGTCGTGCTGGATGCATAACGATGCAGTGCACAAAATGGAAAACATGTACTCTGGCAACACACTTCCTGTGCAGGCGGGGGAGTGGCCTCAGCAATGGAGGCGGGGATGAGGAGCTGGGCTAATGGTGACGTCAAGGCTGAGCGAGGTGGATTTACTTTTGTTTTCTTAAACGCAAACTTAACCCCCAAAGACATTGGCAAAAAAACTGTTCTCAGGTACTTGTGCACATACAAATTAAATTGCGAAAGCAGGTACTGCTCAAATCCACCAGCAGAGATACAAAACGGTGGAGGGGTAAACAAACACAAGTTCCTAAGAGAGAATACTGGCATATATTGGCAGAGCCAGCATGTACATATTTATCTATAATGCTATTATTGACAATGTGTGAAAAGCAAACCTAAGCAATGTTCTTATATGGGAATACTGGCATATATTGATGCAGCCAGCATGGAAATGTATGGGCACAGCCACCATGAACACGTTTTTTATTACTGGCATGTATTGATGCAGCCATCATGGAAATGTATGGGCAAAGCTAGTGTGAACACGTTTTTTATTACTGGCATGTATTGATGCAGCCAGCATGGAAATGTATGGGCAAAGCCACCATGAACACGTTTTGTAATACTGGCATATATTGATGCAGCCATCATGGAAATGTATGGGCACAGCCACCATGAACACGTTTTTTATTACTGGCATGTATTGATGCAGCCAGCATGGAAATGTATGGGCAAAGCTAGTGTGAACACGTTTTTTTTATACTGGCATATATTGATGCAGCCATCATGGAAATGTATGGGCACAGCCACCATGAGCACGTTTTTTATTACTGGCATATATTGATGCACCCAGCATGGAAATGTATGGGCACAGCCACCATGAACACGTTTTGTAATACTGGCATATATTGATGCAGCCATCATGGAAATGTATGGGCACAGCCACCATGAACACGTTTTTTATTACTGGCATGTATTGATGCAGCCAGCATGGAAATGTATGGGCAAAGCTAGTGTGAACACGTTTTTTTTATACTGGCATATATTGATGCAGCCATCATGGAAATGTATGGGCACAGCCACCATGAGCACGTTTTTTATTACTGGCATATATTGATGCACCCAGCATGGAAATGTATGGGCAAAGCTAGTGTGAACACGTTTTTTTTATACTGGCATATATTGATGCAGCCATCATGGAAATGTATGGGCACAGCCACCATGAGCACGTTTTTTATTACTGGCATATATTGATGCAGCCAGCATGGAAATGTATGGGCAAAGCTAGCGTGAACACGTTTTTTAATACTGGCATATATTGTGTGAAAGACATCATGAAAATGTGTTGGGAAATGCAATGGTGCACTGCTGGTGACTTACATTTATTGTTTTTTATACATGAGTTACCCTACAAAACTGATTGCAAACTTTGTCCTCTTTACCCAACTTGTCACAGAAAGTGTCCTGCAAAAAAATGCACTATTATAACCCATTATTTAAAAAAAAAAAAGTTCTCTGAAGAGAACTGTCCTGAATCACGCTTGGTTCGTTCAAGCTCCCGCGCTACGCTAAGTTGCTTCCACATCTTTCTTAGAAACATTTCTACCCCTCTAATTAAAGAATTCCCCAGCCACCACTCACAATAACAATTCACAAATGGCAGAGGAATTCCGGGAAAGGTGCCTGCACAATAGCAGAAAGATGAGAACATGTGGTGAGCCAGTGTATGAGCGTGTGAACTAAGTGGTACATAGACCAGGGATAACAGAAAACAAACAATACCAATTTAAGAAACAGGTGACTTGCAAAAATAACATTAACCAAGTGCTTCGAATTAAAGGGCAGTCCTGTACAAAAATACACATTTATGTTATTACGCGCCACTAGTGGAAGTGGTGGGGCCAGGTAGGGGGTTGAGGGAGAGAGCAAGGGGGAATTCCCTTAGGGTGACCAGATTTCCAAAACGAAAAACCGGGACGCCCAACAACATAAAAGAGGGACTACCCTATTGCAGCCCATCAATTACCGTCCCTCCTCCAAAACGCCCCCACAACCACCACCCGATCATATTTCCAGCACTTTTCCTTTCTATAAACTGTATATGATCTCATTTGTCTAGTTTTGTCTATGAATCTTGGCATGTCAATTCAAAACAAGCATTAACTCTAATTGAAATTATATGGCTTGCTGTACAACAGTTTCCAAGCCAGTCTCTCTGGCACAGTCAGTAAGTGTTCTGACTTGTAACTGAAAGGTTGTGGGATCGAGCCAAGCCTCCAACTTCAAAATTCTGATATGTCTTTTGAAAAATTATTACAATTTAAATTACCGTAGCCACCCAACCATGCAAACCCCGGACAGGGAGGGTGATTTCCTCCGACTGTCCCGGGAAAACCCGGACGTCTGGTCACCCTAGACTCCCTCTTTGGCAAATAACTGAAGTTTAAGCCGAGTTTGAAGTGATCCACAGTCAGGCTGGCTTTTATTGTGATGGGCAGCAGCTTCCAAAGACCCAGGGTGAGTTGGGAGAAAGAGCGAAAGCGAGAGGATGCAGAGGGTGGTGCGGGAGAGTGAGGATGAGTTTGGAGGAGAAATGGAGTGAATGAGATGGTGAGTAGAGATACATCTACTGTACTGAGTAGAGATACATCTACTGTACTGAGTAGAGATACATCATCGCCGTCTCAGGAGGATAGGTCGGGGCAACGCGTTCTTCTTGGAAGCAAGACGACGCCCTGGGTCCGTGCTTAGAAACGTCTGGGTATTAAGCGCGTTTTCAAATAACCAATTATATTATATATTACATACAATCAGACAGGCTGTGAGGAGCTAGACCACTGATAGTTCACGGACTATGAGAAGGAACTGGAAAAGGGAGTGTGTGTGCATGGAGAGCCAACCAGCATGCTGTCGGTAGGTAGAAGGTAGGGAGGATCTGAGGAGGGTGTAGAGACTTCAGATCCAGCTTCATATTCATAGATGCAGGTTCACATGTTCACACATGCATGCATAGGTACCACCTCATATGCCTGTGCACATATGTGTAGGTTGTAAGTGGCTTCATCCGCTGACATTTCCCCTGACATGCCTATGCACAGCATTGCACAGTTACATTTCCCCTGACATGCCTATGCACGGCATTGCACAGTTAAGCATGGATTGAATTGACAGTTTCTACGTATATGACTGCCCCCGGAAAATCGCCATGCCAGCTTCCACATTTCTAGATAAATCAATGGCTCAGTACAGGCACCAGCAGAACACGCTTACCTCACTAGCAGTATAGCACCAGCACGGATAGAAGCAGTGCACGCTTCCTTCACTCAAGAGGTCCAATGAAAGGAAAAGGTGCACCGGATTTCCTTCCGCGGAAAAAGGTATAACGTAAGCAGCAGCAATGCAAGCTTCCCTCGCTCAGAAGAGGCCCATCACAGGCAGCAGCAGTACGAGCTTCACTCCCACACAACAGGTACAGTGCATCCAGTGGTGGCAGGCAAGTGCAGACTTTCCATGCACAGCATGTCCAGCAGGGTCAGCTTTCAATTGCACGCACATTGTACTACACAGGCAGCACTATGGCAAGTTCCCCATATAAATAATCAGCTACACCACGGACAGTAGCAGTGCAAGCTTCTCTCTGGAAGAAGTGGTACATACTAGACAGCAGCAGTACAGGCATTCACCACCACAACCAGTCAAATAACTCGATCTTCATTGCCCATGCATAACTGCAACCTGACTTCCCACTGACACTGCAACATCTGCTTCCCTTAGAACCCCCTTCTAATGTTACCCCCCTCACCATGCCAGTCTGGCAGATGAGGGGATGAATCATATCCTCTATCATGCTTCCTATGCTTCAATACCACACCCTACCTCTCTCCCCTCATTCTCTTTGTATTATTTGAATCTTTCCTCCTTTTCTAAACTATACCCCATTTCCTTCCTAATTGTCTATTGCTCCCAGCCTCCTTTCTTCTTTTTATGATGTCTTATTTCCCTTCTTTCCTTTCTTCTTAACTATCCCCACCCCTCTCTTTCTTCTTGGGACTTCAATCTCCTTACTTGGCAAGCGTCCTCTCCCCTCCCCACCCCTCATTACTCGATTCCTATAATCTTTTCCAGTACTCATCCCCTACTTCTTACAACTCCACTATATCAGGCCACTGCCTTCATCTCTTCTGATCACTTCCTATTAGCTTTCTCTTCAGTCCCCATTCACACTGAATTTGATAAGTTCTTCCTTACCTTAACCCATGCAACTTCAAATCTTTCAACGCCTCTACGTTTACCTCTGCTCTTTCTGCTTCCATCCCCACTCCTCCAGAATGTGATCCTCTCTCTGCTTCTCTACTGACTCTGCTCTTCCAGTCCTTAATTCTGCTCTCACCTAAACTATTGATTCTCCACATCCTGTACTCTCCTTTCGTCCCTCTCGCAAACCACCTGACCTCCTCTTTTGCCGATCCTTACGAGGCATGCTGAATGTCCCTGGAAAATGTCCTGTTTCCCACTGCTCTTGCTTCACTCTCTGCTCTTCACTCATCTTATCACTCTTCTTTAGTAAATGTAAAACAACACTGCTCTCTGACCTCATTCTCTCCCATTCTCCTCACCCCAGTCATTCGTTTCAGATTCTCAATGACATAATTCTATCGCCTCCGGGAATCTGATCCCTCTCTGTCTTCCTGGCTTTCCCGCTTTGACTTTGTAAGCTATTGTTATAATTGTGATTGTTTGATTCCCTTAGTTCCCTTCGTTCCCTCCTCCTTCCCTCCATCTGCACTCTCCTCACCTGAGCTGCCGGAATCATTGTCCGTAGATTGTAGGTTTTGCCTGGCCGGGTAATCCTTCTCCCTTCTTGGATGAATGTGCTTGTCACAGAAGGAAGTCACAGTTACCGCTTGGAAACAGCAGTTCCGTGGCCCCTTTTCCGGAATCAAGCCGGAGGAAGGGGGAAGAAAAAACCCTTCCTAGCACTTGAGTTCTCTTCTTTTTCCTCCCCGTAGGTGTTGGGGAAGGCTGAGCAGGAAGCGAACGAGCAGAATGGTGTGAAGATCGGCAGCGCGTTTGAGGGAAGCGATGAGGGAATCAACGCTGGCAGAAGAGACCCCCGGAAGGTAAGCCGGTGACGGGTGAGTCTGCCCAGTAGCTCCGAAAGAGAGAGCCGGATCCGGTAAGGAAAGGAAGAGAGGGCAGAAAGGGATTCGGAGAGTCCAGCCAGATAGGCGGAAGAGAAGGGAGACAGAAACAGGTAAGATGGAGAAAGGCAGGTCCGGAGAAAATAAAGGAACCGGACCTAACGAAAAACACAGGAGAACGCCCAAAGGAAGAAAGGCAGGCGTCAGCAAAAGCACTTCGCGGGAACAGTGAAGCGAAGGACAGCGGAGTGAGGAAAGGGCGCAGCAAAGCAAGGAGCGCCAAGCCTCGGGAGCGCATAAACCCGGAAGGGAGACTTCCGATGCGGGTTGCAACGCAGAGTCTGCTGGGAAAAAAGGAAGTTTTAAATTCCCGGCAGGCACCGCCCACAGGAATGGCCGAGAATGAAGACCATAGAAAGAGGACTAAAACACACCGCCCCTGTTCCGCCACCTGTAACGCGGAAGAATCCGCCAATCACGGCGGATGACAATAATAAAGTTGCTCAACTAGGTTCATCTATTTCTTCTATAGTATGTCTCCGAGGTCCCTTCTGTGCATGTCTCCTCTTCCATATCTACCCATGTTGCTCTATCTGACTCTGTAACTCCTTCTAATCTGTCCCGCACACATCTAACTGCTTCTCCTCTCACCATCTTCATTCTCCTCCCTTTTCAAAAGTCTATCTCCACATACATTCCAGTTTCTGGCTTCCTTTTTCAAAATGTGTCTTTCTTCTGCTGTTTTCTCCCTTGATTTTAAGCACACAGTTATTCGTCCAATACTAAAACAAAACAACTTTGTTGATCCTTCCCTTCCTTCCAACTTCCGTCCTTTCTCTCTTCTTCCTTCCTTTCCAAATTCTTGAACATGTTGTTTACTCTCAAGTTGCATCATAACTTGGTCTTCACTCCCTTCTCCTTAATCATCAATCCGGGCTTCCACCCTCTTCACTCTACCGAAACAGTTCTTCTCAGTGTTTCCAACTCCCTCCTAACTGTTCGTCCTTTTAAACACTCCTCCATTCTTATTCATCTTCACTTTTCTGCTGCTTTTGACACGGTTGACCACCTCACTTTTCTCCATACCCTTTACTCAGTGGGCCTCTCTGGTCTTGCTCTTTAATGGTCGCAATCTTACCAAATTGACCATTCATTTTCTAGTTCCTGAGTGGGGACATGCTCTTCCACTGTCTCTCTATTACAGGGTGTACTGTAGGGCTTATTCCTGTGTATTATCCTTTCACTACATACCTCTCCCCTTTCTTCTATTGTTTCCCCATTTTGCCTATCAACCCACTTCTATGCTCATGTCTCACAAATCTATGTGTCCTTCTCCTCTTTTTTTCTGACTCGCTACAGACTACTATCTCCACATGTCTCGTCACAGTCCAATCCAGGATTCTGTCAAGCATTTGATCTCACAGGTGCAGGGTACCTGATGTCTTATTTCATGCTCTACCGCATCATCATTCCCGGTTGCACCAGAAGAGATGGGTAGTAGTAGGAACCATCCATCCCCCTCCTTCTCTGAAAGGTTGGTACGTAAGGGTAGTCAGGATTTGGTGCCCCACACCACAGGCTCGCATCTCAGAATTCATGTGGCGTGGGAACAGTGCGGACACTGGTTTGGGAGGCACAGGTACTGATCCAAGAACAGATGACAAGTAACCCATAAGGAGCCCTTGCAGGAAAGGGGCACCAGGGTAAGGTAGTTGGATGGAGCCAGAGTAGACGTAGGGGACTCAAGGCAGGTAAAACAAGACAACAGAGGAAAGGACATACAGAGTACCAGGGAGGAACACAAAACCAGAAGGAGTGGAGCAGGAACTGGCAAGGAGAAGTCGGTAACAGGCAGTAAGGTCAGGAGAAGGATGACTTTGCAGGAGAAGCGCAAACTCAGCTGGCCGATTAGGAGCTGGTACAGAGAGCGTTAAGGCGTGCTGTGTCCTGGGTTATTTGTCACAACAAGGCAGTTGGACCATGGTGCATAACCATGACAACACCAGCATGATGCCCTACGTGGCCGCTTGCATTGAAAGCGCAGGCATAATGCCAGCGTGTTCTTGTGCCAGGCCGGGCAGACCTGAGTTGTCCCTGCTGTGTACTGCCTGCCGTGGACTAGAGCGCCGCCGCCAATGGAAGGCCCTGCACCAACAGGGTTACAAGTGCCAGCTTGCCTCTGGTAAGGTCATGCATGTGCAACGTGGGGATGGTGAGACAGATGCATGCTTACTTCCTACATCTCAGTGCCTCCAAAACAGACATCCTCTTCTTTCCTGCTTCCCCTCTACCCACTCCTCTTCTTTCCCCTCTATTCCCTTGATCTCCCTCTATCCACTCCTCTTCTTTCCTGCTTCCTCTCTACCCACTCCTCTTCTTTCCTGCTTCCTCTCTACCCACTCCTCTTCTTTCCTGCTTCCCCTCTACCCACGCCTCTTCTTTCCTGCTTCTCCTCTACCCACTCCTCTTCTTTCCCCTCTATTCCCTTGATCTCCCTCTACCCACTCCTCTTCTTTCCCCTCTATTCCCTTGAGTTATCTGGGTGTATACTTTGACTCTTCTCTCTCTTTCACGACACATATTTCTAACAGGGCTCGCTCTTGCCGTCATCATCGCTAGAACACAAGTAAGGCTCATCCTTTCCTCCCCTTCCATGCCAGTAAACTGCTTATCTCTCCTCTTCTCCTCTGTCCCTTAGGCCAATACTCACTTTACTCATTGGTCTACCTGCTTATCATCTTGCTCTGCTACATTCTATTTGTAACTCTTCCATTCCTACTTAATGTCATTCTCTCCATACTTCCATTCCTCCTTCCCTGCGGTCTATTTCCTGGCTGTCATTTGAAACTTGCCTAATCGTGGGCTTTCTCTGTATTGTCTTTAAATGTATGACCAGGCTGGCTCCTGCTTATCTTTCTTCACTGCTCACTGTGTACACCCCCATCGTCATCTTCGCTCCCAGGGCCAATTTCTACTTGTAGTATTAAACTCCCCATCTTCCCCACCTTGCTTCCCCACCTTTCGCACCAAAACATTGGAGCTCTCTACCTCTTGATATTAGATCCTCCTCTACCCCCAGGTTTGCGTTCAAATCTGAAAACCTTTCACCTTTACTATGCCCACTAACATTACATTTTTGGCAACGTATATATTTTGTACAGCTCACTATGTCTAGCTCTTTGGGTAACGGGCTTAATAAATCAATACAATACAAATACAGGTACAAGTAGAGCACATCACATCATCTGACCATCAAACTGACCAAACAAAAGTTTTTTACCTCTCAAATTGAGAGTTCTGTTACCCAGCCCAAAGAACTGTTTAGGATTGTGCATTCATTGTTTCTGAAGGCGTCCCCTGCTGATTCCGTTCCTCCCTCCCAGTTGCTTTGTGACTCCCTAGCTGACCTCTTTGTCCATAGAATATCGGATATCTATGATCACATCTCCTCTATTCGAAACCCTTGCCCTGTGGTTCTTCCTGTGGCTGTTGCTGATGCCCAGGCTTCTGGGCCTCCGCTTATGGCCAGTTTGCGCTGGGACTCTTTCCCTTCTTTCTCTGATATTGACATTATCTCTGCAGTGGAGAGAATTAAATCTGCCTCGCCTAATGATGCCATCCCCTTGAAAATTGTGAAAGTGATTTTGCCTTTGATTATTTCGAATATTACAACTGCTATGAATCACTTCTGCTCTACTGGGATTATCCCTGCCGAGCTTAAATGTGCTATGGTGATTCGGTTGCTCAAGAAACCTTCCCTTGATCCTTTGGTTCCTGCCAACTTTCGACCCATCTCGCTCCTTCCGTTTTTTATACAGTTGTTGGAATCCCTGATCGCCCCTTTGCTTGGACGGTTTTGTGAGGACACGCATGTGCTTGATGCATTTCAGGCAGATTTCTGACCTGGCGGAGGTACCGAGTACCGAGACAGTCTTGGTCTTGGTATTGGATGACCTCAGGCTGATTTTGGATCAGGGAGGAGTGGCAGCACTGATCCTGTTGGATCTTTCGCCCGCTTTTGATACTGTTGACCACTCCATCCTGATCAGTCGTTTGTCTGCTGCTGGGGTTTCTGGTCCTGTTCCCACATGGTTCCAGTCCATTCTGTCTGATCACTCTCAGTTGCTATCTCTGGAGCCGTTTCTGTCCGCTGTCTCGGCTTTGGTGGGTGGGATTCCTCAGGGGTCTGACCTCTCTCCCACCCAGTTCAACGTTTACATCCAGCTTCTTGTTGCTCTTATCTGCTCCCACTGCTTCAGATGTTACTCGTATGCTGATGATACTCAGATCTTAGTTCGCCTTGACCTTCTCCACTCTGTCCAGGCCAATCAGTTTAGAGATTGCCTGCAGGCCATGGGTGCCTGCATGAGTGACAATTGGCTTAAATTGAATGGGAACAAGTCTGAGGTTCTGATTGTCGGTTCTGCGTCTGTCACTTTTTCTTGGACTCTGTCATTGTGGCCTCCTTCTTTTGGTTCCTTTCCTCAGGCTGCCCCTTTATCAAGAATCTTGGGGTTAAAATCTCTGCCTCTCTTTCTATGTCCTCTCAGATTATCTCAGTCTGTCAGGCCGGCCACTTCGAGCTTAAAATCCTTACGAA
Source organism: Ambystoma mexicanum (assembly GCF_040938575.1). Lineage (NCBI taxonomy): Eukaryota > Metazoa > Chordata > Amphibia > Caudata > Ambystomatidae > Ambystoma > Ambystoma mexicanum. The sequence continues at coordinate 885,412,805 of NC_090934.1, read as the reverse complement.
AGTTTTACAGTACATTCCTGATCATCTCCGTGCTCCAGTGGTTGCAGCTTTAGTCCTTAGTCGGATTGATTATTGCAACTCTTTATATCTTGCACAACCTGACTATTTAGTGCAATGCCTCTAAATTCTACAGAACTCAGCTGCCCGCCTTGCCAGTGGGGCATCCTTCCGGGCCCACATTTCACCTGTTTTGAGTGCTTTAGATTGGTTGCCAGTGGTCAACCGTGTGCATTTTAAAACTCTGTGTCTTGTACACAGGGCTTTTCATGCGGTTGGACCAGAGTATTTGCAGCTTAAGTTCCAGCCTTATGTTATTGGCTGACTGCTGTGCTCTAAGGACCGTTTTCTTATTTCTGTGTCTAGATTTCGCTTTACGTGAATTGGCGGCTGCTCATTTTCAGTGAGGGCCGCCAAGCTGTGGAACGCTTAGCCTATTGCGCTTCACTCTACGGCTGTCCATTTGCAATTCAGAAGGGCTTTAAAAACTTTGCTCTTCTGATTTCTTTGCTTGATCATGGTTTCTGCTCAGTCATTAGTGTCAGGTTGCCTTTTTGGTGTCCGTTGCGCTGCACTACGGTACAAAAAAGGATAACATAACATACAACCAGTCCAAGTCAGGCAGTCAATGAGCAAGCTTTTATCACAGAACAGTTAAATCAACTGTGGCTTCCCATCCACATATCATGTACAGTACAGGCGGCGGCAATGCCTGCATTGCTTGACCAACTGGTACGACACTGGAAATCACAGTGCAAGCTTCCCCCGCCCAGAACGAGCCCACCACAGTCAGCAGCAATTAAAGCTTTATTCCCACAAACTAGGAACAGCACAGGCAGCAGCAGTACAAGCTTCCCTTCCACAGAACAGCCCCACCAGTCAGCAGTAGTGCAAGCGTCAGTCCTACACTAAAGTAGAGAATTTTCAGCAGCACTGCCATTTTTCGTCCTTTAATATAAGTAGAGCCCAGGCAAAAGCAATGCAAGATTTCCTGCTGCCGGCACCAATGCAATGTTGCAGGCACAGGACATGTACACGTTTGGCACAAGCTCACTAGATACCTGGCTGCTTTCTAAACTCCATACAAACTTCAGCGTGACAGAGTATAGTGCATGATGTCAGTCTTCTGGTAGCCAATCCGTTTCAAGTGGGTTGGCTTTTGCTCCCCCTTTCTCAGGCACTTTTCTTGGACTGCTTGGGAAAACCCAGAGAGGTTGAGAAAACATGAAGAAAAAAACACAGGGCCTGGAATGTGAAATATGGATGGGTCTACTACCTCTATCATCCATTTGATTCCAGAACTCTGTCACTCTCTGCCATCACTTTCCTGACACTTCTTTTCCATTCAACCCTGACATCACCATGTGTAAGGCCGTGCTACCACGGATTTGCATCTACATTGCATTGTGAATAACAGATGTTTAATTACATAACACAGCGGTACTCATTTCACTGAGTGCAGAAGCATGAAATGCAGAGCTAACAGCATACATGCATGTTACACAGAGATCATAATAGATCGCTGGAGTCTAATATATGGGGGGTGTAACAAAAGGTTCAATATGGTAAATACCCAGGGCGAGGTAGATCTCCCAAACTCTGCTTCTAAGGCAAAGCAGATGTTAAGGGCCAGTCTTGGTGTCCAGCAGACAATGGCATATATGGTCAGCCTAAAAAAAGCCTACTCATTCCAGAGAAATACATTTCAAATCTGCTTGTTAGGAATTTCAAGTCAGTTATATTTTATGATGTCACATTGTGGTGTAAAATGACTTACCTTGCCCATGTATGAGATTGTTGTGAGCATATGATTAAAAAATAAAGTGATTTTATTTAAAATATACATGTAATGTTTTAGAATTGGTTTGAACTGTTCTCCCTGTGAAGAGTGTGCCCTCACTGAAACAAGTGGCAGCACCCTGAAATTTGGGGTCCAGGTTGAACAGAGGGCTAGACAGTGAGATGGTTGGGGGAGTTATGAGACGGAGGTGGTCAGCAAGGGAGCCACAGCGTATTAGCTTTCACTCTGACGAGATGACTTTGACATAAACTATATCCTGGTAACAGGAGGCACCTATCACCTCCTCCCCCAAATTTAGTGTTCCAGGGCACTGAATCCCGAGAAGGGGTAGGAGATGAACAGGGCACGTGACACGTGCCACAGCGTGGCACAGCATGTCACCAATCTCTGGACAAGCTGTGGTAAAATGTACTGTTTAAATAACTTCAAATGCTTTAAACAAGTCAAAAAGACCTTCTGACTAATTGTGGGATATTATAAATTACATTTAAACAAAGAAAAGAAATACATTTAAATGGTGCATTTGAGCCCTTAACTTCATGCATCAGAACCCCAGACTCTACCACAGTACTAAATGCCTCAATGGGATTTTGCATTGGTCTAGTTCTTATCACCTCTTCAGACAGTAATGTGTGCTAGTCCCTTTTCTCTGTCAATGTGTTACATATCGTCTCATAGGTTGCCACCCAGATGTATCTGCTTATCACCTTGAAACCAGCTTTCTGCTTGCTTCAATAAGTACTGCAGGCATCTCTCCTCTTATCTCCTTGTCTTGTATTAATGAACCTTCAACAATTACATGGTTTAAAACTCTTAAAACACAAGCGTGCCACAGCATGTCGCCAATCTCTGGACTAGCTGTGGTAAAATGTACTGTTTAAACAAGTCAAAAACACCATCTGAATCATTGTGGGATATTATAAATTTAATTTTCTTTAAAAAGACATTCTGACGGTGCATTCAAACTCTGAAACGAGTGCATCATAGCCCTGGATTCTATGTAAAGACTGGATGGTGATATTATGCTTACTCTTCTTTACTAGAACTCGAGCAGCAATCTTAACAAATGAAAAAATCATTCACCGCAACTTAAAGAAAACTATTTTCTGTGACAATGTAGTCTGCCGTTTCAAACTCTATTGGCCTCAGTCAGGCATGACATGTGTCCTAGTCCACCAATCATGACGTTACGGTGCTATAACCTTGCAAGTCGTCCTCTCCACCTTCCCGGTTCCTTGCTGCTCGAGCAGCAGATACATTCTATTTTGATAGTCTTATATGTGAAGCACAGGATACGCATAGTTAGGATTGCAGAGTACCTTTTCTTGTTCTTGGTTAATGGTTTGTTTACAGGAAGCAGTGCATAGCTGCAGAACAACAATTAACAGGGAAGCGAAACAGTTATGCACTCGGAACTCTCTTGACAGTTTCGGACATTACAGATTTGTTTTCCTGTATTCAGTGAGGGAGCCGGTTGATCGCGCCATACAGCGGACCATCTGCCTTGAAAGTATTCGGCAATGGCCTCAGTGAAAGGAAACTCTTCATCCCTGTGACAATGCCACCTAGTGGATGCAAAAATGTACAGCGCTGGCAGTGCCGATCGCGTTGAGGTGACTGACAGGCAGTCCCGAGTGTTCTTACAGTGCTCCATGCGGTAAGTGTTGCACATGCACTGCCTGTTTTGAACAGTGAGCGAGCACCTCAATATGTAGAACAGGGCAGACCCAAGAATTACTGAGGCTGGTCAGGTGCACAAGCATTGCACAACACTGGCCTATAATATAATATTCTATTAATACAGGTGGAAGCGCAAGACTAACTACCACACGGTACAGGCCCCAAGTAAACCTATGAGTCATTTTGCAGAAGCTAGCTGTCCGTCTCCTGCGCATTACACAATGTGGGATGGATGGGAGGAGAATTCTCTGACAGCAAGTAAAGCAGAGATGGTCTTTTAAACATTCTGCAGGATACCTCTCTGGGACAGCTGATGGAAAAAGCAGCATGGCCAGGCCTAGGGCCATTATTCCATAAGCTGAACTTTCTTCACGACTGGGTCGCCTGTTGCGCAAGGCCCCAGAGCTGTGACGCACAAAACCTTGCAATAGGCAGTGGCAGGAGGAACATAAGGCCCATGGCGAACCATTGTCCGCATCACACAAAGGACACGAAAAAGAGAAGTGCGCTAAGGGAGAGGCGTGGCAGAAGGGGTAAGGTGAAATACCCCCTAGCCCAGAGAAAGACCAAGAGGGCACGGCCTCCCACACTGAATGGGATTTCAGTGGCAATGAGAGTTCTCACCTTTCTGTGAGCTCAGCCATGCCTCAGGAATGAGAATCGCGCAAAAGGCGCAATAAGAGCATTAAGAAATACCAAGAGAGTTCCCGGACGACCCCTTGGATCCAGACCTTCTATTCCACCTGAGATCCTCGGAGTGGGAGTCCCCGGTGAAGGTCGCAAGGTGCTTGAGCAAGTGACTGCACACGCCTCTTAATAAGGAGTCAAGGAACAAATTGAAGGGAGAATGTCCCAGACCTTCTCTGCCAGAGAAAGTAGTGAACACTCCGGAGGTGGACCCCCTATGTTAACATTGATGGCGAAGTACACCAAGGACCAGAATAAGATCATTAACTGCTCATGGATAGCGTGCCAGGACACACTCCTGGATTCCGTAGGTCCATTGGTCAAGATCTTACAAATAAATGGTGGAAGAGACCAAAGAGGGCACGCCTATTGATGCGCATATTCTGGGTGGTTGAGCACAAAGAGCAGATTGTTGCATAGGTAACGCAAATTGTGCGATAGCAGTGGAGTGCAGATGATCGATTTTAGTAAAGATTGACCTGAAACCCATGGAGTTGGCATCCTCTGAGGCCACTGCAGCAGCTAAAGGGCTTTTGTTTGGAAAAACATTTCTTCAAAGAGATGTCAAGATTTGTTAGCACCTTTGCTGTTCTGGACAAAGGCCTGAGCTAAGAGCCCTTTGGGTAATGTGCATGCAATGGATGGGGATGCAGAATAATTCCGACACCAATAATCGAACCAACTCAGGAAGATGGAAAAGTTTGCTGTTTTATCATCAATTGTCGAAAACAGGACAGGGAGATACAACGGACATCAATGGACGTTCGCTAGAGCTCTCAGTTAATTTCACATAAAAACACATTTAAATACTAACAATTCATCACACTACATGGTAAATGAGAAAAACCTATGAAGAGTTAAGATAGGCTCAAGGGGAACATCTAAGTATACTTTCTATAAAGGGTGGGATTGTGGTTGGATATCTACTGTCAGGTGGACAAGTTATGCCTACCCCTAAAACATGTCATCTTCAATGCTATTAAGTACACAGACCTCATTACATGGTTGCCGGTCTGGTAAAATCGATTCCAGTATCACGGTACCGGCATTGTTTACCGGACCAGAGTATTATGAGCAGGGATGCCTGTGTCACCGGCATTGGCAGAGGCCCACTGTGACCAGGCTCTTCCTTGCTGGTATGAGCGCCAACATGCGGCAGCCATGCTAGTGACACCGGCATGCCGCAGTGAAGTGCACATTAAGAGGTGCATGGACCTGCAATTACCGGCATGGAGATGGCAGTAATAACGGATTCAATGATGCCGTTAAAACACTGGCATCGCGGTGCAGCCGTTAATATGAATCTAGTGTGTAGAAGTCTGCCACAGGTGCACACAATTAGCACAGGTGGAGGCAATGGAGTCAGGCACAGCACAAAAGGAGGACTCACACACACCACACCCCTCCCAAATCCACAATGCTACCATTACCACTTGCAGTACTGGAGTTGGAGGACATGCTTGCACTGCTACTTTTTGAGGAGGCAGTGATCCAGAGAATGCAGCGGAGGCGCAGGAGGAGAAGGAGGGCGATACTGGGCCAGCACATACCAATAGTGCAGTCAGTTGTACCCTGCAGGCAGCCACCAATCCCTCGCCTAAGGGCCAGTCCATTCGAGCTAACCCCTGCAGAGATCCACACCCTGTACCGGCTGGACAGGGACACCATCTCCACAATAGTGGATCTCATTCATGATGACCTGGTGAGTCTGATCAATATCTGGACAGCCATCCCCCCCCTTGCAGAAGGTAGTGTCTGTGGTACACTTCCTTGCCACAGGCACTTCCCAGCACACAGTGGGGCAGCTGCATGGAATCTCACAACCCTATTTCTCCCGTGTGCTCAATCAGGTGGTATATGCACTCCTGAAACATACAAGGAACCACATCAAGTTACCACTGACTGCGGAGGAGGTGAATCCAACCAAAATAGCATTCTATGCACTGGCAGGCTTGCCAAATGTAATTGGTGCCTAAAGTGTACCCATGTGGAGCTGGTTGTCCAGCATGCTGTGAAGGTAGTGTACTGCAACAGGAAGCTCTACCATTCCCTGAATGTCCAGATGGTGTGCGATGCACGCAAAATTATCACACATTGCTGTGCAAGATTCCCTGGCTCCACACATGATGTCATGGTGATGAGCAACTCGGCTACATGGCATGACACGTTGCACAACGTACCTGGCTGCTGGGTGAGTCTAACCACCGGGCCATGAGGGGTGTTGATTGGGGGATCACAAGCATAGGCAACGTGTCAGCTGGCTGGGCAATGAGGGGTGTTGATTGGGGGGGTCACAAGCATAGGAATCGTGTCTGCTGCCTGGGCAATAAGGGGTGTTGCAACATAGCACAGTATTGCATGCATGAGGAGCACAAGTACACACCACATGCATGAATCCATATTCACTCCTGAAAATATACGTAAAAATTACAATGAATGCAATGACGTGCATAAAGACTGTGTTGGGCAATAGAAGGCAAAGTCGGATGAGGAATCAGACCTAGATAACTCTACATTCCCAACCTGCACAATAACAAATCACACACATAGAATGGAACAAGACCACACACAGCGTCCTGTGTGCCTAAACCTGTGACCCTAGTAAATTCAACAGAACGTGGAACACAGCCAATGGATGCAGATGTGGCATGCCACACAGCTGTGCGTACATGCAAGCAACATACACATTGCTCACACCAACACATGCATCTGGAACATCATAAAACATGAACCACAGGTACCACAATGCACCACCCTGCAGTCACAATGCATGATATACATGTGATCTCAGCAAAGGAAATCACAAGTCATACTGCCATGCCTGAGCTAAATCCAACTGCAACACAGAGAAATCTCAGTCACTGCACTCAGTCCACAGGTACACCGCAGATCAGTATGCCTGTCATGTCACCTTAAGGGACACCACCAAGTACAATGGGTCAAGTATGGAAATGATTACAATCATCAATCATTTACCACCCTCAACATATGATTGAGAGGAGGAGGACTCATCCAAAGTACCTTATTTGCACCATGCGAGTCCACACCCAGCCGTATCACTGAAACATAACCCTTCACCCGCGGCCCATACCACCAATGTGAATCTGCCATAGTCATATGGGGGAAGGTGTGGATGGACATGTACATGGTGACATCAATAAGTAGAATGCATAATGTGGAAACCACTATGTTTCATGAAGGACATTAGCCACATGTATGATCATGCACTGTACATGCATGGGCCATTTTCGTTGAAAAAACATCAATTAAATATGAGGACATCATGGACTTTTGGACTTGATTTGTGAGAGTGCAGGTTCAGAATGAATGTTCCTTGGGACGTCAACAGCACCCATGCCCCCCCAACCATGGATCATCCCTAAGTACACTTACCTGGGTCTTTGAATAAGGAACATGTCATGTGCAGTTATGAATATTCTGTGGCATGTAATCATGAACACTGTACAGGCAGTTCTAACAAGGAATTAACGATTTAATCACAATTATCCTTTCTATTGCTCCCATGTAGGTGATGCAGGGTATCCCCTGAAGCCGTGGCTCCTGACCCCCATCAGGCAACCAGTCAACAGGCATGAAGAGGACTACAACCGTGCACATGCATGCACTCGTGTCACCATTGAGCAGACATTTGGGCTGTTGAAGGCCCCATTCCGCTGCCTCAGCAGTTCGGGAGGAGGTGGGGCACTCATTTACGGGCCGGAGAAGGTGGGCAAAATTGTGTTAGTATGTGCCATACTACACAACATGTGCATCTGGCGCAATGTACCCCTGCCCCGACATGGACATGATGGCACCTGAGGATGATGATGGGGAAGATGGTGGAATTCATCAGCGGCACAATATGAATGAAGGACGTGCGACACGCCAAGATTTAATTGTCCAATACGTCTGATGGACTGGAGAAGACAAGGCACTGACCATGGGTCACACTGGGCACTGTACATAATTAAATTGACACACACTCAAAAATCAATGTCCAGTCATGTGTTTTTCTTACTCACACCAGCTGTATTGATCAATTATTAACTATGTACATATTCCCATTACTTAACTACCATCACTATCCCATTGAATTGACCCAACACCACCTCTGTCACTACCCCCACCATCACTACCCCCACCCCCACTACTCCCACACCCAATACCCCAACACCCAATACCCCAACACCAAATACCCCCACACCCAATACACCAACACCCAATACCCCAACACCCCCATCCCCAACCCAACTACCCCCACAACAACTTAACTACAACTCCATCCCAACATGCACTTGTGAGTAGTACTATTCACACCCCCTTTTTGGAGGAGGGGGTAAGCTTCAGGGTGGCGAATAAGCCACTGAGAGCGCGGCACAGGGCTCATTTGTGTGGAACTGGCAGGTATCGTGCTCGATGAGGGATCGGGTTGGGGGTTAGTGGTGACATTTCTTTGCTCCACTATAGCGGTCTCCAACTGTGTGATGGCCTGGTCCATGGCAGCCATTACTGTATTCCCTTTGCACACCTGCCTGGCCACGTGTTATATGGCTCTGCTGACCACCCGTGCATTGTCTTTCAGGGCTTCCTGCATGGCCTGCTGTGTTACTCCTGTGCCCGTCATGTACTGCCTGACCATGTCCTGCATAGCCTGCTGCCGCCCTTCCTTGCGTGACAGCCGCTCCTCGATATCCCTGATGTGCTGTACACCAGATGCTGGCAAGGGAATGGGGTGTGAGGGCTTCCTGGGCTGAACACAGCTTCCTCGCTGTTGCTGTCAGGGCCACTGGCCTTCACTGTGCAGTGGGACCCTGAGCCATGTACAGGTGCAGCACCTGGGCTTGCCTGCCTGGGTGGCGTTGATTCAAGGTCCTCATGCTGGCTGTGGCCTGGGGTGTCTGCCACCTCCTCACTCTGCAGGGCAGATTGAGCTGCCTCACCCTGCTCACTCTGCACCGCAGATTGGGCCTCCTCCAGCTCACTGGTTTTGGGGGATTCCAGCTCTTCCACTTGAAGTGGCTCCTGTGCCCCAGATGTGGATGTTTGCCAGGGGGCCTTGCTGCCAGGAGCACTGGCGTAATGGGGGCCCCTGCAGCCCCTGTGGTGCAGGGGGCCCCACAAGCACATGTCCTGGGAGGGGCCCACTTGAAAAAAAAAGAAAAATAATTCCCCACCCAAAAAATGTTCTTGTTGAATTCACTCTGCATTCATAAAGAAATTATTTCTGTAACAGAAATTATTTCTTTATGAAGGCAGAGTGACTACAAAAATAAACTTTCTTTTTGAAGTCCGAGGGCTCCCCAACCCCATGGAATGGAAGACCCTAGGCTGGAGGCCTCCATGTAATGGGGTGGGGTGAGCCCTATGACTTCAAAAAGAAAAAGATTATTTTTGAAGTCACTGCCTTCACAAAGAAATGATTTCTGTTATGGTTCGGTCCTTAACCGAAATAATTTCTTTATGAATTCAGAGTGAGTTCAAAAAGAAACAATTTCTTTTTGAAGTATTAAGGCTCGCCTCAACCCCATGACGTGTGCATGTGTCAGTGTATGGTGAAAGGGGGCATATTTAAATCTATGGGTGGGTTCCTGGGTGTGTGTGCCTGTATGGTGAAAGGATGTTAAATGTATGGATAGCTGGGTGTGCGTGTGTGTATATAGTGAATGGTGTGTGTGCTTACATTCAGGGGTGCTACAAAACCTACATTTTGAGGGGCTAACCCTTTAAGTGTTGGGAGAGGCGCTATCTTCACGGGCGGTGGGGGAGAGGCAAACTTATTTGTGTGGGGGTACTAATTTTTTCACACATTTTAATGAAACTATTCTACTGCAGCTTCAATGTTACAAACAGTTAACTCTCTCCTTTAAGGTTGAAAGCATCCACCTATGGACTGCTGTGAGAATGAGTGGTGTCCTCTTCCCTCTCTCCCCTTCCACTCACTCCCCTGGCATGCAAGAACTAAACCCACATCACGGTTTCAATTGCCAAAAAATTGGCATTTGAATGGAGGTACTAACAGTGAAAGGCTTTATGATAGTAATTGCTGGGGTCTTGTTAACACTGAATCCCAGGTGCAATTTAATATCCGTGTCCTGTTCTGTCTGGCAACTGCTCTGAAGGTCAGCCAGGTCGAGTCAACATAGCCCAAAATCTCAAAGGGGGGGAGTACTGAATCCCAGTCAACCCAATGGTGTTGCAACACTACTTGTGTTTAATGGCCTGATTACTTATTGATAATCTTCATTACTCCTGGCCCTATTCTTCCTCATCCCAGTACTTCTATATGAGGCAGAACATGTGTATGAGGCACTATGACACAAGCACTGGGATGAGGTAGACGTACATGGAGGTAATGCCTGACTTAGCTACCTGTGATTTTCATTACTCCTAGTCCCACTCTTCCTCATCCAAGTACTTACCTATGAGGCAAGTAGCCTCATACGTAAGCTCTGGGACAAGGAAGAGGGACATGGAGGTAATTCTGGGCCAACATGCTGATTTTGAAAGTTGGGGTAGGGGTGGGAGGAAGTGGGGATGTGGGAGGGGGTGGGAGTGTCCAACAAATCATAATGGTTGTCCATGTCCAGGCTAAGCAGGCATGATATGTGGTATTAGTGGCTAGAGAGGCATTTTGGTGCAGCCAGTCTAGTCATTCCTCAGTTTGGTATGACTTTTTTTGACTGGGCATTTCTGATAAAGCAGTCGTGTTAAGTGTAATCACCTGGCTAGACTGGCATTTGGGTGCTGCCAGTCAAGCCGTTTCTTACTGCAGCATTGTATATTTTTCTGGGCATCTGTGATAAAATTATATCAGTCATTTATAACGCGTCTGCATACAAGTGTTTCTAGGCGTGACAAGACAAGGGAGGGAAGATAGAGGGAGGACAAGACAGGCAAGCTTACTAGGCCTTGTGTCATTCAGATTGCGCAAGTGCGAGAACGCGAAGTGCAAGGGGAAAGGGAGGGGGTAGTGCGAGGGAGAAGGGAGGGAAAAACAGGGCAGCAATGCTCTGAGAAAGTGCAGCTAGGACAGTGTGGCTCTGGGTAGTGCAAGGAGAACAAGGGACTGTAGGGTTACAGTTACAGTGGTAGACCCAGAGGCAGTGCAAGGGTGACTGATCAAGTCAGGACTCAGTGAGACTCTGATGGTAGCCAATCAACCAATCAGTACAGTAGACAGGTAGGTCAGGTAGGACAGCAGGGAAGGGAAAGAGAGAAAGCAGAGGAGAAGAGGAACGTTTTGAGCTGCTTCCAGAACCTCAGGTGGTCCGGTGCAAGTTTGAGCGGGGCAGAGAGTTCATTTCAGAGGGAGGCACCTGCAGAGAAGAGTGATCTACCCCCCACACTCTGCCTGGAAAAGTGTCTAACCCTTAGAGAGTTGGAGGTAGCTGAGCAAAGGGCTCAAATAAGGAAGGTATTTTGGAAGAGAGCCTTGGATGTAGTGCAGGCCCCGGGCCCAGAAAGCCTTGTGGACAATGCAAAGGGTCTTGAACTTGATCCTTGCAACAACCGGGTGCCAGTTGAGAGATTTCACGGCTGGAGAGATACGATCCCTGGGCTCGAGGCCAAAGATAAGTCTTGCAGTCCTGTTCTGGATTAGTTGCAGAGGGTGGAGAGTAGAGGAAGGCAGATTGAGACCGAGGCTGTTGTAGTAGTCCAGCCTAGAGACAACCAGGGCTCTGGAAACAGTGAGCTTCTGGGGGAAAGTGAGAAAGGGAAGAGTCTCTTTGACAGGGACGGCTGGTAGTGGAACTTCTTGGCAACGTTTGAGATGTGAGGAGAGAAAGAGAGTGGAGTCAAAGATGACACCATGGTTTTTTGCCTCACAGAAAGGTGAAGGAAGAAGGCCCAAGAAGGGTGACCAGAGTGAGAGAGGGAAAGCAGGGATCCCAATGAGAAAGATCTCCACCTTATAGGCATTAAGGCAGAGATTGTTGGAGGTGCACCAATCCTGAATCGCGGATAGACAGTCAGGAATGAGCGAGAGAAGAGAGGAGTCTGAGGGGTGCCTGAAGGAAAGCTGAGTGTATTCTCCATAACACAGAAAGTTAGAGGAGGAGGTAGAAATCAGGTTGGGCCAAAGGGGCCAAGCAGAGGTTGAAAAACCAGGTTGAGAGGATGGAGCCCTGGTGAATGTCACAGGTATAGAGAGATGTGGCGGAGAGAAATGGACCAAGTTGGACTTGGGAGGGGCGGTCCAGGAGGAAGGAGGTCAGCCACTCAAGGGCCTGATCCATGATGCCGAGGTTCTAATGGAGTTGATTGATCAGGATGGCGTGTTGACCGCGTCGAAAGCAGGGGATGGATTAAGGAGGATGAAGACAGAAGGAATGCTGGAATCAAGGGTAGAGAGCAGATCTTCACGGGTGTTCAGGAGAGCAGTTTCTGTGCCTCTAGAAGCTCTGAAGCCAGACTGATAGTCATGGAGACAACCAATCCAGTGTGGAGAATAAGCTGGGAGATGGCCAGCTTTTCCAACAGTTTTCCCAGGAGAGGAGTGATGGAGATTGGGCGATAGTTTGCCGGGCAGGCAGGATCGACAGACGGCTTCTTGAGGAGTGGGTGCACAAGGGAGTGCTTTAGGGAGAGGGGAACATTCCAGTGGTGAAAGAATGATTACAGAAATCGGCCGACGCTGGAACAAGGGTGTCAGTATGGTCCTTGGTGGTTCTGGAGGAGCAGGAGAGCACCTGTTTTGATGACACATTCATAGATCGGACTTGTCTAGAAACCCCAGCAGGTGTTGTCTGAGAGAAATAAGAGAAAGGAGGAACAGAGGTAGGGATGGCCAAAGCGGGGCCGAGAGAGGAAGAGGGAGAGGATGAGGAGATGGAGGACAGGACATCGTGAGTTTTAGCAGAGAAATGAGAGGCAGAGCCATACGGGGGGGCTGGGAGGGAACAGGAGAGGTAAATACTGCAACAGGATTGACCAGTTCCTTGCAGATTTTAAAGAGTTTGGCTGTGTTATTAGAGGCCAAAGAGACGTGGGCTTGAATGTGTGTTCTCTTCTTGATGAGTGTTATTGCTTCAACTGGCATTTTTGTGCAACCAGTCTGGGTATGTCTAAATGTGGCTTGGCATGCTTTACTGTAATGTAAGGAGTAGATGTTGGCTGGGAGGCCTTGCTGGCCGGTGTGTCAAGTGTGAAAGTGGTGGTGGTGATGTGAGCATCTTGCCATGAGGTGGCACGGTGGTGAGGGCTGCAGTTGTACAGTGATGTGTATGTTTGTGTGCGCATGCAGATGGTGCTTGTGTTGGCAATCAAGGGCTCATGTGGGGTGTGTCAGTGGGGTTTGTTGGATGTGTTCGTGGCAGGGACATGGTAGTTTTGTGAGAGGTGGCTTTAGGTGGGAGCAAATTCGACAGAAATTTGGTGCCACATACTTGCCATTTGGACTTCGCCATTGACGTTGGGGATGAAGGTATGTGGTGTGACTTTGGGATTACGGTAAGTGACACTCACCATCATCGTCAGATGTTGCAGCTCCCATCTTGGCATATCCAACGCCCTCAATGCCCTCCATGTTGATGACAGTGCTGCAGGTCTCCTCTTATGGGGCAAGTTTGATGGGGGATGGCGGTGCGCCTCCTGTGCCCAGCACCTGGCTGCACTCGGCAGAGAGGAGGTTGCGGACCCTCAAATGGAGATCGTCCCACCACTTGCGTCAATGGCGGACAGTCTAGGGTGTTGTCCCCACCAGTGATGCCTTGCGGGCCACCTCCTCCTATACGTCTTTTTTCTGTAGTTGGGCTGCACGGCGCCGGTCGGCACCGAACACAACGTCTGCATGTTCGACAAGTGTGTCGGCCAACATGTTCAGCTCAATGTCGCTAAAACATTGGTTTCGGGCGACAGACGGTGCTTTGCCTGGTTAACATGTTCCTCTGCTTTCTTCCTGCCTACTCTGTTCTCCTGTTCAACTGTTGTAGACAGAGGATTGCAATGGATTGCGTTTTTAAAGATGGCCGCCGGTGCATTTCCCGTTCGATGCAATGACGTTGATTCCGGTGCCGGTATTACCGACATCGGGGTACCAGTAATTACGGCATCATCAGTGCCGGTGCCAGCGGCATCGAGGATGCCAGTATCGAGGGTTTGGGGGGCATTACCGGCATGCCGGTGCTTCCATTACCGGCATGCTGGAATGCGCATGCACGCTGCCTCGGAATCTACCATAGATTCCGGCAGCTGTGCTACACGGACACGGTAGCACCGGCCTGCCGGTAATTTTCTTTTTTTACTGGCTAATGCGTAATGAGGCACAGTATATCATTGACTTTCAAACTATAAGGCCCTTCATTATACGGCCCTCTACAATAGGTTGGCACTCTCGTGCCATGTCTGGAACATTCAGTTCACTTAGCAGGAAATAAGCTCATGCCCAGGTGCCAGGAGGTGGATTTGACTTTACCTCCCCACCCAATGAGCACAATGTTTCTCATCACCCATGCCTTCTGCCATGAAGATTGTCTTTGAACTTGGCCTTGCAAAGTATTCTTGTTACGCTCACCTGGCTCCCACAGGGGAGTTGATCGGACCCGGACAGCTGCGACCTCCTCCAACGTGAAGCATAGTGCAGAGATGACAGACTGGACTGGACCGCCTAATCTCGTCTGCTTGACCCGTAGAAATATTCTCCTGCAAGTGGAGAAAGGGATTCAGCCAGCCGTGGATTTTAGTAATGGCACCCCACTGGTCTCCCCACTAATCACCACCGATATTCACTTTCTGTAAACTCACCTTATGTTTGTAAATGATGAGCTCTCCATCCTGCGTGGAATGCAGGGGCGCGTAGATACCAGTTACTTCACTGGTTTGAGGGCGTTGGAAGAGTTACGGATGAATATTGACTCTGAGGTTCCAGGCGAGAACCCGTAAGTATAAATTCAAAGAGTTCAATACGTCCGATGTTCACTCTTGTACATTCCTTTCTTGTGTTGCAGCTGGGTCCAAGGGAAGATTGTCTTGTGGCAGCTGATGGTGTTGAGGTAAGAGTCTGTATTGCCCAACACTGTCCGGCAAAAGATGCGTGTGTTTAAATTGCTGGTTTCTCTCTCCTTACAGGTGCGGCGTAAGAAGTTGTGGTTTGTTACAGAATAATGCCTCCGGTTGTTAATCAGGTAAGTCTATGGTGGAGAGGTTGTATTTGTTGGCTCTCTCGGCTCACCTTATGTTTCTTTTGTCCTCTAGATGGTGGAATTCGGCGGAGAAAATGATGGAGGCTGCACCAGATTGAAAAATGCTGTGAGGACTGGTGAGTATGGTGCGGCGCTGCAGCTGGCGATGCGACGCGTGTAGAGAATAATGTCCTTTTCAAGTTCGAAGACGTGATGGATCCGGAATTCAGGTAAGGATTGAAATAATATCTGTTTTCTAACCTTTCCTTCTTCTTTCTTCTATTGCTAGGAGCTCTGGATTCGAGACGGGCGTGGCTGAAGACTGGATGCTGACTGCAGGCACGGTGAGCGTTACGCTGCTGGATTCAGAATAACACGAAGCATGTGCTGCTGTTCGGGCATGGTTTAAATAGCCTCCAAAGTAGTTCCAGGTAAGAAGTCCCTAGAACCACACCCGAGTAAAAAATAGTCCCTGTAGAAAAATAGTCCCATCCAGGCCTCACGTTGACTTGGATTCATTTGCAGCATGGTCTGCATGAGGTAAGTAAAGTCTATGAGCCTGGCGCCTATGGCGCCAGGACTGATTTCTATTATGAGCCTGGCGCCTAAGGCGCCAGGACTGAACCCAGACAGCCCCCAGCCGGGGCTGCTGGGGTTTTATTAAATACCTGGATGCCTGCTCCCGGGGCTGAT